>NC_041388.1:556822556-556861249 GCF_002162155.2 Triticum dicoccoides | reverse complement strand
AATCTCGGGCAAGTAACATACCGATGACAAAGGGAACAACGTATGTTGTTATGCGGTCTGACCGATAAAGATCTTCGTAGAATATGTAGGAGCCAATATGGGCATCCAGGTCCCGCTATTGGTTATTGACCGGAGACGTGTCTCGGTCATGTCTACATTGTTCTCGAACCCGTAGGGTCCGCACGCTTAAGGTTACGATGACAGTTATATTATGAGTTTACATGTTTTGATGTACCGAAGGAGTTCGGAGTCCCGGATGAGATTGGGGACATGACGAGGAGTCTCGAAATGGTCGAGACGTAAAGATTCATATATTGGATGATATGGTTAGGCCAAGGGGTCAAGCCCATGAGGCTTTAGATCGGTGCAAAAAGGAGTTTTGCGGAGGCCAGGGGGCCAAACGCCGAAGACCCTGGCGTCTGGCCCTGGGCCAGACGCCGAGGCCCATGGCGTCTGGGCCAGACGCCAAGGATTGTGGCGTTTGGTCCTGGAGTCCGAGTGGGACTCTTGCCTTTCGGGCAAAACCGACTTTGAGGAGGCTTTTGCTCCAAGTTTCGACCCCGGGGCTCAACATATAAATAGAGGGGCAGGGCTAGCACAAAAGAGACAACAATTGATCCCTTGGATCTCTTAGCCGTGTGCGGTGCCCCCCTCCACCATAGTCCACCTCGATAATATCGTAGCGGTGCTTAGGCGAAGCCCTGCGACGGTAGAACATCAAGATCGTCACCACGCCGTCGTGCTGACGGAACTCTCCCTCGACACTCGGCTGGATCGGAGTTCGAGGGACGTCATCGAGCTGAACGTGTGCTAGAACTCGGAGGTGCCGTAGTTTCGGTGCTTGATCGGTCGGGCCGTGAAGACGTACGACTACATCAACCGCGTTGTGCTAACGCTTCCGCTTACGGTCTACAAGGGTATGTAGACAACACTCTCCCCTCTCGTTGCTATGCATCACATGATCTTGCGTGTGCGTAGGAAATTTTTTGAAATTACTACGAAACCTAACAGTGGCATCCGAGCCTAGGTTATTTATGTTGATGTTATATGCACGAGTAGAACACAAGTGAGTTGTGGACGATACAAGTCATACTGCCTACCAGCATGTCATACTTTGGTTCGGCGGTATTGTTGGACGAGACGACCCGGACCAACCTTACGCGTACGCTTACGCGAGACCGGTTCCCTCGACGTGCTTTGCACATAGATGGCTTGCGGGCGACTGTCTCTCCAACTTTAGTTGAACCGAGTATGGCTACGCCCGGTCCTTGAGAAGGTTAAAACGGAGTCTATTTGAAAAACTATCGTTGTGGTTTTGATGCGTAGGTGAGATTGGTTCTTACTTAAGCCCGTAGCAGCCACGTAAAACATGCAACAACAAAGTAGAGGACGTCTAACTTGTTTTTGCAAGGCATGTTGTGATGTGATATGGTCAAGGCATGATGCTGAATTTTATTGTATGAGATGATCATGTTTTGTAACCGAGTTATCGGCAACTGGCAGGAGCCATATGGTTGTCGCTTTATTGTATGCAATGCAATCGCGATGTAATGCTTTACTTTATTACTAAACGGTAGTGATAGTCGTGGAAGCATAAGATTGGCGAGACGACAACGATGCTACGATGGAGATCAAGGTGTCGCGCCGGTGACGATGGTGATCATGACGGTGCTTCGGAGATGGAGATCACAAGCACAAGATGATGATGACCATACCATATCACTTATATTGATTGCATGTGATGTTTATCTTTTTATGCATCTTATCTTGCTTTGATTGACGGTAGCATTATAAGATGATCTCTCACTAAATTATCAAGAAGTGTTCTCCCTGAGTATGCACCGTTGCCAAAGTTCGTCGTGCCCAGACACCACGTGATGATCGGGTGTGATAAGCTCTACGTCCATCTACAACGGGTGCAAGCCAGTTTTGCACACGCAGAATACTCAGGTTAAACTTGACGAGCCTAGCATATGCAGATATGGCCTCGGAACACGGAGACCGAAAGGTCGAGCGTGAATCATATAGTAGATATGATCAACATAACGATGTTCACCATTGAAAACTACTCCATCTCACGTGATGATCGGTCATGGTTTAGTTGATTTGGATCACGTAATCACTTAGAGGATTAGAGGGATGTCTATCTAAGTGGGAGTTCTTAAATAATATGATTAATTGAACTTAAATATATCATGAACTTAGTCCTGGTAGTATTTTGCAAATTATGTTGTAGATCAATAGCTCGCGTTGTTGCTTCCCTGTGTTTATTTTGATATGTTCCTAGAGAAAATTGTGTTGAAAGATGTTAGTAGCAATGATGCGGATTGGATCCGTGATCTGAGGTTTATCCTCATTGCTGCACAGAAGAATTATGTCCTTAATGCACCGCTAGGTGACGGACCTATTGCAGGAGCAGATGCAGACGTTATGAACGTTTAGCTAGCTCAATATGATGACTACTTGATAGTTTAGTGCACCATGCTTAATGGCTTAGAATCGGGACTTCAAAGACGTTTTGAACGTCATGGACCATATGAGATGTTCCAGGAGTTGAAGTTAATATTTCAAGCAAATACCCGAGTTGAGAGATATGAAGTCTCCAACAAGTTCTATAGCTAAAAGATGGAGGAGAATCGCTCAACTAGTGAGCATGTGCTCAGATTGTCTGAGTACTACAATCGCTTGAATCAAGTGGGAGTTAATCTTCCAGATAAGATAGTGATTGACAGAATTCTCTAGGCACCATCACCAAGTTAGTAGAACTTCGTGATGAACTATGATATGCAAGGGATAACGGAAACGATTCCCAAGCTCTTCGTAATGCAGAAATTGACGAAGGTAGAAATCGAGAAAAAACATCAAGTGTTGATAGTAGACAAGACCACTGGTTTCAAAGGGCAGAGGGAAGAAGGGGAACTTCAAGAAGAACAGCAAGCAAGTTGCTGTTCAAGTGAAGAAGCCCAAGTCTGGTCCTAAGCCTGAGACTAAGTGCTTTTACTACAAAGGGATTGGTCACTAGAAGCGGAACTACCCCAAGTGATTGGCGGATAAGAAGGATGGCAAAGTGAACATAAGTATATTTGATATACATGTTATTGATGTGTACTTTACTAGTGTTTATAGCAAACCCCTTAGTATTAGGTACTAGTTCAGTTGCTAAGATTAGTAACTCGAAACGGGAGTTGCAGAATAAACAAAGACTAGTTGAAGGGGAAGTGACGATGAGTGTTGGAAGTAGTTCCAAGATTAATATGATCATCATCGCACACTCCCTATACTTTCGGGATTAGTGTTGAAACTAAATAAGTGTTATTTGGTGTTGGCGTTGAGCATGAATATGATTTGATCATGTTTATTGCAATACGGTTATTCATTCAAGTAAGAGAATAAACTATTGTTCTGTTTACATGAATAAAACCTTATATGGTTACACACCCAATGAAAAATGGTTCATTGGATCTCGATCGTAGTGATACACATATTCATAATATTGAAACCAAAAGATGCAAAGTTAATAATGATAGTGCAACTTATTTGTGGCACTGCCGTTTGGGTCATATCGGTGTAAAGCGCATGAAGATACTCCATAAAGATGGATTTTCGGAATCACTTGGTTATGAATCATTTGATGCTTGCGAACCGTGCCTTTTGGGCAAGATGACTAAAACTCCGTTCTCCAGAACAATGGAACGTGCTACTGACTTATTGGAAATAATACATACCGATGTATGCAATCCAATGAGTGTTGATGCTCGTGGCAAGTATCATTATTTTCTGATCTTCACAGATGATTTGAGCAGATATGAGTATATCTACTTAATGAAACACAAGTCTGAAACATTTGAAAAGTTCAAAGAATTTCAGAGTGAAGTGAAAAATCATCGTAACAAGAAAATAAAGTTTCTACGATCTGATCGTAGAGAAGAGTATTTGAGTTACGAGTTTGGCCTTCAGTTAAAAAACAATGTGAAATAGTTTCACTACTCATGCCACCTGGAACACCACTATGGTGTGTCCGAACGTCATAATTGTACTTTATTGGATATGGTGCAACCTATGATGTTTCTTACTGATTTACCACTATCGTTTTGGGGTTATGCATTAAAGACAGTTGCATTCACGTTAAATAGGGCACCATCAAAATCCATTGAGACGACGCCTTATGAACTGTGGTTTGGCAAGAAACCAAAGTTGTCGTTTCTTAAAGTTTGGGGCTGCGATGCTTATGTGAAAAAGCTTCAACCTGATAAGCTCGAACCCAAATCGGAGAAATATGTCTTCATATGATACCCAAAGGAAACTGTTGGGTACACCTTCTATCACAGATCCGAAGGCAAGTCATTCGTTGCTAAGAATGGATCATTTCTAGAGAAGGAGTTTCTCTCGAAAAAAGTGAGTGGGAGGAAAGTAGAACTTGACGAGGTAACTGTTCTGCTCCCTTACTGGAAAGTAGTTCATCACAGAAAACTGTTTCTGTGACACCTACACCAGTTAGTAAGGAAGCCAATGATGATGATCATGAAACTTCAGAACAAGATACTACTGAACCTCGTAGATCAACCAGAGTAAGATCCGCGCCAGAGTGGTACGATAATCCTTTTCTGGAAGTCATGCTACTAGATCATGATGAACCTACGAACTATGAAGAAGCGATGGTAAGCCCAGATTCCGCAAAGTGGCTTGAAGCCATGAAATCTGAGATGGGATCCATGTATGAGAACAAAGTATGGACTTTGGTTGACTTGCCCGATGATCGGCAAGCAATTGAGAATAAATGGATCTTTAAGAAGAAGACTGACGCTGATGGTAATGTTACTGTCTACAAAGCTCGACTTGTCGCAAAAGGTTTTCGGCAAGTTCAAGGGATTGACTACGATGAGACCTTCTCACCCGTAGCGATGCTTAAGTCCGTCCGAATCATGTTAGCAATTGCCGCATTTTATGATTATGAAATTTGGCAGATGGATGTCAAAACTGCATTCCTGAATGGATTTCTGGAAGAAGAGTTGTATATGATGCAACCGGAAGGTTTTGTCGATCCAAAGGGAGCTAATAAAATATGCAAGCTCCAGCGATCCATCTGTGGACTGGTGCAAGCATCTCGGAGTTGGAATATACGCTTTGATGAGTTGATCAAAGCATATGGTTTTATACAGACTTGCGGTGAAGCCTGTATTTACAAGAAAGTGAGTGGGAGCACTACAACATTTCTGATAAGTATATGTGAATGACATATTGTTGATCGGAAATAATGTAGAATTATTCTGCAAAGCATAAAGGAGTGTTTGAAAGGAGTTTTTCAAAGAAAGACCTCGGTGAAGCTGCTTACATATTAAGTATCAAGATCTATAGAGATAGATCAAGACACTTGATAAGTTTTCAATGAGTACATACCTTGACAAGATTTTGAAGTAGTTCAAAATGGAACAGTCAAAGAAAAAGGTTTCTTGCCTGTGTTACAAGGTGTGAAGTTGAGTAAAACTCAAAGCCTGACCACGACAGAAGATAGAAAGAGAATGAAAGTCATTCCCTATGCCTCAGTCTTAGGTTCTATAAAATATGCCATGCTGTATACCAGATCTATTGTATGCCCTACCACTGAGTTTGGCAAGGGAGTACAATAGTGATCTAGGAGTAGATCACTGGACAGCGGTCAAAATTATCCTTAGTGGAATAAGGATATATTTCTCGATTATGGACGTGACAAAAAGGTTCGTCGTAAAGGGTTACGTCGATGCAAGTTTTTGACACTGATCCAGATGATTCTAAGTCTCAATCTGGATACATATTGAAAGTGGGAGCAATTAGCTGGAATAGCTCCGTGCAGAGCATTGTTGACATAGAAATTCGCAAAATACTTACAGATCTGTATGTGACAGACCCGTTGACTAAAATTATCTCACAAGCAAAACATGATCACACCTTAGTACTCTTTGGGTGTTAATCACATAGCAATGTGAACTAGATTACTGACTCTAGTAAACCCTTTGGGTGTTGATCACATATCGATGTGAACTATGGGTGTTAATCACATGGTGATGTGAACTATTGCTATTAAATCACATGGCGATGTGAACTAGATTATTGACTCTAGTGCAAGTGGGAGACTGAAGGAAATATGCCCTAGAGGCAATAATAAAGTTATTATTTATTTCCTTATTTCATGTTAAATGTTTATTATTCATGCTAGAATTGTATTAACCGGAAACATAATACATGTGTGAATACATAGACAAACAAAGTGTCACTAGTATGCCTCTACTTGACTAGCTCGTTAATCAAAGATGGTTATGTTTCCTAACCATGAACAATGAGTTGTTATTTGATTAACGAGGTCACATCATTAGTTGAATGATCTGATTGACATGACCCATTCCATTAGCTTAGCACACGATCGTTTAGTATGTTGCTATTGCTTTCTTCATGACTTATACATGTTCCTATGACTATGAGATTATGCAACTCCCGTTTGTCGGAGGAACACTTTGGGTACTACCAAACGTCACAACGTAACTGGGTGATTATAAAGGAGTACTACAGGTGTCTCCAATGGTCGATGTTGAGTTGGCGTATTTCGAGATTAGGATTTGTCACTCCGATTGTCGGAGAGGTATCCTTGGGCCCTCTCGGTAATGCACATCACATAAGCCTTGCAAGCACTGCAACTAATATGTTAGTTGTGAGATGATGTATTACGGAACGAGTAAAGAGACTTGCCAGTAACGAGATTGAACTAGGTATTGGATACCGACGATCGAATCTCGGGCAAGTAACATACCGATGACAAAGGGAACAACGTATGTTGTTATGCGGTCTGACCGATAAAGATCTTCGTAGAATATGTAGGAGCCAATATGGGCATCCAGGTCCCGCTATTGGTTATTGACCGGAGACGTGTCTCGGTCATGTCTACATTGTTCTCGAACCCGTAGGGTCCGCACGCTTAAGGTTACGATGACAGTTATATTATGAGTTTATGCATTTTGATGTACCGAAGGAGTTCGGAGTCCCGGATGAGATCGGGGACATGACGAGGAGTCTCGAAATGGTCGAGACGTAAAGATTCATATATTGGATGATATGGTTAGGCCAAGGGGTCAAGCCCATGAGGCTTTAGATCGGTGCAAAAAGGAGTTTTGCGGAGGCCAGGGGGCCAAACGCCGGAGACCCTGGCGTCTGGCCCTGGGCCAGACGCCGAGGCCCATGGCGTCTGGGCCAGACGCCAAGGATTGTGGCGTTTGGTCCTGGAGTCCGAGTGGGACTCTTGCCTTTCGGGCAAAACCGACTTTGAGGAGGCTTTTGCTCCAAGTTTCGACCCCGGGGCTCAACATATAAATAGAGGGGCAGGGCTAGCACAAAAGAGACAACAATTGATCCCTTGGATCTCTTAGCCGTGTGCGGTGCCCCCCTCCACCATAGTCCACCTCGATAATATCGTAGCGGTGCTTAGGCGAAGCCCTGCGACGGTAGAACATCAAGATCGTCACCACGCCGTCGTGCTGACGGAACTCTCCCTCGACACTCGGCTGGATCGGAGTTCGAGGGACGTCATCGAGCTGAACGTGTGCTAGAACTCGGAGGTGCCGTAGTTTCGGTGCTTGATCGGTCGGGCCGTGAAGACGTACGACTACATCAACCGCGTTGTGCTAACGCTTCCGCTTACGGTCTACAAGGGTATGTAGACAACACTCTCCCCTCTCGTTGCTATGCATCACATGATCTTGCGTGTGCGTAGGAAAATTTTTGAAATTACTACGAAACCTAACAGGTTATACCCCCATCCGAGGGTTTTCTCTGGGTAGCGTGGCAGGCCCATGGATGGCGCCCTCCTCCTCAACTGCGCGCATCGGGCCAATGCAGACGGCTGTCGGCATTGGCGGCTCCACCTCCTCTTTTCTCGTCATCTCCTTCCCGTCGGGGTTTTCTCCCCGGCCGGCGTACGCTTGAGCTACACCCACCCCGGTAAGAACCAAATCTCCCCTTCGCTCGTAGATTTGTAGATTAGGGTTTCCATTATTAGCATGCCAATGAATCGATTAGGGTTTTCATCATTAGCATGACAATGAATCCACCCTAGGATCTCGCCATGCTTTTCATCCCTTCGTGGAGGGGGTGAAGGAGTGGTTGTCGGTTAGGCTCCCGCGCGTCGTCAGGCTCCTGGCGAACAAGTGGTGCGAGTTCTGGGTTCAGGTCCAAAACTTTCGGGGGCAGATGGTGCTTGGTCGGGGGTGGCAGTACTTCAGCCGTCGTCACAGGACCATCCCCAGTGACCTCGTCGTGCTGCGCATCCCCGGCCTAGGCCTCAAGGTCCAAATCTACAACCAAGACAGCTCCATCGGGTGCAAGGTGCGCCGCAACAGGCACAACTGCATCGGTGACCTTGCTTTCCCCCTTTGAACTTGTTAGTATGAACTTATAGTTAGTTTGATGCGGTGATGGAAGAACTGCCGTGAACTTGTTAATATTTTGTCCAGGGTTCAGCACCCTGTGTGAAGCAGGGGGCATGGGATGCCCCTGCTGTCTTGAAACTTATGCCTGTTATCAGACTACCAGTAAACCTGTTTAGTTGCTTCTTTATCTGTTAGTTTATGTGTTGTTAGTGCTCTGCTTGCTGTTGTGTCTAATTTGATGGTAAGGCCGCCACGTTTGAATGAGGTGAGCAGAGCACAAATATGTATGCAGCCAAACAGATGTGGTTTGCATCTGCTCACCCCTCAAGCACAAATACGGACAACCAAACAACCTGTATAAAAGTGATCATTGATGCAATGGAGACATCCAAACAACATGCAGATGCTGATTTGGTGCTTATTTTTGCTGAACCAGGCTCTGGTGAAATGTGGCTGAAACACGGGTACTTTTTACTCTAGACAACCAAACACGCCTAGGTGTCCAGTCCATCATCACGTCTCTCGCTGCCGGCCGGTACAGTCTGGTTATAGATCTCCTGTGCGCGCCCACGTACGATAAAGTGGTCGCTGTGCCTTCCCTAAAAAAAAGTGGTCACTGTGCCCACGTACGCTCCAGTGATGTGCGCGCATGCATGCAACCGGTACTGGGCACGTGGGTGTACTGGACTGAAAAATGTGGCGCTAATCTGAATTGAAACACTGTTACCAGGACGGCGAGAGGGATGAGCAGTAAATTAGCACAGGCTTTGTGAATCGTGATCGACCTTGGTGCAGAGAAAGGAGATTCTACCGTAGCAACCTCTCTCCGCGAGTAAATTACGCATTTCGTCCTTCGACTTGCTGGCGGCTAACACAATATTAGCCCAAAACTTGTAAAATGCTTCGATACACTTTTTAAATGCACAGATACATAACACATACGGTCCTAGATATAGTCAGGGATACGCTGGTGCTTTGCGGTGGTGCCACGTATCCCCTCGTGTGTCCGGTGCACCTTTGGCAAAACTGACTCTCCATATTTGTCCATAATCCCGTCACACCTTAGGGCAGCTGATAGGTGAGAACGTATCATGTGCCCCGGAGTTTTTGTATTACCGGTGCACCGAACATCAAAAACTGTTCTAAAAAAATCACGAGAATAATTGAGTCTAAAGAAATAACATACACCTAGCCTGTTACAAAATTTCACTCATAAATTCAACTCACAACAAGAGAAACAAAAATAACAAATTCAGTTATGGTAGTGCAAACGGGCCCAATTGGTGGCCCATTTTAAATTAACAACATTCATGTCACGAGGTGTAAGTTGAATTTTTAGCTAAAATTCTATGACATGATAGACATATATTGTGTTTATGTACTCATTTATTTTCAGAAATTTCGGGAAGCTTCTGCATGAGTTTTTGACATTTGTGCAGCGGTAGCAGTAGGAACCACTCTTGCACCAGATACGTCCTCGCCGAGCAAGTGTACCTTTGTGATACGACACCTACTCGGATGCCTAATTAATTTGAGTCCCTGCCATCCGAAACGACTCTTCTATTTATCTTCCTCGAGAACGACAATGTTGCGCGGCGGTGCCACCTGATCATTGTTGTGGCGTCCACCAGAGAGGCTCTAGCATGTCTGGCAACGACATTGTCGTCGCCCACACTAAGCTTGAGCGATGGGCAGACGACTGCCGGAGGGCGCCCCCATCCCGCAGTACCGAAGAACCCCTCAAAATCACTTTGTTGCTTGTTTTCTACTCAATTGCGAGCATTTCAATCGCGTTCATACATTCTACAGTGAAATTCATGGTTAATTCGAGCTTGTTTGCCTAGGTTTAGTTGGAATAGTAGGGTTTCAGTTGACTTCGTTAAAGATTTCCTTTTTCTTGTTTGACATATGAAGGCACTGACTTCTCACACCGTAGAGTTAGTGCATACATGATTTTTCTTTGGGAATGGAGCGAATATGTCATATCTGAATGGAAAGAAGGTCTTTTATGATTCCTATGATGCTAGTGAAACTTGCATGTAATGTTGGATGATTTAGTACAAGATTTGTGGTATGAGGATTTGTGCACAACTATCTTATGTATATCTTGATCCTGTGGAAATCCTTGTGCAGATAAATTGGAGAGGGATGATGTGGTTGCCAACCCAAGTGCAAATCTATGTCCTGTTATCAGTTCAATTAAGAGCAATAAAGAGTCCATAGAGGATAGTGACTTATAGAAAAGCATGAGCCTTGTTTGTGTTGAGAATAGCCTAGACAATTTATATGCATGCGCAGAAGGACCAAACAGTAGTGCCATATGGCAATTAGCTGAGCAAGAAAACATGAAGAATAAGGAGTAACTAGTGAGTTTGGGTCAGAGGACTCAAATTATGTTCTAGAAGATTTGATTGACAATGAGTATGACCTGGAATATGGAGATGAAAACTTGGTGCAAAAAAATCTGAATGACGACGAAAAGAAAGGAAGAATGAAAGGCGAAAGGGAAGCAGGTAGCAAAAGAACAAAATTCATATGATGAATTATGTGGTTTGTCTGATTGAGATGATGAGGAGATGAAATTCAATCTCCCACATTTCGTTGAATCAGATCTGAAGGAGCCAAAGTTTCTTGTTGTGAAGCCTTATTTGAGTTTGTGCAAAATGCTGTTTAGGAGTACAGTTGCAAGAGAGATTGGGAATTACCTTTCTAAAAAATGTCAGGGCAAGGCTAGGAGCTAAGTGTTGTGATGGATGCCCTTGGTATCTTTATTCATCATATGATAACATGACAAAGGCAATAATGGTAAAAACTTTCAGGGATGAGCACACATTTTACAAGAAGTCACTGGGATCATTTACTGCCAGATACATAGTTGAGAAGTATTTGGAGAAAATTAGAGCAGATGAGAAAATATCATTGAAAATTTTAGGAGCACTTGTGGAGGAAGAATGGAACTTGGAAATTGGAAGGCAAAAGCTTTGGAGAGCAAGGAACCATGCATTCAATACTATTTCACTATTTCAGAAAAGTGATTTCAGTTATTTCACTATTTGAAATAAGTGATTTCAATTTTTTCACTAGTTCAAAAAACTGATTCAGTCAATTAAAAATACATATTTCATTCATTTCCAAAAATTGATGCACCTCACTTTAACAAACATATTTCAGTCATTTCAAAAAACTAATTTCTAAAGATATCATCTATCGGAATTCAAATAAAAAAAAGTCACGCACAAAATTTTGGTTTAAAAGATATGAACCATCTAAATTATCAAAAGGAAATACTCCATCCGTTCCAAAATAGATAACCCAACTTTGTACTAAGTTAGTACAAAATTGAGTCATCTATTTTGGAACCGAGGGAGTAAAAGTGATGGATTTTGTTAGGAAGAGAGGAGAGATATTGTTAGAGACATGCATGCGTCCTAGTCTGTACTAGAGTCAGAAAAGTGAGAGATGGAACCCACGCATACATCCTTTTCTTTTAGAAAAGGCGCCAGCCATATATAACTAACACCTTGAATCAGCAATCAGCGTGGAGGATAGCTCTTAGCAAGGGATGTATATGAGCAATCAGCGCTTGATCTCCAAATTTCCTGGCATGTGCCGCCAACTCATGAGCTATCTTGTTCCTTTCTCTCCTCGCCGCACTGATTGAAACATCTTGGAATGCACCCATCAACTCTCCCGCATCAGCAATAATAGAGAACGACGCTTACAGGTTCTTCACTTTGGGGTCCAGCAAAGCAGCAACCGAGGTACAATCAGTTCCAATACACAGGGGGCCAACATAGAATTTTAACTCCGTCAGCCCGATAGAATCTGAGGGTTTGCCAAGCTGCAACGGACTAGAGAGGAATATGTCCCATCATCACCGTCCCGCTACATCCGCCTGTCCGGCTGCCTGAATTCGACTCGACAGGCCACCCAGAGCTTCCGTAGCTATCCTAGGTCTAGCTCGCAGTGATCAAACCATGGCGAATGTACGTAATAGTATCAAAAACACTTTTATATTATGAGATGAGGAGAGTATATGCATGGTGGAGTAAATAATATGGTGACGGCACGGTGCTGCTTGCTGCCGCCGCCGCGCGGTGATGTCTGGTTAACAAGTTCAGCTTAGCTCCGCGGGGCTAGCTAAGCTGAACTAAAGAGCTCTGGAGGTAGTCAGAGGCAGCGAGCTGGTTGGCACCAGCCGGCCGGAACAAGTAAAGGGCGGAGGGGAAATACTCCCTCTGTTCATGAATAAGTGTACATCTAGTTTTATTCTAAGTCAAAGTTTTAGAATTTTGACTAACTTTATAGAATATAGTAGTAACATATATGACATCAAATTGGTATATTGTCAAAGTATATTTCAAAGCGGATCTAGTGATACTAATTTAGTGTCATAAATACTTTTACTTTTTTCTAGAAAATTGGTCAAAATTTTAAAACTTTAACTTAAGACAAAAACTAGATGTACACTTATTCGTGGATGGAGGGAGTACATCCCGAAACAAACAAGCATGACGGCCGTCGCGTCGGTACTTGCAGCCAAGTACCCAACGTTGCTACCTTCGAGTAGTCGGTCAGTTAATTAATGCAGAGGCCACGTGTACAGAAACACAGAGCCAGATCGACAAAATAATGCAGCCCCACTAGTACATCAGATTATCAGAATAGACAAACACACACGCACAATTGTCAGCCAACAACAAAGGGGCTCTTTGGTAGACTCCAGCAATTCAGCCAGACTGCATTATGCAAATGAACCCGCCTGGTTGAGAACAAACGATGCGAAAACGACGTACCATTTTGTTTGGTCATCTACATGGTGGTTAGTGGGATTTGGTGGCATGCATGGTTCTTATTTGGTGTTGGGACTTCTCGAATTATTTAAAATATTATTATTTATTATGAAATTTCAAAGCCATAGTTCTGATTTAGTAAATTTCGAATATATGCCATGGTCGTCCTCTGCTGGGCCGAAGAATGACTCTTCGTCCTCACGTGGGCCGAAGAAGCCCCTTTCATCCTTGTTTGGCTGAACATCACTCTTCCTTCCCAACAAGGAGGAACGGGTCTTCATTCTAACGCACCAAGAGTACATCCATACAGTTAGCGGTGAATTAACGAGTTGCTCGACCCGTCAAGCTCATGCTTATTATGGCTCGACTCTGTTTGTTTGATGCTGGTTAAGCTTGTGAGTGCGAAAAAGGGCTCATTAATAGACTACGGTATGTTACAGTCCACAGAAAAAGAGTGTAGTGTGGCTTCTACAAAGGAAGATGGTGACTACATAAGAAGGTGCACTAGTTTGTTGCCTCATATGAGCTAGATTGGGTCGATAAACTGAACAGATGGGCCGTGCACTACTAGGAAAAAGGGTATAAATAGGATTGATACTAATGGCACACCATGGAAGCAGTGCGCCACTACTATATACTAATGGCGCACCGGTTGGTGATGCGTCGGTGCACCAGAAACAGGGTGCGCCACTAGTATTAAATTATTATTTTTCCATTTTTCCATACATACTAATGGCGCATCAGGTCGAAGTGCGTCATTACTAGTTCTAAGTAGTAATGGCGCACCAAGCAGATAGTGCGCCATTACTGTAAAAAAAAATATTCTTTTTTTGCAAAACTATTAATGGCGCATCGTTTCACAGTGCGCCATTACTAGTTTAAACTAGTAATGGCGCACTATTACCCGGTGCGCCATTAGTATATATTTTTTTTTACTTTTTTGCAAAATTACTAGTGGCGCACCACTTTCAGGTGCGCCATTATTAACCAGGGTTACTAATGGCGCATTTGTTGGTGGTGCGCCATTAGTAACCTGGGACCCCAATAAGATATTTTGGACAGTCCCACACCTACCCACTCACTTTCCCCACTTCATTCCCTCCATCTCCTTCTCCAAGCTTTCGGCCATCTCCCCCTCCTCACCTCATTTCCACCATAGATTCATCAAAATTAAGTGGTGAAATTACCTTTTTTTTGATAGGTAAGTAAGGGGAAAACTATCTTCATGATGTAGATCTACTTTTTTTCTCCCTAGCTCGCTCCAACAACGTGCACATGCACTTTTTGTGGCCTAGCTAGATCTATGTATGTTTGTGGTGTTGCATGTGTTTGTGGTGTTGCATATATGTTTGTGTTTGAAGGTACCGGTATTTGAAATGCGATAGTTGCCAATATTTTGCCGGAATGTTTTGATTCATTTCCGTTTCGGCGAGAATTTTGACACTATGCATTCTTTTTGGTCCTATTTTTAGGGAAGGTCATGCCAAATTTTTTCTTGGTTCTAAAATATCGTTTTGCTCTACCCCGCAGGCGACCATGGTCCGCACGATGACTGAAGGCATCGTGAATAGGTTTCTGAGGTCCGCGAAGGCCGAGATGCTTCAAAAGAACGAGACGGAGATAAGATGTCCGTGTCGAAGATGCAAGCTGAAGAGCCTTATTGCGGACCCGGATTCCGGGCAGGTGCGGGACCACCTGCTCTTGCGTGGTTTCACGGATGGCTATCGGTGGCAAGGTGATGAAGATGACTATGAAGTCGTCCATGGGGGCCGGGCAAGAAATGAGAAAGGGCAACAAGACAAGTACCACCGCGGCGAGGGCGGGCGAGAAGACGAAGAATCTCTAGGACATGATTACGACGGTGATGCTGTACACAGTCATCATGTAGAAGATGTCGTACATGATGATGAGGAAGATCAAGACGAAGGGCATGATCATGAAGATGAAGATGCCGGAGCAGACGACGATGGAGGCTGGGTGCAGGACCCTCATATTCAAGAGCTGCTTCTCAAGCAGACGGATAATGCAAGAGCTGCCGCTCGAGAGAAAGCCAAGCTGGATGAACTGGAGATAGACGCGGTTACTCCATTTTATGAAGGATGCAGGCCCGAGGATACCCGCCTGAAAGTAACGCTCATGGCTCTGGAGATGAAGGTAAAACACAAAATGACCGACGCATGCTTTGACGAGAACATGTCATTCTGGCACGAACGTCTTTCCAAGGGGAACAAGTGCCCGACCAGTTTCGAGGAGGCGAAGAAAATTGTGTGTCCTATGGATTTACACCACGTGAAATACCATGTGTGTATGAACAATTGTATCATTTATCGGGACGAGCATGCGGAGTCTACCATATGTCCGGTGTGCGGCGTCACTCGATACAAGAAGAGGAAGAAAGCTCCTCGAAAATCGGTGTGGTACTTTCCGATCACTCCTCGTCTGCAGCGGTATTTCACGGACCCTAAGGTAGCAAAGTTCCTGCGTTGGCACGCGGATAGGGAGGAGAAGAAGCGGGAAGATGACGGAAATGATTCGGAGATAAATAAAAAAGACAAGATGCTGAGTCACCCTAAGGATGCGAGCCAGTGGCAAGCATTGAACTTCGAATACCCAGAATTTGGGAAGGATCCAAGGAACATCGTGCTGGGCGCGAGCACCGATGGAGTCAATCCGTTTGGCAGCCAGAGAAGCACACATAGCACCTGGCCTGTGTTTGTGTGGATGTACAACCTTCCCCCCTGGTTGTGCATGAAGAGGAAGTACATTCACATGAGTATGCTAATTGAAGGGCCGAAACAACCAGGGAACGACATCAATCTGTATCTGGGGCTGCTGAAGGAGGAGCTAGACACGCTGTGGAAAACGCCAGCCAATACGTGGGACGCCGCAGAGAAAGAATATTTTCCTATGAGAGCCGCACTGCTCACAACGGTGCACGACTATCTCGGTTACGGATATCTCACGGGGCAGGTAGTCCACGGATTTTCTGGATGCGTAAGGTGCATGGATGACACAACGTATCGCCAGCTAGATAGAGATCCCGGGTCTTCGAAAACCGTGTTCATGGGACATCGAAGGTGGCTTCGCGACGATGACCCGTGGAGGAAACGCAAGGATCTGTTCGATGGTGAAACCGAACCCCGAAAACGCCCGTGTACGAGGAGCGGCGAGGAAATAGACGAGCTGTTGATGGGCCGAAAGATGGGCCGAAATAGAGGAGTCTGCTTGGTACCCTGCTCAACATGCCAGAGAGGACCAAAGATGGGCCAAAAGCAAGGGCAGACTTGAAATCAATGGGCATCAGGCAGGAGCTTCACGCTAATGATGATGATGATGATGATGATGATGATGATGACGATGAGGCGAAGCAGGACACAGAAAGTCGTCGCAAAGGCAAAAAGGACAAGAAGACCGGAAATGACTACCCTCCCGCGTGCTTCACTCTAAGTCAGGAGGAGATCGAGCAGTTTTTCACCTGCCTCCTAGGAGTAAAATTTCCTTACGGTTATGCGGGGAAGATAAGGAGATACCTAGACCCAACGAAGCAGAAGTACAGCGGGATGAAGTCTCACGACTGTCACGTGCTGATGACGTAGATACTTCCAGTTGCAATCCGTGGGATCATGGCCGCGAAATGCATGTCGACTTCGAGGGTCGACTCGCCGACTTTGAAAGAGCAAACCTAGTCGCGCTACAACACATAGACGTGGTCGATCCTTAGGTGGTAGAGCATAAAACCTTTATTGAGAAGACGTACAATGACCGAGGCCAACAGAGGACGGACGGAGATATACTCAAAGAGCACAACTCATGTTTCACGTGTTGGTTCAAGCAGAAGCTTGGTACCCCGCTCCACCGGCTCCCGCCGCCGACCCCCCGCACCCTCCCCCACTCCACCACCGCCGACGACCCACCGCACCCTTTCCCGCTCCACCGGCCGCCGCCGCCGACCCCCGGCCCGCACCCTCCCCCACTCCACCGTCGCCGACGACCCACCGCACCCTCTCCCCAGCACCCTCCCCGGCCCGCTCCATCGTCACAAATGAATGCAACTAAAATTGCAAAAAAAACAAAATTGATTATATTTTCAAATAAAATTTTTGATGATATTTTCAAATAATAAATTTGATGATATTTTTTCATATTCATAAATATTTTCAAATAACAAATTTGATGATATTTTTTAAAAAATTATTACTGTTTTTATAAAAAAATATTACTGTCATGATTTAAACAAGTTTGAACATATTTAAACACAAATAAATATCAAACAACATTTTAAATGCATAAAAAAAATTGGGGAGCCTGGGAATCGAACACAGGACCTCCTGGTGTGTGTGCTGCGTGCTGACCAACCGGGCTAGTGGGCATGTTCTGATGGACATAGGGTTAGGTGGAATATAACCTGACCAGTCGGGCTAGTAATTGAAACAAAATTCTAATGGCGCACCAGGGGGAGGTGCGCCATTAGAATCGTCGTACTTATGGCGCACTAGGGGGAGGTGCGCCATTGCTAACCCTCCCCCACTCCACCTATTCCCCTCGCACTGTGGCCTCCCTCCCTCCCTCGCCAGATCCCGCACTCGACCCCAACCCTACGCCGCCGCCCCCTTGCTCCGCCCCCTCCGTCCGCCGCGCCTGCACACCATCGGCGACGCCGCTGCCACTGTGGTCTTGCGCTGCCCCTGCCGCCGCTACCGGCCCTCCGCCGCGGCGCGCCCAGCTGGCCGAACCCTCCGCGGCCCCCGCCTCCCCTAGCGCGGCCACCGACCACCCCGTGCTCCGTCGTCGTGCCTAGGAGCTGCGCCAAGCTCTGCTACGCCGTCTTGGAGGATTCGTTCGAGCTCCACCTCAACTCCGGTCTCCGCTCCACCTCAACTCCGGCCCTACCCCAGCGCAGCCCGGATCGCCGACTCCTCCTGCTTCCCCCAGTACACCGCCTCCCTCAAGTGTACGCACATCCTTCCCCCAGTACTCCTCTTCTGCGATTGGAAATGCTTTGCATTACGAGCCTGCTAGGGATCCTGCAGTAGAATCATGCTTGATTTTCAGTATGGCCTTTAGTTTTGTAGGATTCATTTTACCGTGGCTTAACTGCTGAAGAATCTGCAAGTGCTCACAACTACAACTTCGATCTTCAAGCACGGTTGGTACGACATGAACTGGACTTCTTGTGCCAAAATCTTTGAACTGCATATTTTTATATTAAAAAATGTTTGGTTCTGTTCTAGAGGAAAATGATCTAGTGGTAGTAGTAGTTCTGAGCATTTGGTTGTTTGTCTATTAAAAAAAGTTCAACTAAAAAGAAGTGCAAGCCACTTTGGTGCTGAAATGTGACATTGCCATGGCTGATTGTTCTGAATGGTTCACCCACAACCAATGGGCATGTTTAAATGCAATGCAAGTGCAAATTTGAAACTTTAAAGGAACTGCACTTTTTTGCAAGAGAGAGATAGCACCTTTTTTACATGTCTCATTGTAGTTGCTTGAAATTTTAATACAATTAGCCTGAAATAACAGGTAAGTTGCCCCCTATGGGTTTACTCTTTTCGCAAACAGCACGATCCACGGCTCATACATGCATGAACTATTTTTTATGGCTATATACTTGAAGTCTTGAAGTACATATGGCGTAGTTTCCTTTTCAAGTTCTTACAGGAAATTGTGTCTTTTTCCCAACTGCTTATCTATGTGTGAAAGGAGCTAAACTAAGTTTTTACAAGTATCCCCAGTCATTTAGGGTCTGTTTGGATAGTGTCCACACTGAATCGTGTCTGGCTTGGAGCCTCCCTAAACTGTGCCTGGACAGTGTTTGGTTGCTGTCCTGGCACTGTTTCCATGCCTCGTTAAGCGGAGAGGGGTGTGCAAGTTTTGTCACCTGTTTTTTGTTACATATACTTCGGGTGCTTTTGGGGGCTTCCTGCTCAATGATTTTGCATGTACCCCGAGAGGCCCTCGAGTTTGCCGAAATGTCGATTAACTTCCGTCCCGGCAAATTCGGGTACTCCATATGTCCTATTTTCAGCAAAGGTCATGCTAAAATTTTCTGTGAATTTTAGCATGACTTTGCTAAAAATAGGGCATATGGGGTACTTGCGACTAATGCATGGGCCGGGGTATCTTAGTACTTAATCTGTAGATTTCCAAAATTGTTCCTTGGCAATTATTGGAAACTAGTTGTATTCCTCTATCTGAGATATTCTGTGTACATGCAATATATATCCAATCAGTGGGACAAAAAGCCACGAGAAAGTAGAGCTGGACATGTAAGATGCAATCTACTAATGCTTCATTATCACCCTGTTATGCTCAGCCCAACACTCCCAGTCAAGATTGCTGATAGATAGATATCATTCCCATCTTTTGTTACAAGCTAAATTATGTTCCTTGACTCCAAAACCCTTAGTTAGACCATCTGCTACTTGATTAAGTACTAATATACCCCGGCCCTAAATGATGAAAGCTTAGGCTTTTAGGGTGCCTTAGCGTCGACAAACCCTAAATGATTAAACCTTGGCTTTTAGGGTGCCTCGGTGTTGATAAAAACCTAAATGATGAAAGCTTAGGCTTTTAGGGTGCCTCGGCGTCGACCTAGGTGGCAATAGAGCCAAGTGATTAGTGCCAAGTGATTAGGCCCAACCTAGGGTGCCTCGGCATCGATAAACCCTAAATGATGAAAACTTAACTTGGCTGCCCCGGATGCCTCGGTGTCGATGAGAACCTAAATGATGTACGCTTAGGCTTTTAGGGTGCCTCGGCGTCGACAAACCCTAAATGATGAAAACTTAGGCTTTTAGGGTGCCTCGGTGTCGACAAACCCTAAATGATGAGACCATGATCTTGTTCCTTGACAATAACCAACTTTTTGACCAAACTTTTTTCCTATTTAGAGCGAAACATGGCCCACAACGATGAGGCCGGTGGTTCGGGCGGCAAGCAATTCTGGGAGCTGTCCCAGGATATGTCGTCATCATCATCGAACGACGAAAGTCTCCCGATGGAGTGCGACTTGTGCCACGACGATCGAGGTCTGTGCGACATGCCTCACCTGGACGATGATCGGCGCTTCAGCATTAAGCTCGAGGAGACCTTCGAAGTTGAAACGGTACACAACGACAACAAGTGTTATTTTCATAATTAAGCATGACTTCAACTATTTCAACGTGTAATTTTCATCTTTTACAATTCGAGTATAGCTTATCCCATGCCATGCAAGACGCTATGTCTTGGAGAGGATGGATTTTGAAGACCATGAAATTTCTGAAACAAAGAAAATTCACCTAAGGACTCATCACGATGTGGACTTTGAAGTAAATCTATATAATTCTGAGAGCGTAACCCATTTTGGTTGCAAAAATTGGGAAGCATTTTGCAAGATGTATGGTTTTGATGAGGGTATGCTTATCACCATGGATCTTGGTAATCCTGACATCAACCAAGACAATATGGACATTTGGGTCCTTGTTGATACGCCTCCAGTTCTACCGCTATGTGAGTTTCTCAAACATAGTTATTAGCTAATTTATATTGTTTATTTCAAAATAGTTGACAGCTTATTTCCATTGACAACTTATTTTTATTGTTCAAAGAATGTGCGGGAGATGGTAGACAAAACCCACTACACCGATGGCTCCGAATTAACAACTTACAAGGAGAAAAATCATTTGGTCGGATTTTGTACTGACATTGAGAATTACAATATCTACAATCAAACTCCTCAACATTATGGTAAATACGTGTCACTAGTGCATGTGTTCAACTACGGTAACTACCATGGAGATACCCTGGTAAGATTTTTACTATTACGACATCCGTGCATCTTTTGCATACTTCTAAAACTAGTACATCATTGCTAACTATGAAGTTATTACTATGTTTTTCAACAGATAATACCAGAGAATTGTGTGCCTCATATGATGTATCTGAAAGGTAGTGTTAATGTTTTGAACATACAGCCAGGTCGTCCTACGAATCTCAACTGTCCATACGAGATTTCTAAAAGAAGTGGAGACATGAAAATCAAAGGATGGAAAAAATGTATGGACAGTCGTAAGGAGCTTCTTGGAAGCAAAAGGAAGCGAAGCGCAAGAATTGGAGACAGGATGTTCTCCATTCTCCATAATGGAGAGTCAGGGTCTATATTGTTTTATGTTATTTTAGCTTAAATAGGATATTTAGGTCCTGCCTAGTACTGATGATCATGTGCTAAGAACAATTAAGTAGGGTTGGTTCGAAGACTATCAAGATGATGATCGTATGACTTGTTATGAATAACGAGTAGAAGTTGTATGATGATGATTAGTAGGACTTATTAGGATTAGTATTACTTCCGACAAACTCGATACTCGCGGTCTTGAGACTTGTAATGTTTTATCTTTATTCGGTCTTTTGAATTAGGAGACTAATATGATGAATTGTATTCGAAGACTAATCTTCTATTGTATTCGATGAATCTGATGTTGCTGTGTGCTGCTGTCTATATTCTGTCCAATAATATATTTTATATTCTGTCTAATAATATATTTTGTAACCTGCGCAAAAATCAGAAAAGGAAAAAAAAACAAATATTCATACTAATGGCGCATCACCACCAGGTGCGCCATTAGTATGCCAAAGGATACTAATGGCGCATCAACAGAGAATGCGCCATTAGTATGACAAAGCCATGCTTACGTATGGTCCCCCGAGAGGCACACTAATGGCGCATGCTGTTACATACTAATGGCGCATTAGTTGGTGCGCCATTAGTATACCAGATACTAATGGCGCACCTGTGGTGCGCCATTAGTAAGATATACTAGTGGCGTGCTACTAATGGCGCACTGGTAATGCGCCATTAGTAGGCAAAACCAGTGCGCCATTAGTAGGCCTTTTCCTAGTAGTGGTGGTGTTACGAAAGTGTTGTCATGTAAAATAAAAGCATGTGGTGTGTTGTACTAATGAGTTTAACGAGCTACTCATGAAACTTGTTAGCGCATTCGTTAAGGTTAACAAGCTAAAATCAGTGATTGGCTCTGCTTATTAAGAAGCGATAGAGCTACAAGCTTAATAAGCCGAGCTACCGAGTGATCATTAAACGCTACGCGATTTTGTTGCAGCCCCACACACTGTCCTATACACCACAGCTCCTCCCGGTCAAACCTTCGTTGTCACCAGGATCGCATCGATGAGTAGAATCCACTCAGATGTAGAACAACTTGAACCGTTGATTGTGGAGGATGAATTTCACCTTTCAGTCTACGCTGACCACTGCAAGCCTATAGTGCGCTCGGTGTAAATTTTCTAATTAACTGCACACATGTACTCATCTAGATGTCATCAACATCCTAGACATTACCCCTCCTTATATTTTTATCATTGTCAGAGTTGACAACATCGGTTCACGTTCGAGGATGGCAAGGGTCATGGTGTGCATGGCCCGTGGTGAAACACGATAAAGGACAATGTCTATGAGGTTGGCAACATCGATGCACAGTTAAAGTTACTCTTCATCTGAATGAAATTTTGTCATCGATACAGTTGAGCTGGTGTGAGGGCTTAACAAGGAGAGCTCTAGATCGAAGGGGAATGTGATTTTGCGTGTGGTAATGTAGATAGTAACCTTTTGGTTCATGTGGTGAAGAAAGACCCACTCTTCAACCATTGTTGGAATGAAGAGCAATCTTCGACCCAAACAAGGACGCAATATGCCTCTTCGCCCACGTGAGGACGAAGAGTCGCTCTTCGGCTTAGCAGAGGACGATGATGGCGTAGATTTGCAATCTACTAAATCAAAACTATAGTTTCAAATTTTCATAAAAAACACTAGTTTTTAAAATATTATGTCATGCGCTGTGAGAGGAGAATGTAGTCTGACACAAAATATGAGAAAATATTTTTCACTTCGTGGTTCACGCGAGCCTGCATGAGTGAAAATAACCGATTTGACCGTTGCTCCTCAGCTATGCTGGCGGTGCTTTAAGAGTCGTGTGATGCAGAAATCTGATGCAACACAAACAGGCAAACACCGTGCAAACCAAATATTCGTTTCACATGCTGTCTACCTACCATCTCGCAGGCTGCGAAACAGCCCCAGATCGAGAACCAAAGTTGGCACATGAAGGTCAAACTAGCTAACACAAATCCACTGTGCAAATACCCCGTCAATTGGAAAAGAGATAAAATAACTCATTCTGTAAATTAAGCTAGACAGATATTTAAGTACCATTATTTATGGCGTGCACCATGCACACCACCGTTCCAGCCAGGTATACATCATCAAAGTAGACACGGAACACACTTCCGTACGTCAGCCATAAAATTGATTTACCCA
This sequence comes from Triticum dicoccoides, assembly GCF_002162155.2. Classification (NCBI taxonomy): domain Eukaryota; kingdom Viridiplantae; phylum Streptophyta; class Magnoliopsida; order Poales; family Poaceae; genus Triticum; species Triticum dicoccoides. The sequence goes on along the minus strand of NC_041388.1, from coordinate 556,837,751 downwards.
AATTGCAAATTCAGTCAACTTATTTTGTTGTACCGATTATTAGCAAGCACAAAACTGGAACCTGATCGTACTTACACGCAGCCATGGTCCAAGTTTAACACGCGATCGCGATGCGTGCATGCACCAACACCAAAGAGGAACATTCCCGTTCCTGCGCTCGTATATGCATGCATGCCGTACGTGTGACAGTAGTACTAATAAATTAACACAAATGATAAGTACAAAAATGATTTAGTACTTTCTTTTTTTTCTTTCTTAAAACTATATGCTTACATTCAAATCACGACACAATATACAGTTCTTAACCCCGAACGAACACACGTATAAACAACCAGAATAACAAAAAACACCCTAAAACAATAAGCAAAACATGAAGCCCTACAAAGCTCTTGAAGACCTCCGAAGCTTTGTGTCATCAATTTTGAATCTTGAGAGAAGACCCCTATAACACAGTAATTTGCATCCAGACCCAAGCAGGTCCTCATCTTCAACCATGTCATAATCATCGCCATGCTGCTCACCCACTTCTTCGCTCCGGCGCGAAAAAGATAAGGACACACATGTGCATCCAACACGCCTGCACCAACCTTCGCCATCTGTGGCTTTGTGTACCGCTATATGTGCCCCTTTCGGATGAAAGAGAACTACGATCCGGTTCCGACACCGCGGCTGGGCCAACCGTCCGGGCAAAGCAGGACATCCCTCCAGCAGCAGCACAAAGAATGATGAAGAAACACAGTAGAAAATCATACTGACGAGGAAGAAGAATTTTCATCTCCACACAACCACCTACCCATCTGAGAACCAAACATGCCAGTGTCGGTCGACCGCCAGACACCATAGCCTGAGACCTCAACGAGGTCCGGGGATCCCCCGCTCCGCTGGCTCCTAGATGAAGGTTAGAGCCCCGTATGACCACAAACAGAGCCCGAAGAGACTTATTTAGACGCGCCGCCGTCGCGACGATTTCAGCAACGACTCCCTCAACCCTAACCCTAAACACACCGGACGCAAAGATCCAAGGTTACCCCTCCCTCCTACCGCGGAGCGTCTGGCGGAGGGAGTGGGAACCAGCGGCGGTGCCGACAGCGCACAAAGGCATCCGCTGCTCTTGAGATCGCCTCGCTAACCACCCCCCGCTCATGATTAAAGCATCATACTCTTCCTCTTTTTCGGTTTATTAGGTCACACATGTCCAAGATAAACAATTTGATGAACATTACACAAGTTATATATTGCAATAATGATACCATTAATTGGAAATTTCAAATGTACTATTTTACAATGGAATAGCTTTTGGGATATATAATTCATACTCACATTGCTAAGACTCTGACGAGCTAGAGATATGCACCGGAGCTAAAGCGTGGTAAAATGAAAAAGTAGGTGACTACTGACTAGCGTAATTAATCAAGTGCTGATCGATCTCCCACAGCAGCTTGGGCGCCGCGGGGTCGTCCTCCTCCACCGGCCACGTACTCCTGCGCCCCAAAGAAATGGACATCAACAGTTACGTACTTTCTTCGTCTGAAAAAGCTTTGTGTCTTAAATGAATATATCTAGCATCAAATTAGTGCTAAATATATTCATTTAAGGGGCAAATTTGAGAAGTTTTTTTGCACGGAGGGAATACTGAACAATCGTGGAAACTTTTCAGCTGGACACGCTAGCTAGGTAGGACGACTACTAATCAAAGAGTAGAAGCAGCTAGCTAGCTCGCTGGGAAGAAGCTCGCAGATGCCGTTGCACTCACCACGCAGCTAGCTAGTCATGCATGCAGGAGATTAACTGTACGTACCTCGAGCTTGTGGACGAGGTCCCTGGCGTCGGGGGCGCTGACGAAGATGTGGCGCTGGGATGGCCGGATGAAGCCGTCGTCCACCGCCTTGTCGATGATGAATGCCAGCAGGAAGTCGTAGTACCCATCCACGTTCAGCAGCCCCACCTGCACCCATCCGTCCGCCATCAGCAGGGTAACTAGAGCATCCAGGACCAGTTAGTCGATGAATAGCTCAACTGGTTTGGTGTGGATGCCGAGCTGCGCCCAGGCGATGACCTCGAGCAGCTCGTCCAGGGTGCCGTAGCCGCCGGGCAGCGCGATGAAGGCGTCGGCGTTGCGCGCCATGGCCGCTTTCCGCTCGTGCATCCCGGACACCGCCACCACCTCCCCCACCGTCTCCCCGGTGATCTGTAACATCAGTCCATTTTACTTAATTAGAGCTGTACTAAAGTAGTCCTACAAGCTACTGCTACTCCCCAAGGATAGTGCAAACTATGTAATTAACATGCATGGCATCGTCCCATGTGGTTGTGGTTGGGTGTCGAGACGTCGATCGTACCTCTTTGCCCATGAGAATGGTGGGTATGACGCTGCACATCAAAGAAAAGCAGAACGCGACTGCCGTGAGCAACTTAGTGGGACATGGATACTGTTAATTAGGCCGGTCGGAGAAACCTCAGTTTCGACAGAAAGGTAGCAAAAGATGTTAGCGAACGTGTGTTCGTGTCCTCTGTGCATGCCTAGTTTTTAGCCTAGCATCGGTTGAGTCAGTTGAGCTGTACATATATAAACCAGTGTAACACCAGATGATGAATACAAGAGCTGTTGCACGCCCTCTCTCTCTATATCTCGCTCTGGCTCCAACATGGTATCAGTTTAACTGAGATCCGTTTCTTCCGCTGCCCCACCCTTCCCACGCCATGAGCTCCTCCTCCTCCAACTCTTCCACCGGCGACTCCTCTGACGACGAGCCGTTTGATCTCCCGGTTGCCACCCAAACCCTGCCCACTCTTCAGGTCCAAAGCCTTCGCATCCGGGACCACGTTCTCATCACCCTCGACTACGAGAAAGAAAACTACGGCCTCTGGCGCCGTCAGTTTCTCTCCGCCCTCGCCAAGTTCAGCCTCACCGATCATGTCGACGGCTCGCCGGCGCAGGCTACATCCGACTGGGCGCTCAACGACTTCGCCGTCCTCTCGTGGTATAACGCCACCGTGACGCCCTCAACCTTGGAGATCGTCCAGGAGCGCAAGAACTCAGCGTACACCATATGGCGCTCGCTCCGCTCGCTCTTCCGTAGCAACCGCGATGCGCGCATCACCTATCTCCTTGATGAATTTCACAGTTTTCTTCAAGGAGATCTTTCCGTCGTTGAGTACACTTCTCGGCTCAAGCAGATGGCTGACACCCTTCGGGACCTCGGCCATCGCATCAAGGACCGCGACCTCGTCCACAACGTCCTCCGCGGCCTCGACGAGCGCTTCCAGCACGCCGTTCCCCACATGACGAGTGAACGTCGGCCCTCCTTCATCAAGCTGCGCTCCTTCCTCCAGCTCGAGGAGCAGCGCCTCAGCCGCCAGGCGCGCGTGGCCGCGCGCACCGCACTCATCGCCCAGGCCAGCGCCTACTACGCGGCGCGACCTCCGGCGCCGGCGCCGGCGCCCGCTCCGCCTCCTTCAACCCGGCCCTGCTCGGCCCTCTGCCCCACGCCGCCGGCAGCTCGGCCGGCTCCTCCGGGGCACGCGGCCGCCCAAAGAAGCGCAAGGCCAACCCAGCGGGGCCTGGAGGCTCCTCTTCCGGCGGGGTTGCTCCTGCTGGGCTTCTCCCTGGACCGCGTCCTCCTACTACTGTCGCCGGCACCTTCCAAGGGATACTTGGTGCCCGGCCACCTGCCCCGACTCCGCCCCAAGCGCACCAGGCCACAACGGTGGCGTCGCCTTCCCCACAATGGGATCAGGCGGCTCTCATCGCCGCCCTCAATCAGATGGCGCTGCATCCGCCCTCTGCACCCGGCGGCGAATGGGTCCTCGACAGCGGCGCTTCGTCCCACATGAGCTCCGGTTCCGGTATTCCCTTCTCCCTACCCAACCCATCCTCTCCTTCTTCTATCATCGTCGGCAATGGTTCTCTTCTTCCCATTACCGGCGTCGGCTCTACTTCCTTCTGTACCCCCTCCCGACCTCTCTCCCTTCTTGAAATTCTCATCTCTCCCTCCCTCATCAAAAACTTAGTTTCCGTTCGTGCTTTCACCCGTGACAATTTAGTTTCTATTGAATTTGATCCCTATGGTTTTTCTATCAAGGATCTGGCCACAAAGACGGTGCTTCTCCGATGTGACTCCTCCGGCGACCTCTACACCTTCGCCCCGTCAAGCCACTGCCTCACCGCCGCCGTCACCGCCGACTTGTGGCACCAGCGCCTCGGCCATCCTGGAGCCGCCGCCCTTGCCAAAGCCTCTTCTTTTTTTGATTTCAGTTGTAATAAAACCTCGACGACACATTGCGAGGCTTGTCGTCTAGGCAAACACACTAGACTTCCCTTTAGTTCTTCTTCCTCTCACACTTCTTTTCCTTTTGAACTTTGTCATTGTGACTTATGGACGAGTCCGATCTCAAGTGTATCTGGTTATCAATATTATTTGGTCATTTTAGATGATTTCACACACTATGTCTGGACCTTTCCCGTACGCCGCAAATCTGAGGTTCATAGTCTCCTTGTTCAGTTTTATGCCTACGCTCAAACACAATTCTCCCGTCCTATCCTCGCCTTTCAGACCGACAATGGGCGTGAATTCGACAATCTCGCAAATCGCTCACTCTTTGCCTCCCACGGCACGCTCTTCCGCCTCACCTGTCCCCATACTTCCCAACAAAACGGCAAGGCTGAACGGATACTCCGTACCCTCAACGACGGTGTCCGGACCCTCCTCCTACACGCCTCCATGCCTCCTCGTTGGTGGGCCGAAGCCCTTGCCACGTCCACCTATCTCCTAAATCGGCGTCCCTGCAAAGCCAATCTCCTCACCACACCATACGAACTTCTCTTCGGGACCCCACCCGATTTTCGTCATCTCCGTGTTTTTGGATGCCTCTGTTATCCCAACCTCATTGCTACCGCCCCACACAAACTCTCCCCTCGATCAGCGGCTTGCATTTTTCTCGGTTTCCCGGACGAGCGAAAAGGCTATCGTTGTTACGACCCCATTACCCGGCGCATCCTATTCTCCAGGCACGTAACTTTCGTGGAGTCTATCTTTCCATTTAAAACGCTGCCAAAATCTCCTGAAGACTCGCCCGAATCAGCTCGTGATCCACCTCCCGCGGACTACGTCGACGTTGCATGGCCACCGCCTACCCCGACCCCTCCTGGATCGCCACCTGGCCCACCCATGCAATCCCCGCCTCCCACTCCGCACTCCACTCCTTTCCCCACGTCCCCGCCCGGGCCCAACTCTACACCCGCTGGCCCACCTACCCCACCAACTCCCATACACCACGTCTCTCCAGAGCCGCCTCCTGCGCATGTTCCACACCCAATGCTCACGCGTGCACGCCATGGAATATTCCAACCGAACCCAAAATACGCCAATCTGCATGCCACCACAATCTCTCCAATTCCCACGTCCGTTCGAGCTGCTCTCAACGACCCGAACTGGCGCTCTGCCATGCAATCCGAATTCGATGCTCTCCTCGCCAACTCCACGTGGACCCTTGTCCCTCGCCCACCTCACACTAATATTGTCACGGGCAAGTGGGTTTTCAGGCACAAAACGAACGCCGACGGATCCCTCGAACGGTACAAAGCTCGTTGGGTTGTCCGCGGCTTCACACAGCGCCCGGGCATCGACTTCGGCGAGACTTTCTCTCCGGTGGTAAAGCCAGCGACGATCCGCACCGTGCTTACTCTGGCGTGCTCACGCGGCTGGCCGGTGCACCAGCTCGACGTGAAGAACGCCTTCCTTCACGGCCTCCTCGACGAACAGGTCTACTGCTATCAACCTGCTGGATTCGTCGACGAGGCTCGCCGCGATCATGTGTGCCGCCTCTCCAAGTCCCTATACGGCCTCAAGCAGGCTCCGCGGGCTTGGTTTCATCGCTTCGCCACCTTCGCCGCCACCATTGGGTTCACCGCCTCGCGCTCCGACGCCTCGCTATTCATACTACGGCGGGGCGGCGACACCGCCTATCTTCTACTGTACGTCGACGACATCGTCCTTGCTGCCTCATCGGCGGTCTTGCTTCGCACCATTGTCGATCAGCTTCAGCACGAGTTCGCGATGACGGATATGGGTGCTCTCCACTACTTCCTCGGCATACGCGTGCAGCGCACCTCGCGTGGGTTCTTCCTCAACCAGACCCAATACGCCGAGGACCTTCTCCGTCGCGCCGGCATGTCGCAGTGCCATCCCGCTTCCACTCCGGTTGACACGTCGCCCAAGGTTGCCGCCGACGTCGGCCGCCCCGTGGACGATCCCTCGGAGTATCGCAGCCTCGCAGGCGGGCTGCAATACCTCACTATGACACGCCCTGATCTGGCGTACGCGGTCCAGCAGGCGTGCTTGCACATGCATGATCCACGGGACAGTCATCTCGCCATCATCAAGCGCATTCTACGCTATGTTCGCGGCACCTCCACCCACGGTCTTCTACTTCCGATCTCTCGGTCGACTGAGATCATTGCTTACTCCGACGCCGACTGGGCCGGCTGCCCCGACACCCGCCGCTCTACCTCTGGCTATTGCGTTTATCTCGGTGACACGCTTGTCAGCTGGTCCTCGAAGCGGCAGGCCATCGTGTCACGATCCAGCGCGGAAGCAGAATACCGCGCCGTCGCCAACGCCGTCGCCGATTGTGTATGGCTACGGCAACTTCTCCATGAGCTCGGTGGCTCACCGCCGAAGGCTACCATCGTCTTTTGTGACAACATCTCGGCCGTGTATATGTCCACCAATCCCGTTCATCATCGGCGGACAAAACACATCGAGTTGGACATTCATTTTGTCAGAGAGAAGGTGGCCCTCGGCGATTTTCGCATTGTACATGTACCAACGACTCAACAGCTCGCAGATATCATGACCAAGGGTTTGCCAACATCGGTCTTCCAGGCTTTCCGGTCCAGTCTTTGTGTCTTGCCAAGCAGCGACGACACGACTGCGGCGGGGTGTTAGCGAACGTGTGTTCGTGTCCTCTGTGCATGCCTAGTTTTTAGCCTAGCATCGGTTGAGTCAGTTGAGCTGTACATATATAAACCAGTGTAACACCAGATGATGAATACAAGAGCTGTTGCACGCCCTCTCTCTCTATATCTCGCTCTGGCTCCAACAGGAAACCAGGCGATCGACAATAATGCAAGTGTCGACTCACCCGATGACGTGGCCGCCGGCCTTGTGAACGGCCTCTGAGACCTCCCCCATGAGCCCCAGGCTGCCACCGCCGTACACCAGATCCATCCCACGAGCAACCTGCCACCACACACGCATGCCCGACATGCTTATAACTACTAACTAACTAACTAAACATCATGCACAAAACGTGTGCAATTAACTTGAGGGATTACGTACCAGCTCCTTGCCCAGCTCGACGGCGGCGTCGCGGTAGCAGCTGCGCTTCCCGGAGCTGCTCCCGCAGAACACGCACACCCGCCGGAACCGAGGCCCCTCCTCCACCTCCACCTCCAACTCCACGACGGCGCCCTCACCAACACTGCCGCTGCGGTTCTTGGCCGCCGCTGTCTCCTCCATCTCTCCGCCGTCGCGCCGCATGCCTCCTAGCTTAGCTAACTTGGTTGCCGACTGCCGTACGTACCCGGCTGTGCCTTGCGCTCTCGCGTGTGGACTATGGACTGCTGGTGGCGGGTGTCGATGGGTATATATCATGGCATGGGAGCGCAAGGGAACGGGAGTTCGTGATGAATGGTACACTACCAACTGCGGTACAAGTGTTTCTTTTACCCCAGTTAGGGCATCTACAACGGTAACCCGTAAATTTCCTCCCGCATCCATATGCAGACTGGTCTCTTCGCGGACACGGATGCGGGAGGTCGACATTCAACCGTAGTCGTTTTTTGTCCGCTAGCAAATTCAAATTCAAATCTACGCTAATCCACAACGTGCCGGACCACATCCCTGATCACAACCAAAAGGAGGCAAATATGTTTAGTTTTTACACGTCCGACCCAAAATAATATCAGTACGGCAATCCGTGCATTTCTGTCATGTCGGACCGGACATTCTAGCAAGCTGCTCCGCGATCATGGAGGTGTTGTCGCCACCACCTAGGAAGTCTCCGCGGCCGCCTCCACCTCTGCCACGTCTCCATCTTCCACCGATGTTGACTCATCTTTCTGCCGCTCCAACATTTGGTAGCGGACAGATTGCACGATAATTCTAGCGTCGACATTCAAAGAGTCGATATTCAAGGTCAACACCTTGGTGTCCTCCGCGTTAGCGGCAATCTTCATCCTCATTTCTTCTAGCGTAGCCTTCTCCTCGAGTGCCGCCTTCCTCTCTTTGATCATGGCCCTCCTCTCTTCGAGCTTGATCCTCTTCTCCGTCACCTCCATCAACTGCTTCAACCTCTCCGCCTTCCTCTCCTCCTTGATGCCTGAGCGCCTCACGCATGTCTCTTCCTTCTTCGTCAAAATCTCCTCGAACTTCTCTGTCAGCTTGGCAGCCGCACCTTCTCGCTTCGCCCCACTAGTAGAAAAAAGACCTGATGTTCAGCTCATTAGTCCCGGTTTATAAATAAACCGGTACTAATATGATCATTAGTGCCGGTTCCAACATCTAGGCGGGCGGCACTCACTAGTCCCGGTTGGTGTCAAACCTCTAGTACGGGTTCGTGCCACGAACCGGGAGTAAAGAGGTGGTGGCAGACTGGTGTCAGGTTGGGGCCGCACCAACACCTTTAGTCCCGGTTCGTGGCACGAACCGGGATTACAGATGCATATTTAGTCCCGGTTCGTATAACCAACCAAGACTCACTAGTAGAAAAGGGGGCTTTGGTCCAGGCCGGGTAAGCCCATTAGTCCCGGTTCAGTCCAGAACCGGGACCAATGGGTGCATTTATCCCGGTTCGTGCGGCTAAGGCATTAGTCCCGGTTCACCTGGGGCCTTTAGTCCCGGTTCGTGCCACGAACCGGGACTAAAGGGTGCGATGCCCATTAGTCCCGGTTGGTGGCACCAACCGGTACTAAAGGTTAGACCTTTAGCCTCGGTTGGTGCCACCAACCGGGACTAAAGGGCTTTGAGGCATTAGTATCGGTTCATGGCACGAACGGCCTGTTTGCAAATTTGTAGAATCCTCAAATTCCAAAAGGAAAAAAAGTTATGCTCAAATTTCAGTCTTTTTTAAATTTTCATTAAATCTGGTCAAACTATGGTCAAACTACTTATTCAAGAAGTATTAGTGTTACTAAATAATTATTCAAGAATATTAGTGTTATTAAATAATTATTTCAGTTTTTTGAATTTTGGTCAAATCTGGTCAAACTATGGTCAAACTATGGTCAAACAATGGTCAAACTACTTATTCAAGAAATATTAGTGTTACTAAATAATTATTGTTTTTTAGAACAATAGTTTTAAACTCAAACAGTAAAATGTGTGACTTCATGCTCAAGCTAAACTCCTGAGGGTTAATAGGATTGACATCTTACTATTGTCAGGAAAACAACGAGTGCAGACTTGGAAACGAGGGAGAATAGAACCCGGAAGTTAAGCGTGCTCAGGCTGGGGGAGTGGGAGGATGGGTGACCGTCCGGGAAGTTAGATGATTTGGAATGATGAGGGGTGATTAGAGATTAAATTGAGCAGTGATGAGGGGTGATTAGAGATTAGAGGTTAAAATAATTCAGAAATTTGAAAATAAAAAAATTCAGAAAAAACCCAGAAAATTTCCTTTAGTACCGGTTGGTGTTACCAACCGGGACTAAAGGTGGACCGGCCACGTGGAGGGCCTTTAGTCCCGGTTCTGGTTTGAACCGGGACTAAATGGTCACGGCATTAGTACCGACCCTTTAGTCCCGGTTCAAGAACCAGGACTAAAGGCCCTTACGAACCGGGACTAAAGGCCCTTTTTCTACTAGTGACTAAAGATGATCCTATATAAACCCTTCATCGAGCCCGAGCTCTCTATTCTTCCCCTTTCCTCTCCTCTCTGTTTTCTTCCTCTCCTCTCGAGCCCATTCTCCATTTTTGCCAAAATTTGTCAAGATTTGAAGGCACCCCATCCATCCAAGTGATCACAAAGGTTAGCAACTTTGTCCTTTCATCTCTTATTGCTAGATTATCTCTTGCAATGCTCTATAAGTATAGTGATTTGTGGGTTTTAGTTTGGGAGAAATTATATGTGGTAGTTTATTTGATTTATATGCAATTTGAGCTCAAAATAACTCGTAGTTGCATATGTAGGTGTGGTTTACTTAGTGCCTTCCCGTCTCCGTCCTAACCACCGTTGATAGACCGCACCGTCCCATCGCCGGCACCACCTTGTGGTGAGCCTCTTGTTCTTATTTTTTATATTAAAAAATCATGTTTCTGTGATTTAGATATATAGTTACTTGTATAATTTTCTTACCCGTACGTTGTTTGTTATACATAGTGCCATGGTTTTGATATCCGTCCCCGTCGGCCCTCGTTCGGTTTATGATTCAGATGTGGTATATTCTCTTTTATAACTATTTGTTGCATTTCATGTTTATGACAAATTATGCCCATCAAGTTGACATAGATATTTTTATCTAGGAGGTATGTGAACCAGAAATTCCTACCGACCCTATTGTCGAGAGGTTAAATTTATTTGAAAAAGGAAACGAGTATTTGAAAGAAAAATTGAAAAGAATTGAGGAGGAGAAGATGGAATTGGAGTTGCATGCTGCCGATGTCATCGATGATCACAAGATCAAGATGGAGAAAATGCGCTTGAAGATTAGAAAGATTAGAAAATATGCCATTGATAGTGAGGCCTGGTATCATTATGTTGTTGGATCAATTATTATCTTAGTTGTGATCTTTATCGCATTTGTTGTTGCATTTAAATGTTTTAGCTAGAGAGTTTGTATGTTGTTTTATGAGAATAAGTGTGTATGAACTTTATGTGTGAACTTTATGTATGAACTTGTATTAATTTGGTCCTTTTGATGCTACGTAATAAAGATGAGCCGACAATGGATGTACGATGACCGATACTCTCCCTAGTTCGTTAATGGCGTGCAAACTTTTCTGCTTGCGGCTGAGGCAAAAAGCAGGCGGATGGTTTTATGTGTTGTCCATGTGCTAGCTGTAAGAATGATCACAATTACTTTAACTCCAGAACCATTCACTGGCACCTGTTTGAGTCCGGTTTCATGCCCCACTGTAATGTTTGGACCAAGGACGGATAACCTATTTGAGGGGTTATGATGGAAGACATTGAAGAAGAGGACGACGACAACTATCCTGGCCATGGGTTCCCTGAATACGATGGTACAACAATGGGGGAAGAATCTGAGACGGCAATGCGGGATGAAGCTGAAGAAGAGGCATTAGATGAGCCCGCTGATGATCTAGGTCGGGCCATTGCCGATGCAAAGAGAAACTGCGCAAGTGAAACGGAGAGGCTGAAGTTGCAGCGCATGTTAGAGGATCACAAGAAATCATTGTACCCAAATTGCGAAGCTGACAAGAAAAAGTTGGGCACCACACTGGAATTGCTGCAATAAAAGACAGAGAATGGTGTATCTGACAAGGGAATTGGAAAGTTGTCGATAATGTTAAGTAAGAGACTTTCAAAGGACAATGAATTGCCCGAGAGTACGTACAAAGCAAAGAAGGTTGTCTGCCCTCTAGGATTAGAGGTGCAGAAGATACATGCATGCACTAATGACTGCATCCTCTACCGCGGTGAGTACGAGGTTTTGAACGCATGCCTGGTATGCGGTGCATTGCGCTATAAGACTAGCCGCGATGACCCTGTTGTCGAGGGCGAGCGCCCTAGGAAGAAGATTCCTGCCAAGGTGATGTGATATGCTCCTATAATACCATGGTTGAAACGTTTGTTCCAAAACAAAGAGCATGCCAATTTCATGCGATGGCACAAAGAATACCGTAAGAAAGACGAGAAGTTGAGAGTACCTGCTGATGGGTCGTAGTGGAGAAAAATCGAGAGAAAGTGGGGGGACTTTGCCGGTGACACAAGGAACGTATGGTTTGGTATATGCGCAGATGGTATTAATCCTTTTGGGGAGAAGAGCAGCAATCATAGCACCTGATCTGTAACTCTTTGTATGTATGACCTTCCTCCTTGGTTGTGCATGAAGCGGAAGTACATTATGATGCCAGTGCTCATCCAAGGCCCTAAGAAACCCGACAACGACATTGATGTGTACCTAAGGCCATTAATTGAAGAACTCTTACAACTGTGGAATGGAAAAGGTGTACGTGCTTGGGATGAGCTCGATCAGGAAGAATTTGACATACATGCGTTGCTGTTTGTGACCATCAATGATTGGCCTCCTCTCAGTAACCTTTCAGGACAGACAAACAAGGGATATCGTGCATGCATGCACTATTTGGATGATACCGACAATATATATTTGGATAATTTTAAGAAGAATGTGTACCTAAGACATTGCCGATTTCTTCCGAGCAGGCATCCCCTAAGAAAGAAAGGCAAGCATTTCAAAGGTGAGGCAGATCACCGGACGAAGCCTCGCCACCGTACTGGTGATGATGTGCATGATATGGTCAAGGATTTAAAGGTAATTTTTGGAAAGGGTCCTAGCGGACAATCTGTTCCGAATGACGCTGACGGACGCGCACCCATCTGGAAGAAGAAATCTATATTTTGGGACCTACCCTATTGGAAAGACCTAGAGGTCCGCTCTGCAATCGACGTGATGCACGTGATGAAGAATCTTTACGTGACCCTGCTTGGCTTCTTGGGCATGTATGGGAAGACAAAAGATACACCGGAGGCACGGGAGGACCAGTAACGTATGCACGAAAAAGACAGCATACATCAGGGTCATGCCAGCTACGCTCTTACAAAAGAAGAGAAGGGAATCTTCTTTGAATGCCTGCTCAGTATGAAGGTCCCGTCTGGCTTCTCATCGAATATAAAGGGAATAATAAATATGGCAGAGAAAAAGTTACAGAACCTAAAGTCTCATGACTGCCACGTGATTATGACACAACTACTTCCGGTTGCATTGAGGGGGCTTCTACCAGAAAACGTTCGATTAGCCATTGTGAAGCTATGTGCATTCCTCAATGCAATCTCTCAGAAGGTAATCCATGTAGAAATCATGCCAAGGTTAGAGAATGATTTGGTGCAATGCCTTATTAGTTTTGAGCTGGTGTTCCCACCATGCTTCTTCAACATCATGACGCATGTCCTAGTTCACCTATGCGAAGAGATTGTCGTTTTGGTCGTGTATTTATACACAATATGTTCCCCTTTGAGAGGTTGATGGGAGTCTTAAACAAATATGTTCATAACCGTGCTAGGCCAAAAGAAAGCATCTCCAAGGGACATGAAAATGAGGAGGTCATTGAGTTTTGTGTTGACTTTATTCCTGATCTTAAGCCAATTGGTGTTTGTGAATCGTGGCATTAGGGCAGACTGGGTGGAAATGGCACGCTAGGACCGAAACAAATAATATGTATGGACGGGCATTCTCTCACTCAAGCACACTACACAGTTCTACAAAATCGCGCCTTGGTGGCTCCATATATCGAGGAACACAAGAATATTCTATGCCCCAAACACCCGGAGCAGTCTAACGACTGGATTACACGTGAGCAAACGGGGACTTTCACCGGTTGGTTGCAGACACGTGCCATGCATGACGACGCTGTTGAAGATGACCTATACTTGTTGTCCCAGTTACCATCTTAAAATATAATGACTTTCAAAGGGTACGAGATAAATGGGAATATATTTTACACGATCGCCCAAGATAAGAAGAGCACCAACCAAAATAGTGGTGTCCGCTTTGATGCAGCAACCAAGAGGGGAAATAACACATATTATGGTTACATCAAGGAGATATGGGAACTTGACTATGGACATGGTTTGAAGGTCCCTTTGTTTTAGTGCAAATGGGTCGATCTGACACGAGGTGGGGTAACGGAAGACCCGCAGTACGGAATGACAACAGTGGATCTCAACAATCTTGCGTACGCACATGAACCATTCGTCCTAGCCAATGATGTGGCGCATGTTTTCTATGTGAAGGACATGTCTACCAAACCGAGAAAAAGAAAAGATAAGGAAGAGAATACATCATACGATGAGTCAAAGATCCACATAGTACATTGCGGGAGTGGATGACAAGACAAACATGTCAGAAGATTATGAAAAGTTTCATGAGATTGCTCCCTCCATAGTGAATATTGACCCGAGCATCCAGTTAAATGATGAAGATTGTCCATGGTTACGGCGCAAAGGGACACACGCAAAGATCTAACTCTGGGATGGTCACGACACTCTACGATCGACCGCTATCCAGCATGCATCTAGAGTAACGCTTTAAGCAAGATGACATGATGTAGAGGGATAAACTCAAGCAATATGATATAAACCCCATCTTTTTATCCTCGATGGAAACAATACAATACAATACATGCATTGCTGCCCCTACTGTCACTGGGAAAGGACACCGCAAGATTGAACCCAAAGCTAAGAATTCTCCCATTGCAAGAAAGATCAATCTAGTAGGCCAAAGTAAACCGATAATTCAAAGAGACTTGCAAAGATATCAAATCATGCATATAAGAATTCAGAGAAGAACCAACTAATATTCATAGATAATCAAGTTCATAGACCCACAAATCATCGGGTCTCGGCAAACACACCGCAAAAGAGTATTACATCGAATAGATCTTCAAGAACATCGAGGAGAACTTTGTATTGAAGATCAAAGCGAGAGAAGAAGCCATCTAGCTAATGATTATGGACCCGAAGGTCTGTGGTAAACTACTGAGACCTCATCGGAGAAGCTATCGTGTTGATGCAGAAGCCCTCCGTGATCGATTCCCCCTCCGGCAGATCACCAGAAAAGGTCCCCAGATGGGATTCATGGGTACTGAAAGTTGCTGCGGTGGAAAAGTGGTTTCGTGGCTCTCCCTAATGTTTTTAGGGTACAAGACACTAGTAGAAAAAGGGTCAAACGTGAAGCACATTAGTGCCGGTTTGAATTTGAGCCGGCACTAATGGTACCATTAGTGCCGGTTCGAACGACTATGCATTAATGCCGGTTCGTGTTGAACCTTTAGTACCGGTTCGTGCCACGAACCGGTACTAAAGGGGTGATGGCAGGCTGGCGTCACGCTGGGGCCCCACGATCACCTTTAGTACCGGTTCGTGGCACAAACCGGTACTAAACGGCTAACCTTTAGTACCGGTTTGTGCCACGAACCAGTACTAAAGGGGTCT
>NC_041388.1:556811232-556822351 GCF_002162155.2 Triticum dicoccoides | reverse complement strand
TTTGAAAAAAATAAAAGAAAATGATAAAAACTTCAAAAAATAAAATCCTTCGAGAAGTAGTTATATTACTACATCTACTAGTTAGGAAAATTTGAAAACTTAAATTTGGACATGTTTTGCAAAAAGTGTAGGGAAAATGTAAAATGGCTATAACTTTTGCATACGATGTCGGAAAAAACGTATAATATATCAAAAAATTCAGCACGAAAATCCGCATCCAATTGAGACGGCCTATGGCCTGTTTGCAATTTTTTAGAATCCTCAAATTCCAATAGGAAAAAAAGATATGGTCAAATTTAAGTTTTTTTAAATTTTTTTTGTTAAATCTGGTCAAACTACTTATTCAAGAAGTATTAATGTTACTACATAATTATTCAAGAATATTAGTGTTACTAAATAATTATTTTAATTTTTTGAATTTTGGTCAAAGCTGGTCAAACTGTGGTCAAACTATGGTCAAACTTATTCAAGAAATATTAGTGTTACTAAATAATTATTGTTTTTTAGAATAATAGTTTCACTCAAACAGTGAAATGTGTGACTTCATGCTCAAGCTAAACTCCTGAGGGTTAATAGGATTGTCATCTTACTATTGTCAGGAAAACAACAAGTGCAGACTTGGAAACGAAGGAGAATAGAGCCCGAAAGTTAAGCGTGCTCAGGCTGGAGTAGTGAGAGGGATGGGTGACCGGTCGGGAAGTTAGATGATTTGGAATGAGTGATCCACACTTGAGCAGTTAAGAGAGGTGATTAGAGACTAAATCACCAAATAATTCAGAAAAATTAAAAATCAAAAAATCAAAAAATTTCCAAAATTTTCAAAAAAAATTCAAAAAAAACCTTTAGTATCGGTTGGTAACACCAACCGGTACTAAAGGTCCCCCATACCAGGGCGCGAGCTCACGCTACGTGGTGGCACTTTAGTGCCGGTTCGTGCCGAACCGGTACTAAAGGGGGGGGGGCTTTAGTGCCCACCAATTAGTGCCGGTTATGGAACCGGCACTAAAGGCCCTTACGAACTGGTTTTAAAGCTCCGTTTTCTACTAGTGAGAGTATATATAGGTGAAAGAAGTACGTCGGTGGAGCTCCATGGGGCCCATGAGCGTGGGGGCGCACCTACCCCATGGGCACGCCCTCCTATCTCGTGGACGCCTCAAGGAGTTCCAGACTTCCACTCCAAGTCCCTTGGTTTGCTTTCGGTCCAAGAAAGATCGTCGCGACGGTTTAATTCCGTTTGGATTCCAATTAGTGCCCACCAATTAGTGCCGGTTATGGAACCGGTACTAAAGGCCCTTACGAACCGGTTTTAAAGCTCCGTTTTCTACTAGTGAGAGTATATATAGGTGAAAGAAGTACGTCGGTGGAGCTCCATGGGGCCCATGAGCGTGGGGGCGCACCTACCCCATGGGCACGCCCTCCTATCTCGTGGACGCCTCAAGGAGTTCCAGACTTCCACTCCAAGTCCCCTGGTTTGCTTTCGGTCCAAGAAAGATCGTCGCGACGGTTTCATTCCGTTTGGATTCCGTTTGGTATTCCTTTTCTGCGAAACACTGAAATAGAAGAAAACATAAGCTGGCACTGGGCCTCCGGTTAATAGGTTAGTCCCCAAAATAATATAAAATAGCATATTAAAGCCCATTAAACATCCAAAATAGATAATATAATAGCATGGAACAATCAAAAATTATAGATACGTTGGACACGTATCAAGCATCCCCAAGCTTAATTCCTGCTCGTCCTCGAGTAGGTAAATGATAATAGAATTTTTGATGTGGAATGGTACCTAACATATTTATCAATGTAATTTTCTTTATTGTGGCATGAATATTCAGATCCAAATGATTCAAGACAAAAGTTTATTGGCATAAAAATAATAATACTTCAAGCATACTAACAAAGTAATTATGTCCTCTCAAAATAACATGGCCAAAGAAAGCTCATCCCTAAAAAATCATATAGTTTGGTCATGCTCCATCTTCGTCACACAAAATACTCAAATCATGCACCACCCCGATGACAAGCCAAGCAATTGTTTCATACTTTAGTAACCTCAAACATTTTCAACTTTCACGCAATACGTGAGCGCGAGACATGGACTTAGCACTATAGGTGGAATAGAGTGGTGGTTGTGGAGAGGACAAAAAGGAGGAAGATGATCTAACATCAACTAGGCGTTTCAATGGGCTATGGAGATGCCCATCAATAGATGTCAATGTGAGTGAGTAGGGATTGCCATGCAACGGATGCACTAGAGCTATAAATGTATGAAAGCTCAACAAAAGAAACTAAGTGGATGTGCATCCAACTTGCTTTCTCATGAAGACCTAGGGCATTTGAGGAAGCCCATTGGTTGAATATACAAGCCAAGTTATATAATGAAAATTTCCCACTAGTATATGAAAGTGACAAAATAAGAGACTCTCTATCATGAAGATCATGGTGCTACTTTGAATCACAATTGTGGGAAAAGGATAGTAGCAATGTCCCTTATCTCTTTGTCTCTCATTTTTTCTCTCTTTTTTTGGGCCTTCTCTTCTTTTTTTATTTGGCCTTCCTCTCTTTTATTTATTTATTTCATCACATGGGACAATGCTCTAATAATGACGATCATCACACTTCTATTTATTTACAACTCAAAGATTACAACTCGATACTTAGGACAAAAATATGACTCTCTGGCGGTGGACCGGGATGGGCAATGAATCAAGAGTGACATGTATGAAAAATTATGAACGGTGGCTTTGCCACAAATACGATGTCATGATAAGCCTTGCAAAGAGTTACATCGATGCAAGATTTGACACCAATCTGGATAACTCTGAGTCTCGATATGGATACATATTGAAAGTAGGAGCAATTAGCTAGAGTAGCTCCATGCAGAGCATTGTAGACATAGAAAATTTGCAAAATACATACTGCTCTGAATGTGACAGACCCATTGACTAAACTTCTCTCACAAGCAAAACATGATCACACCTTAGTACTCTTTGGGTGTTGATCACATAGCGATGTGAACTAGATTATTGACTCTAGTAAGCCCTCTGGGTGTTGATCACATGGCGATGTGAACTATGGGTGTTAATCACATGAAGATGTGAACTATTGATGTTAATCACATGGCGATGTGAACTAGATTATTGAATCTAGTACAAGTGGGAGACTGAAGGAAATATACCCTGATGTCTACTACATAACCTTCTTCTTGTAGACGTTGTTGGGCCTCCAAGTGCAGAGGTTTGTAGAACAGTAGCAAATTTCCCTCAAGTGGATGACCTAAGGTTTATCAATCCGTAGGAGGCGTAGGATGAAGATGGTCTCTCTCAAGCAACCCTTCAACCAAATAACAAAGAGCCTCTTGTGTCCCCAACACACCCAATACAATGGTAAATTGTATAGGTGCACTAGTTTGGCGAAGAGATGGTGATACAAGCGGTATATGGATAGTAGATAAAGGTATTTGTAATCTGAAATTATAATAACAGCAAGGTAAATAATGGTAAAATTGAGCATGAACGGTATTGCAATGCTAGGAAACAAGGCCTAGGGTTCATACTTTCACTAGTGCAAGTCCTCTCAACAATACTAACATAATTGGATCACATAACTATCCCTCAACATGCAACAAAGAGTCACTCCAAAGTCACTAATAGAGGAGAACGAACGAAGAGATTATGGTAGGGTACGAAACCACCTCAAAGTTATTCTATCCAATCAATCCGTTGGGCTATTCCTATAAGTGTCACAAACAGCCCTAGAGTTCGTACTAGAATAACACCTTAAGACACAAATCAACCAAAACCCTAATGTCACCTAGATACTCCAATGTCACCTCAAGTATCCGTGGGTATGATTATACGATATGCATCACACAATCTCAGATTCATCTATTCAACCAACACATAGAACCTCAAAGAGTGCCCCAAAGTTTCTACCGGAGAATCACGACGAAAACGCGTGCCAACCCCTATGCATAGGTTCATGGGCGGAACCCGCAAGTTGATCACCAAAACATACATCAAGTGAATCACGTGATATCCCATTGTCACCACAGATATCCACGGCAAGAGACATACATCAAGTGTTCTCAAATCTTTAAAGACTCAATATGATAAGATAACTTCAAAGGGGAAACTCAATCCATTACAAGAGAGTAGAGGGGGAGGAGAAACATAAGATCAAACTATAATAACAAAGCTCGCGATACATCAAGATCATGCCAAATCAAGAACACGAGAGAGAGAGAGAGAGAGATCAAACACATAGCTACTGGTACATACCCTCAACCCCGAGGGAGAACTACTCCCTCCTCGTCATGGAGAGCACCGGGATGATGAAGATGGCCACCAGAGAAGGATTGCCCCCTCCGGCAGGGTGCCAGAACGGGTCTAGATTGGCTTTCGATGGCTACGGAGGCTTCTGGCAGCGGAACTCCCGATCTATTGTGCTCTCTGGAAGTTTTATGATACGTAGGTATATATGGGTGAAAGGAGTACGTCGGTGGACCGAAGGGGGGGGGGCACGAGGCAGGGGCGCGCCCTAGGGGGGTGGGCGCACCCCCTACCCTTGTGAGCACCTCCTTCATCTTCTGACGTAGGGTCCAAGTCTATCCGGTAGGTTTCCTTCCAAAAATAACTTCTCTAGTTGATTTCATTCCGTTTCGACTCTGTTTGATATTCCTTTTCTTCGAAACACTGAAATAGTCATAAAACAGCAAATCTGGGCTGGGCCTCCGGTTAATAGGTTAGTCCCAAAAGTAATATAAAAGTGTATAATAAAGCCCATAAACATTCAAAACAGTAGATAATATAGCATGGATCAATCAAAAATTATAGATACGTTGGAGACGTATCAGCATCCCCAAGCTTAATTCCTGCTCATCCTCGAGTAGGTAAATGATAAAAACAGAATTTTTGATGCGGAGTGCTACTTGGCATAATTTCAATGTGATTCTTCTTAATTGTGGTATGAATATTCAGATCCGAAAGATTCAAGACAAAAGTTCATATTGACATAAAAATGATAATACTTCAAGCATACTAACTAAGCAATTATGCCTTCTCAAAATAACATGGCCAAAGAAAGTTCATACCTACAAAATCATATAGTTTAGTCATGTTTCATTTTCATCACACAAGAATGCTCTCATCATGCACAACCCCGATGACAATCCAAGCAATTGTTTCATACTTTAGTAATCTCAAACTCATAAACTTTCACGCAATACATGAGCACGAGCCATGGATATAGCACTATGGGTGGAATAGAATATAATGAGGGGGTTATGTGGAGAAGACAAAAAAGGAGAAAGTCTCACATCAACGAGGCTGATCAATGGGCTATGGAGATGCCCATCAATTGATGTCGATGCAAGGAGTAGGGATTGCCATGCAACGGATGCACTAGAGCTATAAATGTATGAAAGCTCAACAAAAGAAACTAGTGGGTGTGCATCCAACTTGCTTGCTCACGAAGACCTAGGGCACTTGAGGAGGCCCATTATTGGAATATACAAGCCAAGTTCTATAATGAAAAATTCCCACTAGTATATGAAAGTGATAATATGAGAGACTCTCTACTATGAAGATCATGGTGCTACTTTGAAGCACAAGTGTGGTAAAAGGATAGTAACATTGCCCCTTTTTATTTTATTTTTTTTATTTTTTTGGGCCTTCTTTTTTTCTTTGCCTTTCTTTTTTCTTTTCTTTTTCTTTTTTTGGGGGACAATGCTCTATTGAATGATGATCATCACACTTCTATTTATTTACAACTCAATGATTACAACTCGATACTAGAACAAAGTATGACTCTATATGGATGCCTCCGGCGGTGTACCGGGATATGCAATGAATCAAAAGTGACAAGTATGAAAGAATTATGAACGGTGGCTTTGCCACAAATACTATGTCAACTACATGATCATGCTAGCAATATGACAATGATGAATGTGTCATGATAAACTGGATGGTGGAAAGTTGCAAGGCAATATATCTCGGAATGGCTATGGAAATGCCATAATAGGTAGGTATGGTGGCTGTTTTGAGGAAGATATAAGCATGTTTATGTGTGAAAGAGCGTATCATATCACGGGGTTTGGATGCACCGGCGAAGTTTGCACCAACTCTCAATGTGAGAAAGGGCAATGCACGGTACCGAAGAGGCTAGCAAGGATGGAAGGGTGAGAGTGCGTATAATCCATGGACTCAACATTAGTCATAAAGAACTCACATACTTATTGCAAAAATCTACAAGTCATCAAAAACCTCGGCACTACGCGCATGCTCCTAGGGGGATAGATTGGTAGGAAAAGACCATCGCTCGTCCCCGACCGCCACTCATAAGGAAGACAATCAAATAACACCTCATGTTTCAAATTTGTTACACAACGTTTACCATACGTGCATGCTATGGGACTTGCAAACTTCAACACAAGCATTTCTCAAATTCACAACTACTCAACTAGCATGACTTTGGTATTATTACCTCCATATCTCAAAACAATCATCAAGCATCAAACTTCTCTTAGTATTCAATACTCTATATGAAAGTTTTGTTATTCTTGAATACCTAGCATATTAGGATTTTAAGCAAATTACCATGCTATTAAGACTCTAAAAATAATCTAAGTGAAACATGAGAGTTCATCTATTTCTTCAAAATAAAACTACCACCTCTAAAAGATATAAGTGAAGCACTAGAGCAAACGACAAACTACTCCGAAAGATATAAGTGAAGATCAAATGAGTAGTCAAATAATTATGCAACTATGTGAAGACTCTCTAACATTTAATAATTTCAGATCTTGGTATTTTATTCAAACAGCAAGCAAAGCAAAATAAAATGACATTCTATGAATGGCAAACATCATGTGAAGAAGCAAAAACTTAGGATCAACCGAAACTAACCGATAGTTGTTGAAGAAGAAAGGTGGGATGCCAACCGGGGCATCCCCAAGCTTAGATGCTTGAGACTTCCTGAAATATTATCTTGGGGTGCCTTGGGCATCCCCAAGCTTGAGCTTTTGTGTCTCCTTAATTCCTCTCATATCAAGGTCTCCCTAAATCTCAAAAGCTTCATCCACACAAACCTCAACAAGGACTCGTGAGATAGGTTAGTATAAACCATTGCCAAAACCTTATCATACTCTACTGTAGAAAATCACTAAAATTATTATTCAACATTGCATACTAAATTCCTATGCATATTTAATAGTCATATCCTCAAATAGAATCATTAAAGAAGCAAACATATGCAAACAATGCAAACATAACAGCAATCTGCCTAAACAGGACAGTCTGTAAAGAATGCAGCAACATCCATACTTCCCTAGATCCAAAAATTATGAAAGAAAATTCCAACGGTAGTAAATTTATCATATCTTAATATGCAAAAGGTTTCAAAATTTTATCACATTCTGAATTTTCTAGGGAATTATTGCAACAGCGGTAAACTTTCTGTTTTCAAACAGCAACATGTGGACTTCTAAAATAGGCATAGTAAAGGCTATCAATGCCACTTTTATTGAAATAAAAGATGCAAAACATTGTTCTAAAGTACAGCAAGCAAATCCTAACAAAATAAATTGACGCTCCAAGCAAAACACATATCTTGTGGTGAATAAAAATATAGCTCCAAGTAAAGTTACCGATGAACGAAAACGAAAGAGGGGATGCCTTTCGGGGCATACCCAAGCTTTGGATATTGGCTATCCTTTAATATTACCTTGGGGTGCCTTGGGCATCCCCAAGCTTAGGATCTTTCCACTCCTTATTCCATAGTCCATCGAATCCTTACCCAAAATTTGAAAACTTCACAACACAAAACTTAACAGAAAACTCGTAAGCTCCGTTAGTATAAAATAAATCACCACTTCAAGGTACTGTAATGAACTCATTATTTGTTTATATTGGTGTTAAACCTACTGTATTCCAACTTTTCTATGGTTTATAAACTCTTTTACTAGCCATAGATTCATCAAAATAAGTAAACAACACAATGAAAACAGAATCTGTCAAAAACAGAACAGTCTGTAGTAATATGAATCAAACGTATACTTCTGGAACTCATACAATTCTCAAATAAATTGCTGGACCTGAGGAATTTATCTATTAATCATCTGCAAAAAGAATTAACTGAATATCACTTTCCAAATAAAAATGACAGCAGTTCTCGTGAGCGCTAAAGTTTCTGTTTTTTACAGCATGATCAACAAGACTTTCCCCAAGTCTTCCCAAAGGTTCTACTTGGCACAAACACTAATTAAAAGCATAAAACCACATCTAAACAGAGGCTAGATGAATTATTTATTACTAAACAGTAACAAGAAGTAAGGAACAAAAATAAAATTAGGTTGTCTCCCAACAAGCGCTATCGTTTAACGCCCCTAGCTAGGCATGATGATTTCAATGATGCTCACATAAAGGATAAGAATTGAAACATAAAGAGAGCATCATGAAGAATATGACTAGCACATTTAAGTCTAACATGCTTCCTATGCATAGGGATTTTGTGAGCAAACAACTTGTGGGAACAAGAATCAACTTGCATAGGAAGGTAAAACAAGCATAACTTCAAAACTTTAAGCACATAGAGAGGAAACTTAATATTATTGCAATTCCTACAAGCATATGTTCCTCCCTCATAATAATTTTCAGTAGCATCATGAATGAATTCAACAATATAACCAGCACCTAAAGCATTCTTTCCATGATCTACAAGCATAGAAAATTTACTACTCTCCACACAAGCAAAATTCTTCTCATGAATAATAGTGGGAGCAAACTCAACAAAATAACTATCATCTGATTGAAAATTAAGATCAAGATGACAAGTTTCATGGTTATCATTATTCTTTAAATCATATGTGTCATCACAATAATCATCATAGATAGCAACTTTGTTCTCATAAGCAATTAGAACCTCTTCTGAAATAGTGGATTCATCACAAAATAAAGTCATGACCTCTCCAAATCCACTTTCATCAATATAATCATCATAAATAGGAGGCATGCTTTCATCATAATAAATTTGCTCATCAAAACTTTGGGGACAAAAAATATCATCTTCATCAAACATAGCTTCCCCAAGCTTGTGGCTTTGCATATCATTAGCATCATGGATATTCAAAGAATTCGTACTAACAACATTGCAATCATGCTCATCATTCAAATATTTAGTGCCAAACATTTTATAGATTTATTCTTCTAGCACTTGAGCACAATTATCCTTTCCATCATACTCACGAAAGATATTAAAAAGGTGAAGCGTATGAGACAAACTCAATTCCATTTTTTATAGTTTTCTTTTATAGACTAAACTAGTGATAAAACAAGAAACTAAAAGACTCGATTGCAAGATCTAAAGATATACCTTCAAGCACTCACCTCCCCGGCAACGGCGCTAGAAAAGAGCTTACTTGACGGGGTGTTAGTGCCACTTTCCTCGCCTCCCCGGCAACGGCGCCAGAAAAGAGCTTGATGTCTACTACACAACCTTCTTCTTGTAGACGTTGTTGGGCCTCCAAGTGCAGAGGTTTGTAGAACAGTAGCAAATTTCCCTCAAGTGGATGACCTAAGGTTTATCAATCTGTAGGAGGCGTAGGATGAAGATGGTCTCTCTCAAGCAACCCTGCAACCAAATAACAAAGAGTCTCTTGTGTCCCCAACACACCCAATACAATGGTAAATTGTATAGGTGCACTAGTTTGGCGAAGAGATGGTGATACAAGCGGTATATGGCTAGTAGATAAAGGTATTTGTAATCTGAAATTATAAAAACAGCAAGGCAAATATGGTAAAAGTGAGCGTGAACGGTATTGCAATGCTAGGAAACAAGGCCTAGGGTTCATACTTTCACTAGTGCAAGTCCTCTCAACAATACTAACATAATTGGATCACATAACTATCCCTCAACATGCAACAAAGAGTCACTCCAAAGTCACTAATAGCGGAGAACGAACGAAAGATTATGGTAGGGTACGAAACCACCTCAAAGTTATTCTTTCCAATCAATCCGTTGGGCTATTCCTATAAGTGTCACAAATAGCCCTAGAGTTTGTACAAGAATAACACCTTAAGACACAAATCAACCAAAACCCCAATGTCACCTCAAGTATCCATGGGTATCATTATACGATATGCATCACACAATCTCAGATTCATCTATTCAACCAACACATAGAACCTCAAAGAGTACCCCAAAGTTTCTACCGGAGAATCATGACGAAAACTTGTGCCAACCCCTATGCATAGGTTCATGGGCGGAACCCGCAAGATGATCACCAAAACATATATCAAGTGAATCACGTGATATCCCATTGTCACCACAGATATCCACGACAATACATACATCAAGTGTTCTCAAATATTTAAAGACTCAATCTGATAAGATAACTTAAAAGGGGAAACTCAATCCATTACAAGAGAGTAGAGGGGGGGGAACATAAGATCCAACTATAATAGCAAAGCTCGCGATACATCAAGATCGTGCCAAATCAAGAACACGAGAGAGAGAGAGAGATCAAACACATAGCTACTGGTATATACCCTCAGCCCCGAGGGAGAACTACTCCCTCCTCGTCATGGAGAGCACCGGGATGATGAAGATTGTGACGCCCGGATAATCATGCTACAGTAATCCCATGTTAACGATGCCATGTCACCACGGTTACTGTTTTTAAATCTCGCGTTAATTCAAAACCGCTTCAAAATTCAAATTTAAATTAATGGCAAACAACAAAAGTTTTTAAAAGTGAAAACAAAAATGTTCGGGCGGTGCCATATTTTGCTTAAGTAAATATGGTGTAATAAACACATTTTTATAAAGTGCCTAGATAATTTAAAATGATTTAAAACAGGAAAGAAAATAAATAAAAAGAAAAGACTAAACATGATTAAAACAAAAACAAAACAAAGTAATAGGACCCCCCCCCTAGCTGGGCCTTGGCCCAGCAGGCTACTGGGCCGCCAGGCCGGCCCAACCGCGCCCGCTACTACTCCCCACCGGGAGCCAGAAACCCTAGCCCCTCTCCCCCACTACCCCGACCCCCACTCTCTCTCTCGCTCGCTCCCCCACTCCCCCCGATTTCTAGATCGGGGCAAACCACCCCTCCCCCAGTCGGCCC
>NC_041388.1:556797034-556810888 GCF_002162155.2 Triticum dicoccoides | reverse complement strand
CTTCAGGATCGGGGGCGTTCACCGCCGCCGCCGCCTGGAATCCCCGCTGGAGCCGCCCCACCACCCGCCGTCGTCGGTGCCGCCTTCCCTTCTTCGTCGCTCGTCCTCGCCAGACGCCGTCAACGCAGGCCGCCGCCGCACACCGTCATCGCCTCAACCACGCCTCCCTCGCCGGACCACCTCAACGGCCTGCCTCCTCGTCGCCCGGTCGTCGCCGTCGACCACCCCGAGCCCCGTTGCCCTTCCCGGTCTCCTTCCTCTCCATGCTGCACCGCGCCCGTCTTCCTCGAGTTTCGCCCACGCTCCGTCCATGGCCGCCCCGACCTCCCGCCGCACACCGTCGGGCTGCCCATCGCCGGCCTCCCCGAGCCTCCCCTGCAACACTGTGAGCGGGCTCCTCCTTCCCCCTCTCGATTCACTGTTGTAGGCCGCCATTCGCGCCGTCCGTGCTTCTGACCGTGGCCGCGGACATCGCGCGGTCGCTGCGCCCCGCGCTCGCCCGCATGTGCACGGCCTTGCTCGCCCCGTGCGCCCTGCGCCGCACCTGGCCACCGCCCCCTCACCTTGCTATCCCCACTCTGGTCAGCTGCGGTCGCCCTGCCGTGACCGCCGGCCAGCCAGCACGCGCCCGGGTCCGGTGACCCGGCGCCCACAGCTTTGTTCGGGTGCCCCAGCCGGGTCCTGGCACCCGAGAACCCCGCCCGAGACCCGCTAAGGCCCCCAGGGGCCTACGACAAGTGGGGTCGTCCCCTAAAACGTTTAAAAAAAGGAATAGAAAAAAAGACTTAAAAAATATATATAATAATAAATAAAAATGATTAATTAATTAAGTAATTAATTAAGTTAATGAATCCTGATTAGATTAACCTAATCACTAATTAAACTAATTAATCTATTTTAGTTAATCTTAGTCAATGACAGTGGGACCCACGCGTCAGTTGGATCCAGTCAACCGACTGTTGACGCTGACATCACCCTGACATCATGCTGACGTCATAATTACATTTTCTAATTAAATTAATTCTGTTAATTCTAGAAAATGATTAAATCCTTTTAAAATTAATATAAAATAAACCGTAGCTCGGATCAAAAAACTTTGTACATGAAAGTTACTCAGAACGGCGAGACGAATCCGGATACGCTGCCCGTTCGTCCGCCACACATCCCTAGCATAGTGAACCTGCAACATTTCACCTCCTGTTCATCTGTCCGAAAATGTGAAACGCCGGGGATACTTTCCCGGATGTTTTCCCCCTTCACCAGTATCACCTACTGCCGTGTTAGGGCACACCGAACACCGCGTATTTCCTTGATATATTTTGTGGTGCTTTGTTTGCTCCGTATTCATTATTTCTTCCCCCTCTTCTCTCCGGTAGACTACGAGACCGACGCTGCTGCTGACCAGTTCGACTATGGAGTTGACGACCCCTCTCTCTTGCCAGAGCAACCAGGCAAGCCCCCCCCCTTGATCACCAGATATCGCCTATTCTCTTCTATACTGCTTGCATTAGAGTAGTGTAGCATGTTACTGCTTTCCGTTAATCCTATTCTGATGCATAGCCTGTCATTGCTGCTACAGTCATTGATACCTTACCCGCAATCCTAAATGCTTAGTATAGGATGCTAGTGTTCCATCAGTGACCCTACACTCTTGTCCGTCTTCCATGCTATACTACTGGGCTGTGATCACTTCGGGAGGTGATCACGGGCATATACTATATATTTTACACTGTTACATTACTGGTGATACTGTTTGGAGATGGGGGCTGAAGGGGCAGGTGGCTCCATCCAGGTAGTGGTGGGCCTGAGTTCCCGACGGCCCCCGACTGTTACTTTGTGGCGGAGCGGCAGGGCAGGTTGAGACCACCTAGGAGACAGGTGGGCCTGGCCCTGTTCGGCGTTCGCGGATACTTAACACGCTTAACGAGATCTTGGTATTTGATCTGAGTTGGCTACGAGCCTATACGCACTAACCATCTACGCGGGAGTAGTTATGGGTATCCCGACGTCGTGGTATCAGCCGAAGCACTTCAGACGTCAGCGACGGAGCGGCGCGCGCCGGATTGGAACGTAAGCCTGCTCTTGTATTAAGGGGGCTAGTTCTGCTTCCGGCCGCCCACGCAACGTGCAGGTGTGCTATGGGCGATGGGCCCAGACCCCTGTGCGCTTAGGTTTAGACCGGCGTGCTGGCCTCTCTGTTTTGCCTAGGTGGGGCTGCGACGTGTTGATCTTCCGCGGCCGGGCATGACCCAGGAAAGTGTGTCCGGCCAAATGGGATCGAGCATGTTGGGTTATGTGGTGCACCCCTGCAGGGAAGTTAATCTATTCGAATAGCCGTGATCTTCGGTAACAGGACGACTTGGAGTTGTACCTTGACCTTATGACAACTAGAACCGGATACTTAATAAAACACACCCTTCCAAGTTCCACAGACAACCCGGTGATCGCTTTTCTACAGGGCGACGAGGAGAGGATCGCCGGGTAGGATTATGCTATGCGATGCGACTGGAGATGCTACTTGGAGATGCTACTTGGAGATGCTACTTGGAGGACTTCAATCTACTCTCTCCTACATGCTGCAAGACGGAGGCTGCCAGAAGCGTAGTCTTCGACAGGATTAGCTATCCCCCTCTTATTCTGGCATTCTGCAGTTCAGTCCACTAATATGGCCTCCTTACACATATACCCATGCATATGTAGTGTAGTTCCTTGCTTGCGAGTACTTTGGATGAGTACTCACGGTTGCTTTCTTCCCCCTTTTTCCCCCTTTCCTTTCTTTCTGGTTGTCGCAACCAGATGCTGGAGTCCAGGAGCCAGACGCCACCTTCGACGACGACTCCTACTACGCTGGAGGTGCCTACTACTACGTGCAGCCCGCTGATGACGACCAAGAGTAGTTAGGAGGATCCCAGGCAGGAGGCCTGTGCCTCTTTCGATCTGTATCCCAGTTTGTGCTAGCCTTCTTAAGGCAAACTTGTTTAACTTATGTCTGTACTCAGATATTGTTGCTTCCGCTGACTCGTCTATGATCGAGCACTTGTATTCGAGCCCTCGAGGCACCTGGCTTGTATTATGATGCTTGTATGACTTATTTTATTTGTAGAGTTGTGTTGTGATATCTTCCCGTGAGTCCCTGATCTTGATCGTATACATTTGCGTGCATGATTAGTGTACGATTGAATCGGGGGCGTCACAAGTTGGTATCAGAGCCGACTGCCTGTAGGAATCCCCCTTCCACACTCCTTGGCCGAAGTCGAGTCTAGACATTACAAAAACTTTTACTAACTTGGCTGTGTGCCTTACGGGCCCACGTCGCCATCGGGTGGTACTAGGATCTTTTATTCCTCGACCTATACTCTGGGACTCTGACATCTCTTCTATTCGGGTTAAATGAACTTTACTAAATCTAACATTAGGATCTCGTTATCATTTTCACCCGGAGAGCCCCTTATTACTGATGATCGTCTGCTGCACCAGAAGACACTGAAGTTACTCTCCGCTGTTAACCCGAGAACTTCTGTTCATCGCGTTTGCAATTCACCTTCCATCGCAAACCCTTATGGATAACTACTTGCATTTGTTATTCTTACATTCATCCCCAGTGGTCTTGTTATTACAAGATACCCTAAAAAACTCGTCGTGATTTTGATAATCCCTTGAGCTTACTGCCTTGCTGTTCTTGTCACTTGAATACCCCTAAGAATAATTTCTCGCACTTGTCGAGTATCCGCTCATCCCCAGTTGTTCATGTGTTTCACAAAAGTCTTCAAAATAATATTCGATCTTCCGAAAATCCTCTGGAGCCTTTGGCTCTTGAAATTCTTGCTTGCTTGCATTATGGTTAATCCCATAAGTCTCATAGTCTTAATGACATTCCTTGTCATTATCATTTTGAGTCTGTTAACTCAATATGTTGCGAATACACGCAATCATCATTGATCCTTATAAATTACCTTTTCGGCGGAGCTTCCATTCTTTTAACTGGAATTGGTTCTCGACCAATCCAATTGTCGTTGATTGTACCCTAAGGCTATTCAACTTATCCATCCCTAATCAGAGCATTGCTTCTGATCCCTTGATTTGGAAATCATAATTCCTTTGCATTTGACAAATGAGTTAGTCAGTTGTTTCTATAATCTGATCTCCTTGCATTCTTCTTCCTCTAGTTGAGTACCGATACTCGTACCAGATCCTTTGTGGACCATCAAGTCCTTTGTTGGATTGTTATCCGACAGTGTCCTTCACATTTGATCACCTTGTGAGTTCTTCCCCTGATACATAATGCCTTTGTTAAGTTGTATCCTCTGCTTGGTCAACCATGCTCTGCTTTCGGGCTTGTGTTATTTACTCTTGAAACTTGTGGTATATGTTTCTAAGAAGCCCCTATGGGTTGAACATATGCCTTCTCTAAACTGTGTGAACCCGAAAGTTTTCGCGAGTCATACTCTTCTAGTGCTTCACCAGATAAAATTTCAACATTGCAACATCATCGAACGTGAGAAGTGAATGAAAGGTTATGCATTGGAGAAGTGGGAGTCGACCTTGAACTTGTGTTCATGCCCATGGACACGATGTAGATCTTATCATTAAAGCTTCTCTTAAATAAATTATTCCTTTGGTATAAGTTCATCTTATATCTAGGATCTGGCCTTTTGTAATCGTGGTTCCGACCATGTTCTCCTTTAAATACCATTTTCGATGCAAGTGTAAGCACTTGTCTTTTGTGGATCAATACCCCGGTACAACCTCTACTTTGATCTGTCGTCGAGTATTACCCCATGGTATCTCGAGATTATCTTGGAACTGCATAACTTCCTATGAGTTCTTCATCAAGTACTACATACTCACTGATTACAATTTTTCATGGGCTCTGAGTTATTGAACACTCAAAGACACCGATAAATAAACCGAGTCCGCATTACGGTTCAACAACTCTTACTAATATTCTTTACTTACGAGTTTGTACCCGATCATGTCATTCCTAGCCTGATCGGCCATATCATTACCATGCTAAATTGTAACTGTGCTACCTGGTCCTTAATCCCGGAGCACAACTTTTGACAATGAGCTAAGCTTACGTCGATCTTCCTCGTCATATCAGTTCGCCTTGAACAACAATCTTGATTTCAAGTTTGTGTCGTACCTATGGTTCCAATAACCTCTTGCTTCATCATTCTTTTGACTTGGTGTGATCGCGGATCGATTACATCTTCGTGGAATCTCTCGACAAATGTGTCATGATCACCATCTACATTCTGAGCTCATCCAGGATATCAATTGAATTCATGATGAGAAATACCATCCTTGTCCCTCGATGATTTGAGTTATCATCGGCAACATTCTTGCCTTCCCCCCCCAACACAAACTTGTTCACAACTTGTGTTGTACCTTGGTTTCCTTGCTATCCAGCAATTGTTCTTCTTTACCTCGAAAGTATTACCATCTCTTTTTGTCAAGAATGTGGTGAGAATTTCACCACCTCTTAATAATTCTTGATATCATAATACTTCTTGCCATCTTCGTTCATTCCTTGGTCCCCGTATTGTTTTCAACCGGAATACCGACAATGGAGCTATGACGTGTGAATTCAAAACTTCTAACAACCCTATTGCTTTGAAGTGAATGGGCGATAGTTCATTCTAAGTCCTTCCCTAATTGAATCACCATTCTGACATTGGTCGTGCAACCCAACCCATATTTCGGGCGCACCTTTCAACCAATGTTTAATTGTGTATGTTTCCTCGAGCATACTTCCTTATATCATTTGATCTGACAAATGTTATCTCCTTGTTCACTTAATGGTGGAAATCCATCTTTTGGGAATCTCGGTGAATTGCCGTTGAGTTCACCAGACACCTCCTTGTCCTCTCCTTGGGTTAATGATGGACTCTTGTTAACGGAAAACACTTCATAGTTCATTTCCCCGAGAATCTTACATTGTCATCTCGTCAATTTGCATTGCACCTTTTCTTCTCAGGTATCCTAAGTCTGAGGTATCCTGACACCAATCGGATCTGAATCTCGGTCAGATATGAGGGTTGGGACACCTTTCCAAGAGTTATGATGTTGATCCTTTGATGACCCGCTAACATGATGTCATGCCTAGCACCCCCCCCGGCTGGAGGACCTATCATTATAGATTCCTTTTCAGCAAGGTTATCCATTCATCCATGAGGAAATTGTAAGACTTATTCTACAAGTTATTCCTGATGGATCCTTCGTGTTTCTAAAGTCGGATCTTCACCTGAAGACCCTGTCAATGCTATCTCGAAGCATGTCAATGGTACTCCGATTTTCAACAGGAACATTTGAAGCACGATGCTAAATTTTATTTATCACTTATCCTAACACCGTTGTATGGGTAATATCATGAGATTCCTTCCCCCTTACCTAAATGGTTTTCTACTTTATATCCTGTCATGGATATCTTGCTCTGCTTGTCCTTGGGAAGGATATACCCTTGAAAAATGTGTTTAAACATATTTTCCTTTCCATTGTTCTGTTTAATCTGATGATCATATTTTCCTTCCATTGGTTTGTTTAAACCTTTTCTATGATCTATATGATATAAGCAGTAATAATCCACTGCTTGTGCAAACGCCTCGATGTACAACTCTGTCGGTAAGACCTTGTTACTATTGTTGATGACATTCCGGTAACCACCGATGGACGGGAACCTTGCCTATTGGTCCGCCTCGTTTCAACGAGCAGAAAAATGGTTCTCTTCGTCCCTCGCCCTTGGTACCTATGTTGTTGCCGACATGACCCACAGACTCTCCTCTGACATGCCTTGCTTACATGATTGTGCAAGACGTCACCGCCTTTCCTACTTTTAACCCACATGGTGGGCCCATAACCCACAGTTCCACAGGATCGAAACCTGACTCTCCTGCACCCCCTCTTCCCAAGGTTGTTCCTCGCGTGCGGCCTCGTATGTAATTCACGGGCCACCGTCCCAAGTGATCTATTTTGGTATCGGACACAATACTTATTCCCGTTGCTCTGAACCCCTTTCGCACTCTGCTTCAGGCAATGAACGATTGCCTATCCGCTTGAAACTTCTTATCGCACTGTCTTACTTTGCTCTCGATGTGTGTCATTTGTTCAACTCGAGAGATACTCATAAGTTCATTCTTGGGATACCCCCAGATGAATTTCCCTTATAACATCCTATCATTGTAGAGCTGTCACTTACCTATTAGTAAGTATGATGGAGTTCCCTGAAGAAAGGACGACAACTTCATCATGATGCTTTGGAATAAAGAAATGAAGACATCAACGAAAGGGATCAACCTCTTCGAAAGGGCAGCCAAGACCGAGAAGACTCGTTAGGTTTTTCGCTACCAACACCTTCCCCCCCTCCCTTACTCCACCGCTTAAATCTCGGGACGAGATTTCTTGTAGTGGAGGAGAATTGTGACGCCCGGATAATCATGCTACAGTAATCCCATGTTAACGATGCCATGTCACCACGGTTACTGTTTTTAAATCTCGCGTTAATTCAAAACCGCTTCAAAATTCAAATTTAAATTAATGGCAAACAACAAAAGTTTTTAAAAGTGAAAACAAAAATGTTCGGGCGGTGCCATATTTTGCTTAAGTAAATATGGTGTAATAAACACATTTTTATAAAGTGCCTAGATAATTTAAAATGATTTAAAACAGGAAAGAAAATAAATAAAAAGAAAAGACTAAACATGATTAAAACAAAAACAAAACAAAGTAAAAGGACCCCCCCTAGCTGGGCCTTGGCCCAGCAGGCTACTGGGCCGCCAGGCCGGCCCAACCGCGCCCGCTACTACTCCCCACCGGGAGCCAGAAACCCTAGCCCCTCTCCCTCACTACCCCGACCCCCACTCTCTCTCGCTCGCTCCCCCACTCCCCCCGATTTCTAGATCGGGGCAAACCACCCCTCCCCCAGTCGGCCCGCTCGTTCCACTCCCCCTCTTCAGGATCGGGGGTGTTCACCACCGCCGCTGCCTGGAATCCCCGCTGGAGCCGCCCCACCACCCGCCGTCGTCGGTGCCGCCTTCCCTTCTTCGTCGCTCGTCCTCGCCAGATGCCGTCAACGCAGGCCGCCGCCGCACACCGTCATCGCCTCAACCACGCCTCCCTCGCCGGACCACCTCAACGGCCTGCCTCCTCGTCGCCCGGTCGTCGCCGTCGACCACCCCGAGCCCCGTTGCCCTTCCCGGTCTCCTTCCTCTCCATGCTGCACCGCGCCCGTCTTCCTCGAGTTTCGCCCACGCTCCGTCCATGGCCGCCCCGACCTCCCGCCGCACGCCGTCGGGCTGCCCATCGCCGGCCTCCCCGAGCCTCCCCTGCAACGCTGTGAGCGGGCTCCTCCTTCCCCCTCTCGATTCACTGTTGTAGGCCGCCATTCGCGCCGTCCGTGCTTCTGACCGTGGCCGCGGACATCGCGCGGTCGCTGCGCCCCGCGCTCGCCCGCATGTGCACGGCCTTGCTCGCCCCGTGCGCCCTGCGCCGCACCTGGCCACCGCCCCCTCACCTTGCTATC
This sequence comes from Triticum dicoccoides, assembly GCF_002162155.2. Taxonomy (NCBI): domain Eukaryota; kingdom Viridiplantae; phylum Streptophyta; class Magnoliopsida; order Poales; family Poaceae; genus Triticum; species Triticum dicoccoides. Next base: position 556,802,370 of record NC_041388.1, on the reverse strand, counting down.
CCCACTCTGGTCAGCTGCGGTCGCCCTGCCGTGACCGCCGGCCAGCCAGCACGCGCCCGGGTCCGGTGACCCGGCGCCCACAGCTTTGTTCGGGTGCCCCAGCCGGGTCCTGGCACCCGAGAACCCCGCCCGAGACCCGCTAAGGCCCCCAGGGGCCTATGACAAGTGGGGTCGTCCCCTAAAACGTTTAAAAAAAGGAATAGAAAAAAAGACTTAAAAAATATATATAATAATAAATAAAAATGATTAATTAATTAAGTAATTAATTAGGTTAATGAATCCTGATTAGATTAACCTAATCACTAATTAAACTAATTAATCTATTTTAGTTAATCTTAGTCAATGACAGTGGGACCCACGCGTCAGTTGGATCCAGTCAACCGACTGTTGACGCTGACATCACCCTGACATCATGCTGACGTCATAATTACATTTTCTAATTAAATTAATTCTGTTAATTCTAGAAAATGATTAAATCCTTTTAAAATTAATATAAAATAAACCGTAGCTCGGATCAAAAAACTTTGTACATGAAAGTTACTCAGAACGGCGAGACGAATCCGGATACGCGGCCCGTTCGTCCGCCACACATCCCTAGCATAGTGAACCTGCAACATTTCACCTCCGGTTCATCTGTCCGAAAACGTGAAACGCCGGGGATACTTTCCCGGATGTTTTCCCCCTTCACCAGTATCACCTACTGCCGCGGTAGGGCACACCGAACACCGCGTATTGCCTTGATATATTTTGTGGTGCTTTGTTTGCTCCGTATTCATTATTTCTTCCCCCTCTTCTCTCCGGTAGACTATGAGACCGACGCTGCTGCTGACCAGTTCGACTACGGAGTTGACGACCCCTCTCTCTTGCCAGAGCAACCAGGCAAGCCCCCCCCCCCTTGATCACCAGATATCGCCTATTCTCTTCTATACTGCTTGCATTAGAGTAGTGTAGCATGTTACTGCTTTCCGTTAATCCTATTCTGATGCATAGCCTGTCATTGCTGCTACAGTCATTGATACCTTACCCGCAATCCTAAATGCTTAGTATAGGATGCTAGTGTTCCATCAGTGACCCTACACTCTTGTCCGTCTGCCATGCTATACTACTGGGCTGTGATCACTTCGGGAGGTGATCACGGGCATATACTATATATTTTACACTGTTACATTACTGGTGATACTGTTTGGAGATGGGGGCTGAAGGGGCAGGTGGCTCCATCCAGGTAGTGGTGGGCCTGAGTTCCCGACGGCCCCCGACTGTTACTTTGTGGCGGAGCGGCAGGGCAGGTTGAGACCACCTAGGAGACAGGTGGGCCTGGCCCTGTTCGGCGTTCGCGGATACTTAACACGCTTAACGAGATCTTGGTATTTGATCTGAGTTGGCTACGAGCCTATACGCACTAACCATCTATGCGGGAGTAGTTATGGGTATCCCGACGTCGTGGTATCAGCCGAAGCACTTCAGACGTCAGCGACGGAGCGGCGCGCGCCGGATTGGAACGTAAGCCTGCTCTTGTATTAAGGGGGCTAGTTCTGCTTCCGGCCGCCCACGCAACGTGCAGGTGTGCTATGGGCGATGGGCCCAGACCCCTGTGCGCTTAGGTTTAGACCGGCGTGCTGGCCTCTCTGTTTTGCCTAGGTGGGGCTGCGACGTGTTGATCTTCCGCGGCCGGGCATGACCCAGGAAAGTGTGTCCGGCCAAATGGGATCGAGCGTGTTGGGTTATGTGGTGCACCCCTGCAGGGAAGTTAATCTATTCGAATAGCCGTGATCTTCGGTAACAGGACAACTTGGAGTTGTACCTTGACCTTATGACAACTAGAACCGGATACTTAATAAAACACACCCTTCCAAGTTCCACAGACAACCCGGTGATCGCTTTTCTACAGGGCGACGAGGAGAGGATCGCCGGGTAGGATTATGCTATGCGATGCGACTGGAGATGCTACTTGGAGATGCTACTTGGAGATGCTACTTGGAGGACTTCAATCTACTCTCTCCTACATGCTGCAAGACGGAGGCTGCCAGAAGCGTAGTCTTCGACAGGATTAGCTATCCCCCTCTTATTCTGGCATTCTGCAGTTCAGTCCACTGATATGGCCTCCTTACACATATACCCATGCATATGTAGTGTAGTTCCTTGCTTGCGAGTACTTTGGATGAGTACTCACGGTTGCTTTCTTCCCCCTTTTTCCCCCTTTCCTTTCTTTCTGGTTGTCGCAACCAGATGCTGGAGTCCAGGAGCCAGACGCCACCTTCGACGACGACTCCTACTACGCTGGAGGTGCCTACTACTACGTGTAGCCCGCTGATGACGACCAAGAGTAGTTAGGAGGATCCCAGGCAGGAGGCCTGTGCCTCTTTCGATCTGTATCCCAGTTTGTGCTAGCCTTCTTAAGGCAAACTTGTTTAACTTATGTCTGTACTCAGATATTGTTGCTTCCGCTGACTCGTCTATGATCGAGCACTTGTATTCGAGCCCTCGAGGCACCTGGCTTGTATTATGATGCTTGTATGACTTATTTTATTTGTAGAGTTGTGTTGTGATATCTTCCCGTGAGTCCCTGATCTTGATCGTACACATTTGCGTGCATGATTAGTGTACGATTGAATCGGGGGCGTCACAAGTTGGTATCAGAGCCGACTGCCTGTAGGAATCCCCCTTCCACACTCCTTGGCCGAAGTCGAGTCTAGACATTACAAAAACTTTTACTAACTTGGCTGTGTGCCTTACGGGCCCACGTCGCCATCGGGTGGTACTAGGATCTTTTATTCCTCGACCTATACTCTGGGACTCTGCCATCTCTTCTATTCGGGTTAAATGAACTTTACTAAATCTAACATTAGGATCTCGTTATCATTTTCACCCGGAGAGCCCCTTATTACTGATGATCGTCTGCTGCACCAGAAGACACTGAAGTTACTCTCCGCTGTTAACCCGAGAACTTCTGTTCATCGCGTTTGCAATTCACCTTCCATCGCAAACCCTTATGGATAACTACTTGCATTTGTTATTCTTACATTCATCCCCAGTGGTCTTGTTATTACAAGATAGCCTGAAAAACTCGTCGTGATTTTGATAATCCCTTGAGCTTACTGCCTTGCTGTTCTTGTCACTTGAATACCCCTAAGAATAATTTCTCGCACTTGTCGAGTATCCGCTCATCCCCAGTTGTTCATGTGTTTCACAAAAGTCTTCAAAATAATATTCGATCTTCCGAAAATCCTCTGGAGCCTTTGGCTCTTGAAATTCTTGCTTGCTTGCATTATGGTTAATCCCATAAGTCTCGTAGTCTTAATGACATTCCTTGTCATTATCATTTTGAGTCTGTTAACTCAATATGTTGCGAATACACGCAATCATCATTGATCCTTATAAATTACCTTTTCGGCGGAGCTTCCATTCTTTTAACTGGAATTGGTTCTCGACCAATCCAATTGTCGTTGATTGTACCCTAAGGCTATTCAACTTATCCATCCCTAATCAGAGCATTGCTTCTGATCCCTTGATTTGGAAATCATAATTCCTTTGCATTTGACAAATGAGTTAGTCAGTTGTTTCTATAATCTGATCTCCTTGCATTCTTCTTCCTCTAGTTGAGTACCGATACTCGTACCAGATCCTTTGTGGACCATCAAGTCCTTTGTTGGATTGTTATCCGACAGTGTCCTTCACATTTGATCACCTTGTGAGTTCTTCCCCTGATACATAATGCCTTTGTTAAGTTGTATCCTCTGCTTGGTCAACCATGCTCTGCTTTCGGGCTTGTGTTATTTACTCTTGAAACTTGTGGTATATGTTTCTAAGAAGCCCCTATGGGTTGAACATATGCCTTCTCTAAACTGTGTGAACCCGAAAGTTTTCGCGAGTCATACTCTTCTAGTGCTTCACCAGATAAAATTTCAACATTGCAACATCATCGAACGTGAGAAGTGAATGAAAGGTTATGCATTGGAGAAGTGGGAGTCGACCTTGAACTTGTGTTCATGCCCATGGACACGATGTAGATCTTATCATTAAAGCTTCTCTTAAATAAATTATTCCTTTGGTATAAGTTCATCTTATATCTAGGATCTGGCCTTCTGTAATCGTGGTTCCGACCATGTTCTCCTTTAAATACCATTTTCGATGCAAGTGTAAGCACTTGTCTTTTGTGGATCAATACCCCGGTACAACCTCTACTTTGATCTGTCGTCGAGTATTACCCCATGGTATCTCGAGATTATCTTGGAACTGCATAACTTCCTATGAGTTCTTCATCAAGTACTACATACTCACTGATAACAATTTTTCATGGGCTCTGAGTTATTGAACACTCAAAGACACCGATAAATAAACCGAGTCCGCATTACGGTTCAACAACTCTTACTAATATTCTTTACTTACGAGTTTGTACCCGATCATGTCATTCCTAGCCTGATCGGCCATATCATTACCATGCTAAATTGTAACTGTGCTACCTGGTCCTTAATCCCGGAGCACAACTTTTGACAATGAGCTAAGCTTACGTCGATCTTCCTCGTCATATCAGTTTGCCTTGAACAACAATCTTGATTTCAAGTTTGTGTTGTACCTATGGTTCCAATAACCTCTTGCTTCATCATTCTTTTGACTTGGTGTGATCGCGGATCGATTACATCTTCGTGGAATCTCTCGACAAATGTGTCATGATCACCATCTACATTCTGAGCTCATCCAGGATATCAATTGAATTCATGATGAGAAATACCATCCTTGTCCCTCGATGATTTGAGTTATCATCGGCAACATTCTTTCCTTCCCCCCCCCCCAACACAAACTTGTTCACAACTTGTGTTGTACCTTGGTTTCCTTGCTATCCAGCAATTGTTCTTCTTTACCTCGGAAGTATTACCATCTCTTTTTGTCAAGAATGTGGTGAGAATTTCACCACCTCTTAATAATTCTTGATATCATAATACTTCTTGCCATCTTCGTTCATTCCTTGGTCCCCGTATTGTTTTCAACCGGAATACCGACAATGGAGCTATGACGTGTGAATTCAAAACTTCTAACAACCCTATTGCTTTGAAGTGAATGGGCGATAGTTCATTCTAAGTCCTTCGCTAATTGAATCACCATTCTGACATTGGTCGTGCAACCCAACCCATATTTCGGGCGCACCTTTCAACCAATGTTTAATTGTGTATGTTTCCTCGAGCATACTTCCTTATATCATTTGATCTGACAAATGTTATCTCCTTGTTCACTTAATGGTGGAAATCCATCTTTTGGGAATCTCGGTGAATTGCCGTTGAGTTCACCAGACACCTCCTTGTCCTCTCCTTGGGTTAATGATGGACTCTTGTTAACGGAAA
>NC_041388.1:556769657-556794973 GCF_002162155.2 Triticum dicoccoides | reverse complement strand
CTAGATCGGGGCAAACCACCCCTCCCCCAGTCGGCCCGCTCGTTCCACTCCCCCTCTTCAGGATCGGGGGCGTTCACCGCCGCCGCCACCTGGAATCCCCGCTAGAGCCGCCCCACCACCCGCCGTCGTCGGTGCCGCCTTCCCTTCTTCGTCGCTCGTCCTCGCCAGACGCCGTCAACGCAGGCCGCCGCCGCACACCGTCATCGCCTCAACCACGCCTCCCTCGCCGGACCACCTCAACGGCCTGCCTCCTCGTCGCCCGGTCGTCGCCGTCGACCACCACGAGCCCCGTTGCCCTTCCCGGTCTCCTTCCTCTCCATGCTGCACCGCGCCCGTCTTCCTCGAGTTTCGCCCATGCTCCGTCCATGGCCGCTCCGACCTCCCGCCGCACGCCGTCGGGCTGCCCATCGCCGGCCTCCCTGAGCCTCCCCTGCAACGCTGTGAGCGGGCTCCTCCTTCCCCCTCTCGATTCACTGTTGTAGGCCGCCATTCGCGCCGTCCGTGCTTCTGACCGTGGCCGCGGACATCGCGCGGTCGCTGCGCCCCGCGCTCGCCCGCATGTGCACGGCCTTGCTCGCCCCGTGCGCCCTGCGCCGCACCTGGCCACCGCCCCCTCACCTTGCTATCCCCACTCTGGTCAGCTGCGGTCGCCCTGCCGTGACCGCCGGCCAGCCAGCACGCGCCCGGGTCCGGTGACCCGGCGCCCATAGCTTTGTTCGGGTGCCCCAGCCAGGTCCTGACACCCGAGAACCCCGCCCGAGACCCGCTAAGGCCCCCAGGGGCCTATGACAAGTGGGGTCGTCCCCTAAAACGTTTAAAAAAAGGAATAGAAAAAAAGACTTAAAAAATATATATAATAATAAATAAAAATGATTAATTAATTAAGTAATTAATTAAGTTAATGAATCCTGATTAGATTAACCTAATCACTAATTAAACTAATTAATCTATTTTAGTTAATCTTAGTCAATGACAGTGGGACCCACGCGTCAGTTGGATCCAGTCAACCGACTGTTGACGCTGACATCACCCTGACATCATGCTGACGTCATAATTACATTTTCTAATTAAATTAATTCTGTTAATTCTAGAAAATGATTAAATCCTTTTAAAATTAATATAAAATAAACCGTAGCTCGGATCAAAAAACTTTGTACATGAAAGTTACTCAGAACGGCGAGACGAATCCGGATACGCGGCCCGTTCGTCCGCCACACATCCCTAGCATAGTGAACCTGCAACATTTCACCTCCGGTTCATCTGTCCGAAAACGTGAAACACCGGGGATACTTTCCCGGATGTTTTCCCCCTTCACCAGTATCACCTACTGCCGCGTTAGGGCACACCGAACACCGCGTATTGCCTTGATATATTTTGTGGTGCTTTGTTTGCTCCGTATTCATTATTTCTTCCCCCTCTTATCTCCGGTAGACTACGAGACCGACGCTGCTGCTGACCAGTTCGACTACGGCGTTGACGACCCCTCTCTCTTGCCAGAGCAACCAGGCAAGCCCCCCCCCCTTGATCACCAGATATCGCCTATTCTCTTCTATACTGCTTGCATTAGAGTAGTGTAGCATGTTACTGCTTTCCGTTAATCCTATTCTGATGCATAGCCTGTCATTGCTGCTACAGTTATTGATACCTTACCCGCAATCCTAAATGCTTAGTATAGGATGCTAGTGTTCCATCAGTGACCCTACACTCTTGTCCGTCTGCCATGCTATACTACTGGGCTGTGATCACTTCGGGAGGTGATCACGGGCATATACTATATATTTTACACTGTTACATTATTGGTGATACTGTTTGGAGATGGGGGCTGAAGGGGCAGGTGGCTCCATCCAGGTAGTGGTGGGCCTGAGTTCCCGACGGCCCCCGACTGTTACTTTGTGGCGGAGCGGCAGGGCAGGTTGAGACCACCTAGGAGACAGGTGGGCCTGGCCCTGTTCGGCATTCGCGGATACTTAACACGCTTAACGAGATCTTGGTATTTGATCTGAGTTGGCTACGAGCCTATACGCACTAACCATCTACGCGGGAGTAGTTATGGGTATCCCGACGTCGTGGTATCAGCCGAAGCACTTCAGACGTCAGCGACGGAGCGGCGCGCGCCGGATTGGAACGTAAGCCTGCTCTTGTATTAAGGGGGCTAGTTCTGCTTCCGGCCGCCCACGCAACGTGCAGGTGTGCTATGGGCGATGGGCCCAGACCCCTGTGCGCTTAGGTTTAGACCGGCGTGCTGGCCTCTCTGTTTTGCCTAGGTGGGGCTGCGACGTGTTGATCTTCCGCGGCCGGGCATGACCCAGGAAAGTGTGTCCGGCCAAATGGGATCGAGCGTGTTGGGTTATGTGGTGCACCCCTGCAGGGAAGTTAATCTATTCGAATAGCCGTGATCTTCGGTAACAGGACGACTTGGAGTTGTACCTTGACCTTATGACAACTAGAACCGGATACTTAATAAAACACACCCTTCCAAGTTCCACAGACAACCCGGTGATCGCTTTTCTACAGGGCGACGAGGAGAGGATCGCCGGGTAGGATTATGCTATGCGATGCGACTGGAGATGCTACTTGGAGATGCTACTTGGAGGACTTCAATCTACTCTCTCCTACATGCTGCAAGACGGAGGCTGCCAGAAGCGTAGTCTTCGACAGGATTAGCTATCCCCCTCTTATTCTGGCATTCTGCAGTTCAGTCCACTGATATGGCCTCCTTACACATATACCCATGCATATGTAGTGTAGTTCCTTGCTTGCGAGTACTTTGGATGAGTACTCACGGTTGCTTTCTTCCCCCTTTTTCCCCCTTTCCTTTCTTTCTGGTTGTCGCAACCAGATGCTGGAGTCCAGGAGCCAGACGCCACCTTCGACGACGACTCCTACTACGCTGGAGGTGCCTACTACTACGTGCAGCCCGCTGATGACGACCAAGAGTAGTTAGGAGGATCCCAGGCAGGAGGCCTGTGCCTCTTTCGATCTGTATCCCAGTTTGTGCTAGCCTTCTTAAGGCAAACTTGTTTAACTTATGTCTGTACTCAGATATTGTTGCTTCCGCTGACTCGTCTATGATCGAGCACTTGTATTCGAGCCCTCGAGGCACCTGGCTTGTATTATGATGCTTGTATGACTTATTTTATTTGTAGAGTTGTGTTGTGATATCTTCCCGTGAGTCTCTGATCTTGATCGTACACATTTGCGTGCATGATTAGTGTACGATTGAATCGGGGGCGTCACAAAGATGGCCACCGGAGAAGGATTGCCCCCTCCGGCAGGGTGCCGGAACGGGTCTAGATTGGCTTTCGGTGGCTACGGAGGCTTCTGGCGGCGGAACTCCCAATCTATTGTGCTCTCTGGATGTTTTACGATACGTAGGTATATATGGGTGAAAGGAGTACGTCGATGGACCAAAGGGGGGGCCACGAGGCAGGGGGCGCCCCCCAGGGGGGTGGGCGCGCCCCTACCCTCGTGAGCACCTCCTTCATCTTCTGACGTAGGGTCCAAGTCTATCCGGTAGGTTTCCTTCCAAAAATAACTTCTCCAGTTGATTTCGTTCCGTTTCGACTCAGTTTGATATTCCTTTTCTTCGAAACACTGAAATAGGCATAAAACAGCAAATCTGGGCTGGGCCTCCGGTTAATAGGTTAGTCGCAAAAGTAATATAAAAGTGTATAATAAAGCCCATAAACATTCAAAACAGTAGATAATATAGCATGGAGCAATCAAAAATTATAGATACGTTGGAGACGTATCATGCCCTAGAGGCAATAATAAAGTTGTTACTTATATCTCCTCATATCATGATAAATGTTTATTATTCATGCTAGAATTGTATTAACCGGAAACTTAGTACATGTGTGAATACATAGACAAACAGAGTCTCCCTAGTATGCCTCTACTTGACTAGCTCGTTAATCAAAGATGGTTAAGTTTCCTAACCATAGACATGTGTTGTCATTTGATCAACGGGATCACATCATTAGAGAGTGATGTGATGGACAAGACCCACCCGTTAGCTTAGCACTATGATCGTTTAGTTTTATTGATATTGCTTTCTTCATGACTTATACATATTCCTATGACTACGAGATTATGCAACTCCCGAATACCGGAGGAACACTTAGTGTGCTATCAAATGTCACAACGTAACTGGGTGATTATGAAGATGCTCAAGAGGTGTCTCCGATGGTGTTTATTGAGTTGGCATAGATCAACATTAGGATTTGTCACTCCGTGTATCGGAGAGGTATCTCTGGGCCCTCTCAGTACTGCACATCATGATAAGCCTTGCAAGCAATGTGACTAATGAGTTAGTTGCGGGATGATGCATTACGGAACGAGTAAAGAGAATTGTCGGTAACAAGATTGAACTAGGTATGAAGATGTCGACGATCAAATCTCGGGCAAGTAACATACCAATGACAAAGGGAATGATGTATGTTGTCATTACGGTTTGACCGATAAAGATCTTCATAGAATATGTTGGAACCAATATGAGCATCCAGGTTCCGCTGTTGGTTATTGCTCAGAGATGTTTCTCGATCATGTCTACATAGTTCTCGAACCCATAGGGTCCGCACGCTTAATGTTTCGATGGCGATTTTGTATTATATGAGTTATGTCATTTGGTGACCGAATGTTCTTCGGAGTCCCGGATGAGATCAAGGACATGACGAGGAGTCTCGGAATGGTCATGAGGTAAAGATTCATATATATTATGATAGTATTCGGACACCGGAAGTGTTCTGGGGGTACCGGGTACGTATCGGGTCACCGGAAGGGGTTCTGGGCACACCACCGGCAAAGATATGGGTCTTATTGGGCCTAGGGCGGGACAAACCAGCCCCTAAGGGGCTGGTGCACCCCCATATGGGCCGACCTAAGTGGAGAAAGGAAAAGGGGAGGAGAAGAGGAAATAGAGGGAATATGATTCCCCCTTCCTTTCCCCTCTCCCGTCTTTCCTTCCCCCCTCCGGAGATAAGGAAAGGGGGAGGCCGAATTGGAGGAGGCCCCCAAGTAGGATTCCTTCTACCTGGGGTGCCCCATGACTGTTCCCTCCCCCTCCCACCTATATATATGCGGGGAGGGGGTGCCTAGAACACACAACAAGAAACATTGTTAGCCGTATGCGGCGCGCCCCTCCACAGTTTACGCCTCCGGTCATATTCACGTAGTGCTTAGGCGAAGCCCTGCATGAATCACTTCACCATCACCGTCACCACGCCGTCATGCCGACGGAACTCTCCCTCGACACTTTGCTGGATCAAGAGTTCGAGGGACGTCCTCGAGCTCCACGTGTGCAGAACTCGGAGGTGCCGTACGTTCGGTACTTGACCGGTTGAATTGAGAAGACGTTTGACTACATCAACCGCGTTAATCTAACGCTTCCGCTTTCGGTCTACGAGGGTACGTGGACACGCTCTTCCCTGTCATTGCTATGCATCTCCTAGATAGATATTGCGTGAGCGTAGGAAATTTTGAAATTGCATGCTACGTTCCCCAACATTACATCATTATCTAATATATATACACACAACTAATACATGCATATTGATCAATTTCTTTAAAGATGAAGGGGTTGCGGGATAAGCTCCTACCAACGGCTCGCGTATGAGCAATCCAAGAGGAAATAACTGGATTTTCTCCCGACCAGGTCATAGATTCCAAAGGAGAATACTATTACAAGTTGTAATTCCTCCATATGTAATGATCTGCAGATTGTAGGAGAAATAGTATATACCAAATTGTATATATATATACATGTGTATGTGTGAATGGTTGTGCGAGACATTCGATGATATATATATATATATGATCGATTCTACGAGAAATTCTATTTATATATATGCATAACGTGTACAGTATGTAGTAGTGTAAAATATGTTTGAAATGAAAAAGAATTAAATGGAAAATACACAATTAAAAGGAAAATTAAACCAAAACCCCCTAAAATCCTAAAACCTTTAGTCTCGGTTCGTGTAACCAACCGGGACTAAAGGCCCCAAGCCCCCAGGCGCGGGCTCGTGCCACGTGGTGGGCCTTTGGTCCCGGTTCGTGTTGAACCGGGACTAAAGGGAGGGGGCCCTTTAGTCCCCACCCTTTAGCGCCGGTTCCAGAACCGACACTAAATGGCCTTATGAACCAGGACAATAGCCCGGTTCTGCACTAGTGCCCTATCCTACTCCCACTTCTTGCCCCATAAATTTCTTCTAACCTTTTTTGGCGGTTCTTGGAATAGGCCGGTAGTGTCACCAGTTTCTTGCTTATTGGCTTGGACGTCGTTCCTGGCAATGAAAAGGTTTCACTTCGGTTGCCCATTCAACTTCGACCAATAGTGCATGACGGTGAAGGACTTTTTCTCCAACTTCTTGTACACTAAACAAGCACGAATAGGCTATAAAGTGAAACAATGCATATCGGTCTATTGAGCAACAAAACAATACATGTAAGGCTAGTGTTCAACAAAACTAAAGCATATTCGGCTAGTTATCAACTTACTTGCTCCATGATTTGTGCACTACTAGGCACCGTGCGATGAGATGCTTCAAGTGCCCACAATACTTGGAGATGACCTATTGGATGGAGTACCATCGATGGTTGAGGGACGTCCACTCACGGTTGCGAATCAATGCATTTCCATGCCATGGACATGATCGAGGCTAGTGGCCAACCATGCATCGCACATCAGTTCGTCCTCCCACATGTTGAAGCATTCTCCTCTACCCTTCTTCTTCGGATTGCCGACTGTATCATCCGGATCATCGTCATCGCCGTCCTCCTCCTCCCCCCTCCGAATGTTGTTGTTGTTGTGTGCCATCACCGGTCTGGGTGTAGGACTTCTGCGTGGCTGTTTGGGTGTAGGACTACTGCTACTGGTAGTTGTCGGACTGGGTGGAATCCCAGTCTTCAACTTGCCCATCCTCATAACCCCCTCTCATCTCTCTCCTCCGTCGTGGATGATATCAAGCATCTCCTTGTACGTGTCATATGTAGGCTCCACCGCTCTCGGCATTGCAGCAAACAGCCTGCGGGCATCCATCTGCTCTCCGCCCGCTGTCCTCGCCCAGATGAGCGGCGGCGATGAATACTCGAAGAAGAGCGGCGCTGCGTTAACGACGACGATGTAAGGAACTGTACCGGCAGGGGTTGCAAGCTGCTTGGCGGCGTAGTATTACATAGGCTTGTAAGGATCCGACCACGACACCGTCTGTACTTTTGGCGTGCCCGTCTAGAGGCGTCCGCTGCTACTTCTTGAGTTTGCATTGGTTTTTCCCTTGAAGAGGGAAGGGTGATGTAGCAAAGTAGAGATATGTATTTCCCTCAGTTAAGAATCAAGGTATCAATCCAGTAGGAGGAACACACAAGTCTCCAATAGTTGTACTTGCAGAAACAAGCAAATACTTGCACCCAACGCGATAAAGGGGTTGTTAATGCCTTCACAGTTACTTGCAAGGATGAGATCTGATAGTGATAGATATAAAAGATAAGTAAAAGTGTGAAATAAAAAAAAGTAATAAATTACAACACGGTATTTTTGTGTTTTTGATTTTGTAGATCTAACAATAAGATGATAGAAGATAGACCTGGGGGCCATAGTTTCCACTAGAGGCTTATCTCTTGAAAGAAAACATATGATGGGTAAACAAATTATTGTTGAGCAATTGATAGAAAAGCGCATAGTTAAGAAGATATCCAAGGCAATGATAATGTATATAGGCATCACTAATAACTGCTACGTCTTCAGCTTGCGTTGGTTTTCCCCGAAGAGGAAGGGATGATGCAGCAGAGTAGCGTAAGTATTTCCCTCGGTTTTTGAGAACCAACGTATCAATCCAGTACAAAGCGATAGCTACTCGCAACCAACACGATTAGGGGCTGTCAATCCCTTCACGGTCACTTACGAGAGTGAGATCTGATAGATATAATGTTTTTGGTATTTTTGGTATGAAGATGCAAAGTAAAAAGTAAAAGCAAAGTAAAAAGCAAAGCAAGATTAAAGTAATGGAGATTGATATGATGAGATTAGACCCGGGGGCCATAGGTTTCACTAGTGCTTCTCTCAAGAGCATAAGTATTCTGCGGTGGGTGAACAAATTACTGTTGAGCAATTGATAGAATTGAGCATAGTTATGAGAATATCAAGGCATGATCATGTATATAGGCATCACGTCTGATACGTCTCCGCCGTATCTACTTTTCCAAACACTTTTGCCCTTGTTTTGGACTCTAACTTGTATGATTTGAATGGAACTAACCCGGACTGACGCTGTTTTCAGCAGAATTACCATGGTGTTGTTTTATGTGCAGAAAACAAATATTCTCAGAATGACCTGAAATTCCACGGAACATCTTAGAAAAAACAATAAAAAATCCTTGCGAAAGATGAAGACCGGGTGGCCCACACCCTTCTCACGAGGGTGGGGGGCGCCCCCCTAGGGCGCGCCCCTACCTCGTGGGCCCCATGTTGCGTCTCCGACTCCAACTCCACCTCCATATATTGAGTTTCGATGAGAAAAAAATCAGAGAGAAGAAATCATCGCGTTTTACGATATGGAGCCGCCGCCAAGCCCTAAAACCTCTCCGGAGGGCTGATCTGGAGTCCGTTCGGGGCTCCAGAGAGGGGGATTCGTCACTGTCGTCATCATCAACCATCCTCCATCACCAATTTCATGATGCTCACCGCCGTGCGTGAGTAATTCCATCGTAGGCTTGCTGTACGGTGATGGGTTGGATGAGATTTATCATGTAATCGAGTTAGTTTTGTTAGGGTTTGATCCCTAGTATCCATTGTGTTCATAGATTGATGTTGCTATGACTTTGCTATGCTTAATGCTTGTCACTAGGGCCCGAGTGCCATGATTTCAGATCTGAACCTATTATGTTTTCATGAATATACGTGAGTTCTTGATCTTGTCTTGGAAATCTATAGTCACCTACTATGTGTTATGATCCGGCAACCCCGAAGTGACAATAATCGGGACCACTCCCGATGATGACCATAGTTTGAGGAGTTCATGTATTCACTATGTGCTAATGCTTTGTTCTGGTTCTCTATTAAAAGGAGGCCTTAATATCCCTTAGTTTCCAATAGGACCCCGCTGCCACGGGAGGGTAGGACAGAAGATGTCATGCAAGTTCTTTTCCATAAGCACGTATGACTATATACGGAATACATGCCTACATTACATTGATGAATTGGAGCTAGTTCTGTGTCACCCTATGTTATGACTGTTACATGATGAACCGCATCCGGCATAATTATCCATCACTAATCCGGTGCCTACGAGTTTTCCATATACTGGTTCTCGCTTATTTACTTTCCCGCTGCTACTGTTACAATCACTACAAAATACCAAAAACATTACTTTTGCTGTCTTTACTTTTGTTGCCGCTACCACCACTATCATATTACTTTGCTACTAAACACTTTGCTGCAGATACTAAGTTTCCATGTGTGGTTGAATTGACAACTCAGCTGCTAATACTTGAGAATATTCTTTGGCTCCCCTTGTGTCGAATCAATAAATCTGGGTTGAATACTCTACCCTCGAAAGCTGTTGCGATCCCCTATACTTGTGGGTTATCAACGTCCGTGACAAGTAGACCGAAACGATTGTGTATCTACTACTATTACTCCACTCATCGACTGCTATCCAGCATGCATCTAGAGTATTAATTTAAAACAGAGTAATGCCTTAAGCAAGATGACATGATGTAGAGAGATAAATTCATGCAATATGAAATAAACCCCATCTTGTTATCCTCAATGGCAACGATGCAATACGTGCCTTGCTGCCCCTTCTGTCACTGGGTAAGGACACCGCAAGATCGAACCCAAAGCTAAGCACTTCTCCCATGGCAAGAACTACCAATCTAGTTGGCCACACCAAACGGATAATTTGAAGAGACTTGCAAAGATAACCAATCATACATAAAAGAATTCAGAGAAGATTCAAATATTATTCATAGATAGACTTGATCATAAACCCACAATTCATTGGTATCAACAAACACACCGCACAAAGAAGATTACATCGAATAGATCTCCACAAGAGAGGGGGAGAACTTTGTATTGAGATTCAAAGAGAGAGAAGAAGCCATCTAGCTACTAACTATGGACCCTAAGGTCTGAGGTAAACTACTCACACTTCATCGGAGGGGCTAGGATGATGTAGAAGCCCTCCATGATGACGGCCCTCTTCCGGCGGAGCTCCGGAACAGGCCCCAAGATGGGATCTCGTGGATACAGAAAGTTGCGGCGGTGGAATTAGGTTTTTGGCTCCTGTTCTGATCGTTTCGGGGTACGTGTGTATATATAGGAGGAAGAAGTACGCCGGAGGAGCAATGAGGGGCCCACGAGGCAGGGTGGCGTGCCCTAGGGGGGGCGCCCCCACCCTTGTGACCGCCTCTTTTGTTCCTTGGAGCAGGGTCCAAGTCTCCTGGATCATGTTCGGTGAGAAAATCATGTTACCGAAGATTTTATTCCGTTTGGACTCTGTTTGATATTCCGTTTCTTCGAAACACTGAAATAGGCAAAAAACAGCGATTCTGGGCTGGGCCTCCGGTTAATAGGTTAGTCCTAAAAATAATATAAAAGTGGAAAATAAAGCCCAATATAGTCCAAAACAGTAGATAATATAGCATGGAGCAATCAAAAATTATAGATACGTTGGAGACATATCAGGCATCCCAAGCTTAATTCCTGCTCGTCCTCGAGTAGGTAAATGATAAAAAGAGAAATTTTGATGCGGAGTGCTACTTGGCATAATTTCAATGCAAATCTTCTTAATTGTGGTATGAATATTCAGATTAGAAAGGTTCAATACAAAAGTTTATATTGACATAAAAATAATAATACTTCAAGCATACTAACAAAGCAATTATGTCTTCTCAAAATAACATGGTCAAAGAAAGTTATCCCTACAAAATCATATAGTCTGGCTATGCTCTATCTTCACCACACAAAGTATTTAAATCATGCACAACCCCGATGACAAGCCAAGCAATTGTTTCATACTCTAACTTTTTCAAAACTTTTTCAATATTCACGCAATACATGAGCGTGAGCCATGGATATAGCACTATAGGTGGAATAGAATGGTGGTTGTGGAGAAGACAAAAAGGAGAAGATAGTCTCACATCAACTAGGCGTATCAATGGGATATGGAGATGCCCATCAATAGATATCAATGTGAGTGAGTAGGGATTGCCATGCAACGGATGCACTAGAGCTATAAGTATATGAAAGCTCAAAAAGAAACTAAGTGGGTGTGCATCCAACTTGCTTGCTCATGAAGACATAGGGCAATTTGAGGAAGCTCATCATTGGAATATGCAAGCCAAGTTCTATAATGTAAAATTCCCACTAGTATATGAAAGTGATAACATGTGAGACTCTCTACTATGAAGATCATGGTGCTATTTTGAAGCACAAGTGTGGTAAAAGGATAGTAACATTGTCCCTTCTCTGTTTTTCTCTCATTTTTTTATTTGGGCCTTTTCTCTTTTTTATGGCCTCTTTTTATTTGGGCTTCTTTGGCCTCTTTTATTTATTTTTTGTCCGGAGTCTCATCCCGACTTATGGGGGAATCATAGTATCCATCATTCTTTCCCACTTGGGACAATGCTCTAATCATGATGATCATCATACTTTTATTTTTCTTACAACTCAACAATTACAAATCGATACTTAGAACAAAATATAACTCTATATGAATGCATCCGGCGGTGTACCGGGATATGCAATATGACAATGATGGAGTGTGTCATGATGAACTAGATGGTGGAAAGTTGCATGGCAATATATCTCGGAATGGCTATGGAAATGCCATAATAGGTAGGTATGGTGGCTGTTTTGAGGAAGGTATATGGTAGGTGTATGATACCGGCGAAAGGTGCGTGGTATTAGAGAGGCTAGCAAAGGTGGAAGGGTGAGAGTGCGTATGATCCATGGGCTCAACATTAGTCATAAAGAACTCATATACTTATTGCAAAAATCTAGAAGTTTTCAAAGCAAAGTGTTACGCGCATGCTCCTAGGGGGATAGATTGGTAGGAAAAAACCATCGCTCATCCCCGACCACCACTCATAAGGAAGACAATCAATAAATAAATCATGCTCCGACTTCATCACATAACGGTTCACCATACGTGCATGCTACGGGAATCAAAAACTATAACACAAGTATTCTTTAAATTCACAACTACTCAACTAGCATGACTTTAATATTATCACCTCCATATCTCAAAACAATTATCATGCTTCAATCTTTTCTTAGTATTCAACACACTCAAAAGAAAGTTTCACAAATCTTGAATACCAAGCATATTATTATTAAGCAAATTACCATGCTATTAAGAGACTCTAAAAATAATTTAACTGAAGCATGAGAGATCAATAGTTTCTTCAAAACAAATCCACCACCGTGCTCTAAAAGATCTGAGTGAAGCACATAGAGCAAAATTATAACGCTCAAAAGATATAAGTGAAGCACATAGAGCAAAACTACTTAGCTCTATCAAATTTTAATTCATGTATGGCTATCTCAAAAGGTATGTACAGCAAGGATGATTGTGGCATACGAAGACACAAAGACACAAATAATACAAGACGCTCCAAGCAAAACACATATCATGTTGGTGAATAAAAATATAGCTCCAAGTAAATTACCGATGGAAGTGGACGAAAGAGGGGATGCCTTCCGGGGCATCCCCAAGCTTTGAATTTTTGGTGTCCTTGGATTATCTTGGGGGTGCCATGGGCATCCCCAAGCTTAGGCTCTTGCCACTCCTTTTTCCATGATCCATCAAAAGAATTCACCCAAAACTTGAAAACTTCGCAACACAAACTCAAAATAGAAAACTCGTGGGTTCCGTTAGCGAAAGAAAACAAAAGACCACTTCAAGGTACTGTAATGAACTCATTCTTTATTTATATTGGTGTTAAACCTACTGTATCCCAACTTCTATATGGATTATAAACTATTTTGCTAACCATAGATTCATCAAAATAAGCAAACAACACACGAAAAACAGAATCTGTCAAAAACAGAACAGTCTGTAGTAATCTGTAGCTAGCGCAATATCTGGAACCCCAAAAATTCTAAAATAAATTTCTGGACGTGAGTAATTTATCTATTAATCATCTGAAAAAAGAATTAACTAAATAACACTCTTTAAATAAAAATTACAGCAGTTTTCGTGAGCGCTAAAGTTTCTGTTTTTTACAGCAAGTTCAACAAGACTTTCCCCAAGTCTTCCCAACGGTTCTACTTGGCACAAACACTAATTAAACAAAAAAACACAACCAAAACAGAGGCTAAATAATTTATTTATTAAATAACAGGAAGTATAAATATTGGGTTGTCTCCCAACAAGCGCTTTTCTTTAAATCCTTAAAGCTAGGCATTGATAATTTTAATGATGCTCACATGAAAGACAAGAATTGAAGCACAAAAGGAGCATCATAAAGCATGTGACAAACACATCTAAGTCTAACATACTTCCTATGCATATGCATCTTATAGGCAAACAAATTATCAAGGCAAGCAAAAACTAGCATATGCAAGGAAGAGGAAAGAAACAATAGCAATATCAACATAACGAGAGGTAATTTAGTAACATGAAACTTTCTACCACCATATTTTCCTCTCTCATAGTAATTACATGTAGGATCATAAGCAAATTCAACAATATAGCTATCACAGAAAATATTCTCAACACGATCCATATGCATGCAAAGTTTACACTCTTCCAAAATAGTGGGATTAACATTAACTAAAGTCATGACCTTTCCAAACCCACTGTCGGTGTCAAAATCGACGGATCTCGGGTAGGGGGTCCCGAACTGTGCGTCTAGGCCTGATGGTAACAGGAGGCAGGGGACACAATGTTTTACCCAGGTTCAGGCCCTCTTGATGGAGGTAAAACCCTACGTCCCGCTTGATTGATATTGATGATATGGGTAGTACAAGAGTAGATCTACCATGAGATCAGAGAGGCTAAACCCTAGAAGCTAGCCTATGGTATGATTGTATGTTGTGGTTGTTGTTGTTGTCCTATGGACTAAAACCTTCTGGTTTATATAGACACCGGAGAGGGTTTGGATTACACAAGGTCGGTTACAAAGGAGGAGATATCCATATCCGTATTGCCTAGCTTGCCTTCCACGCCAAGTAGAGTCCCATCCGGACACGAGACGAAGTCTTCAATCTTGTATCTTCATAGTCTAACAGTCCGGCCAATGGAGATAGTCCGGCAGTCCGGAGACCCCCTAATCCAGGACTCCCTCAGTAGCCCCTGAACCAAGCTTCAATGACGATGAGTCCGGCGCGCAGTATTGTCTTCGGCATTGCAAGGCGGGTTCCTTCTCCGAATACATCACAGAAGAACTTGAAGACGAGGATAGTGTCCGACCCTGCAAAATAAGTTCCACATACCACCGTAGAGAGAATAATATTTTTGCACTTCTAATTTGCTGACTTGTCTTGACAGTATGACGTTATGTCATGGCCCGGTAATTATTTGAACTGTTTCCTTTAACCAGCCCCGCACATAAGGCGAGGCAGTTTTTCGACACGTCTTGTCAAAGCAGAGATCGTGTCCCTACGGGATTCTCATCAATACGGGCGTGGGTAACCCAACCGCGCCATCGATTGTGGCGCTTGGGGAATGAGCGAGTTTTACTAGGCAAGTGGGAACGCTTAGTTTCGTCCACCATATAAAGGGATAAGGATTCACCTTCCTATCCATGCCTTCTTCCTCCTTTGCTCATCCGTTTTCGCACACTCGAGCTCTAGCACCCAAGTCCGCACTTCCCACCTCAACCTTCTCCAACCATGTCTGGAGCGGGAGGCAGGTGGATGGTCTCCTCCATCATGGATGGAGACATCAAGAAACTGAGGAGAGCCGGATACCTGCCCGACGACATCGCGCACCGGCTCCCAGATGAGGGGCAGCTCATCCCCACCCCGAGGCCCCATGAGAGGGTAGTATTCCTCACCCATTTCCTCCACGGACTGGGATTCCCTCTCCATCCATTCATCCGGGGGCTCATGTTCTATTACGGCCTGGATTTCCACGATCTGGCACCGAACTTCATCCTCAACATCTCGGCGTTTATCGTCGTGTGCGAGGCCTTCCTCCGCATCAAGCCCCACTTCGGCTTATGGTTGAAGACCTTCAATGTCAAGCCGAAGGTGGTGGGCGGCCGCCAGGCGGAGTGCGGAGACGCCATGGTGGGCAAGATGCCAAACGTAACATGGCTCGAGGGCTCCTTTGTGGAAACCATAAAGGGGTGGCAATCGGGGTGGTTCTACATCACCGAGCCGCGCGACCCTGTATGGGCAGCGGCCCCCGAGTTCCGATCTGGCATCCCCACGGGGCTCACCTCCTAGAAAGAGAAGGGCCTGTCCTGGGGTAGTCCGAAAGAGCTGACCGGACTCCAAACATGTATTCAAAACATGGTGAACAAAAAGCTCAAACTTGTCAACGTGGTCCAGGTCATGCTCCACCGCCGGATTCTCCCGTGCCAACAACGTGAGTTCAACTTGTGGGAGTTCGACCCAGCGTGGCACCAAACTCTGAACAGGCTCTTCGACACAACTCACGAAGATGCCTGGAGGGTGCTGTTCAAAAGCGCCGAGGTCCCCCCTCCCATTACTGAGGATCGTGGATTCAGCGCAAAGCGCCAAGCCAAAGCGGTAAGCTGCTTTACCTCTCGCAGGGTACTTATTTTTTATAGGTTGACTTCATGCGGGATCTAAACTCCCGTACCTTTGACAGGATTGGCAGGAGACGGTCGGACAGATCGACTGTGCGGCTCCTTTGCCCGAAGGCCCAGCAGACGCTCTTCTGGCGAAGATGCTGACTCCGGCTACTTATACAGTGCTGGAGAAGACCAAGAAGGCCAAGGGAACCCGAAAGAGTTCCCGACACCAGGCGTCGTCGAACTTACCGTACGATGACTCTGCGGCGCACTCCTCCCCCGAAGACGAGGAAGAAGAAGAAGATGCTCCCCCTCCGGCAGGGGGAGATAAGAAAAGGAAGGCCGCCCTAACTAGGGGGCCGAAGGGTCCAAGAAGGGAAGGACTCTCCTTCCGGACAGCTCCGCCGTCGCCGACGAAGACGAAGATGAGTGGTTGCCCAGGGCCAAGCCCCTGGGGAGATTGTAAGTATTCGGATACGAGAGTAACTCGTAGCATTCCTTTGTCGCATTGCTTTCCCTAACGCTGAACATGATTATGCAGGCCGCCGCGAACCAGCATCGATGTATCATCGGATGGCTCCCTGGGCTCGTCGGACATGGATAGCGATCCAGTCCCAACCGCCACCTCCCCTCCTCCTGCGGACGATGCCGAGGTGTTGTCTCAAGAGGCACCAGATCGAGGGGAGACAGTCCCGGAGGCGCCTCAAGGCGACCTTCCAGACTCCGGGAGCCGAGGGGATGGGGCCCCCGAGTTCGGCCCTCAGCCGAACACCGCGCCGGAACCTCCAGCGGTTCCAGGCTCGGGCAGGCGGCCTCCTTCTAAGAGGGGCAAGATGCCTATGCTGGTGACCTCTGTCCATCCAGAGGCGCCGAACAATCTGCTGGAAGCGCTTCGCAGTGCTTCCATCGACGAGGAGCACCGTACTATTATGAGTGCGGTGGTCCAGAAGGTTCAGTCCGCCAAGAGCGGGTTGACTGAAGCCTGTGCCAGCCTTCTAACAGGCTTCGAGGTAAGTGTTTTAAAATGTAGTAGAAATATTACCGCATAGACAGTAGCCCCTGATGCTTTGTTCGGTGTTCACGAAGAAAAGCCGAACAGAGGATCAAATAATATCGCAGGAGTCTAATATAAGTATGTCAATATGCATATGCAGGCTTCGCTGCTGGCGTCCGCCGCACTTACTGCGGAGGTCGCCGTACTGAAGCAGGACCTCGAGGGGTCCAGGAAAGAGCTCGGCCTTGCCAAGAGGCAGCTCGAGGAGAACAAGGGTAAGTAATACCCTGTCTATAGATATGTATATATAAAAGAAGACATGATTGCAAAATGACAGGATCAACATATATTTGCCAGGGGCCACGAGCGAGGTGGCGACCCTGAAGCAAGCGCTAACCAAGGCCGAAGATAACGCGGCCAAGGAGCGCACCGAGCAAGAGAAGCACGAGGCTCGGGTGGGCGAGGTGCAGCAAGAGCTCCAGGCTCTCGTGGCGAAGCACGAGGCGTTGGAGCTTGACTCAAAGACGTGGGAGTCTGAGCTTGCCGCGGCCCTCGAGAGCGCAAAAAGTGCCAAGGCCGAAGCCCAAAAGGCCCTCCAGGAGATCGACGCAATGAAGAAGATAGCGGCGGGTAAGGCTTTCTATATGCAAATCAAGCATGTAAAAGTAAATTACCGACTACTTACCCGAATCCGGAGCTCTCCAGGAGCATTCGCAGATTTGCCCCGCAGCGTGTCCGATGCCGCACAATTTTACCAGGCCAAGGATGGAAGCTCAACGGAGAAGCTGTTCTGGTCTCAGTATGCTGAGGCCGAACACCCGGTGCCAATGAGCGACCGGCTGCAGCAGATGGTCGAGCTACATAAGGCGGCCGATCGGGCCATGAAGAGCTTTATAGTCCGGCTGTGGCCTGGCGACGCCCTTCCGAACAGCTTGTTCGGCCTGGTGAGGCAGCTTGTGGATGCCTGCCCGCGGCTGGAGGTCGTCAAGCGATCTGTCTGCATTGAAGGTGCACGCCGGGCTTTCGCCCGTGTGAAATTGCAGTGGGTCAAGCTAGACGCCGTGAAGCTGATCAAGGAGGGGCCTCCGGAGGGCAAGGAGCACTGCCACCCCGAGATGTACTATGAGGGTGTTCTGCCGGGTGCCCGTCTCATAGCGGACGAGTGTTCAAAATATGTAATATTTGAATGAGACTTGCTCATTTTATCCTGTATTTATGAAAACTTGTTTCATATGCGCTATGCAACGCTTGTTTGAATTTAAAATATTACCTTCTGTTTGGCTGTTTATCCAATCCGAGAGATGGCTAGTCCTCGGCTTCTGCCCCCATGCCACGAGTGCTGGGGTGTTTGGGATAAACCTTCGAGGGAGGTGCTCAGCACAGCGAACAAGGCAACCGGACTAATAATGCTTTATCACTCTCACTTAGTCATAGAATTCTATAATTTTAAATTTCGGCAAAGCCCCTGGTATTTGGAAGGCCGAATTTGGGGCGCGATACACGCCTTTAAGCCGGACAGGGCCGGCCTCTCGCTCTAAGCGGCATAAGTCTTTAGGGACTCGAAAACCTCGCCGAACAGCGACCAGTCTGTCGCCTTATCATGACAGTCAGTTTTAGCTTTCTCTACTGAGGTGCTGAACCCAGTAGAACTGGGGCACAATCGCAGTAGTTCTCCTAGCGCTACCTTAGCCGATAGAGCGGAACGTAAGGTACAAAAACATAGTAGCCGGGCAAACCCAACATTTGACCAAATACATGATTCGGAGCTGATGCATATAACGCTATAAGTTCGGGGTGCCGCACTTGCAAAAGTGTTCGGACTTTTCACACCATATTGTGAGGTACGTAAGCCCCTAGTGTATTAGCCGTACCAAGGTGTACGGTTGCAAGGCGTCATTAATGAACACACACACACACACACACACACACACACACACATATATATATATATATATATATATATATAACAAGAATGCAATAATAGTCGTAATGTCAGCCATTGTTTATTAAAAAATTGCGTTTAAAGCAGAGTGATACAGATAGTGCGATAAGCAAAGAGTAGGACTATGTCCCTTCCTAGGGCAAGCTGAGGAATGATATTAAATCGAATATTTCACTTGTTACTGTAATCCACCTGGGAATTCCGTGGTATGGCGTAGCTGTCTGCCTCCTTGGTTGCTGCATCATGTGTTCGGCAATAGTGCTGTCGGACAGTGTTTTCCAGAGATTAAGGTCCTCAAAAAAAGGGGAAAATAACCAAACGGGAAGCCCCTAGTGCGGTTTAAGCCGCGTCTTGGGGCGTACAACAGTTGTGCCCCCCTCCCCACCTGTGCCCATGGTATTTTTAATGCGTAATTATGTACGTGCGGCACGAGTTTCGCCATTGGGCTGGGATTGGGGTGGCCGCCGTATTGCTACGCGAGCTCAGATCACGCCAGGTGGTCTATTTGGCGATTGCTCCGAGCGCGCTTGAAGGTGTCCGGGCTTTGGAGCACCGAACTGGTTGATTGCCTTGAGAGGCTGCTTTGCGCTTCTGCTGTGAGGGCCGCGGTGTGCTCCTCTGTTCGGAGAGAGCGCTATGTGTTTCCTTTGACTGTAATAACTCCACGAGGTCCTGGCATCTTGAGCTTTAGGTATGCATAATGCGGTATCGCATTGAATCTAGCAAATGCGGTTTGCCCGAGCAGCGCGTGATAACCACTGCAGAACGGGACTATATCGAAGATTAACTCTTCGCTTCAGAAATTATCCGGGGATCCGAAGACCACTTCCAGTGTAATTGAGCCTGTGCAATGGGCCTCCACACCTGGAATGACGCCTTTAAAGGTCATTTTTGTGGGTTTGATCCTTGAGGGGTCTATACCCATTTTACACACTATGTCCTAATAAAGCAGGTTCAGGCTGCTGCCTCCATCCATAAGGACTCGAGGGAGGTGGAATCCGTCAATGATTGGGTCTAGGACCAGTGCGGCAAATCTGCCATGACGGATACTAGTGGGATGGTCCCTGCGATCGAAGGTGATCGGATAGGAGGACCAAGGGTTGAACTTTGGGGCGACTGGCTCCAACGCATATACGTCCCTGAGCGTACGCTTCCGCTCCCTCTTGAGGATGTGAGTTGCGTATATCTTGTTCACCGTCCGCACTTGTGGGGGGAACCTCTTCTGTCGTCCGGTGTGCGGCTGCCGGGGCTCCTCCTCATCATCTCTATGCGGCCCCTTGTCCTTGTTTTCAGCAATTAACTTGCCGGCCTGCTTGAACACCCAACAATCCCTGTTGGTGTGATTGGCTGGCTTGTCTGGGGTGCCGTGTATTTGACACGAGCGATCGAGTATACAGTCCAAGCTGGACAGACCCGACGTACTTTGTTTGAATGGCTTTTTCCTCTGACCGGGTTTAGAGCCTTTGAATCCGGCATTGACTGCCGTATCCTCGGTATTTTTGCTGTTAATGCGGCGCTTATGTTTGTTGCGACGTGACCTGCTATTGCCGTCCTTGGTATCCGGGGTACCATGGTTCTTTGATATATTATTACTGCGAGCCAGCCAGCTGTCTTCTCCCGCACAAAAGCAGGTCATGAGCGTCGTGAGAGCTGCCATAGATTTCGGCTTTTCCTGACCAAGGTGCTGGGCTAGCCACTCGTCTCGGATGTTGTGTTTGAAAGCCTCTAAGGCCTCTGCATCCGGATAGTCGACGATTTGATTTTTCTTTGTAAGGAACCGAGTCCAGAATTGCCTGGCCGACTCTTCTGGCTGCTGAATTATGTGGCTCAAGTCATCGACGTCTGGTGGTCGCACATAAGTGCCCTGAAAGTTGTCGAGGAATGCGGCTTCCAGATCTTCCCAATAGCTAATGGAGTCTGTTGGCAAGCTGTTAAGCCAGTGTCGCACTGGTCCTTTGAGCTTTAGTGGGAGGTATTTGATGGTGTGTAAGTCATCACCGCGGGCCATGTGGATGTGGAGGAGGAAATCCTCGATCCATACTGCGGGATCTGTTGTGCCGTCGTATGATTCAATATTTACAGGTTTGTAACCTTCTGGGAATTGATGTTCCATTACTTCGTCTATGAAGCATAAGGGGTGTGCGGCGCCTTTGTATTGGGATATATCACGACGCAGCTCAAAAGGGTCTTGCCCGCTGTGTTCGGCCCGACCGGATTTGATTTTACTGTATCCGGTGTGACGTTTATCGTCTCGCAGAGTAGTGCGCCCTCGTGATCCGTAGATCGATCTTGCATGCTTTGCTTTGTCCTCCACTATGTCTCGCAGGTCCGTCGTATCTCCCCATGCCTTTTTATTTGAATGGTGTCAGGGTGGAGGCTGAGCTTTTGGCTGGAATGCCTCTCTATCACGGCCACGAGGTGGCCGATCAGCCGTATCATATGCTTCCTCCTCCAGTCGGGGTAGTAACCTGCACTTTTGGTAATTCTTGGAGGGGCGCTTGAGTTTATATTCCTCGGCTGCGAGGACTTCAGTCCATCTGTCAGCTAGCAGATCTTGATCAGCTTGAAGCTGCTGCTGCTTTTTCTTCAGGC
Organism: Triticum dicoccoides; assembly: GCF_002162155.2. Taxonomy (NCBI): domain Eukaryota; kingdom Viridiplantae; phylum Streptophyta; class Magnoliopsida; order Poales; family Poaceae; genus Triticum; species Triticum dicoccoides. The sequence goes on along the minus strand of NC_041388.1, from coordinate 556,773,740 downwards.
TATTTGTCGTGGCCATAAACCGGCTGTCGGTGTCAAAACCGGCGGATCTCGGGTAGGGGGTCCCGAACTATGCATCTAGGCCGGATGGTAACAGGAGACAGGGGACACTTTGTTTTACCCAGGTTCGGGCCCTCTCGATGGAGGTAATACCCTACTCCTGCTTGATTAATATTGATGATATGGGTAGTACAAGAGTAGATCTACCACGAGATCAAGGAGGCTAAACCCTAGAAGCTAGCCTATGGTATGATTGTTGTGTATGGAGTTGATTGCCTATGGACTACAACCCTCCGGTTTATATAGACACCGGATAGGGTTAGGGTTACACAGAGTCGGTTACAATGGTAGGAGATCTTGAATATCCGCATCGCCAAGCTTGCCTTCCACGCCAAGGAAAGTCCCATCTGGACACGGGACGAAGTCTTCATAGTCCAGGAGCCCGGCTGAATGTATGGTCCGGCTACCTGAACACCCCCTAATCCAGGACTCCCTCAGTAGCCCCTGAACCAGGCTTCAATGACGACGAGTCCGGCGCGAAAATTTTCTTCAGCATTGCAAGGCGGGTTCCTCCTCCAAGTCCTTCATAGAAGATTTGTAAACACCAAGAGTAGTGTCCGACTCTGTAAAATAAGTTTCCGCATATTGCCATAGAGAGAATAATAATATTAACACAAATCAAATCTGCTAACGTATTCCGCAGTGCGCTATCACACTACGGCCAAGCCCTTTACTCGAATCGTTTTTAATTTTCCACCTCAGCATGTTTTGCGAGGCGGTTTCCTTGGCACGCCTTGTTAAAGCAGAGATTGTGTGCCCCCTCTTTACGGGATTCTCATCAATACGGACGTGGGTAACCCAATCGTTCCCGTTAGCATGTTTTCTCGATTAAAGGCGAGTCCCAAACGGTTACGGGGAGGGCTCCTTGTATTCAACCTCTTATAAAGAGACCAAGGCCTTACTCCCTTTTCTAATCTCAAACGAGTTCGCCTGTCGCCTCGAGTTCCAACACCCTAGGCTTCGGATTCCAGGCGCTTCAGACCTTCGACAATGTCCGGTTCCAACCTTCAAGGCCGATGGATGCCCTCCTCCGTCACGGAGGAGGATGTGCTAAAGTTGAGAGAGGCTAAGTTCTTGACCGCCGAAATTCCGCATAGGTTGCCTGCTCAAGGGCAGGCTATTCCCGATCCCCAGCCCGGTGAGAGCGTAGTGTTCATGTCTCACTTCCTTCGGGGGTTAGGCTTCCCGATGGATCCCTTCATGAGGGGGCTGTTGTTCTATTACGGGCTGGAATTTCATAACTTAGCTCCGGAGTCCATCCTCCACATTTCCTCATTCATCGTTGTGTGCGAAGCGTTCCTCCGCGTTACCCCTCACTTTGGTTTATGGCTCAAGACTTTTGGAGTGGAGCCGAAGATGATCGAGGGACGGCACGCAGAGTGCGGTGGTGCTGTCATCAGTAAGAAGGACGATGCTCCATGGCCCGAGGGCTCTTTTCAAGAGGAGCTTGGCTTGTGGCAACGAGAGTGGTTCTATGTTACCGCTCCCAGGAGCGCCAAGTGGGCGGTGCCTCCTGCCTTTCGCTCGGGTCCCCCATCACGGCTAGCGTCATGGGTCAACAAAGGATTAGATTGGGGTTTGCCCAAAGACGTGCCCCTGTTACAGGGCCGAATTAAGGATCTCTTGGAAGGAGACCTCAGTTTGGTCAAGGTGATGCAGGTCATGCTGATTCGCCAAATATTGCCCGGCAAATGTCGCCCCCTTCGCCTATGGGATTTTAATCCAGAGAGACCGCGAGTTCTCCAGAATTTTATGGGCGCAACGCCCGCGGAGATGTATAGACTGTTTTTCGGATCACAAGGGATGTGTCCGGATTCAACCGAGGACGCAGGCCTAAGCTGCAATCGCCCGGATACTCAAGTAAGCAACCTTGTGCCCGGACCTTCTATCCGTATAATTGTCATAAACTTTCCCCTAAAAGAGCCGTCCTTTTAAACAGGAGTGGATAGCGAAGGCAAAGCTGATCAGGTGTCTGGCTCCCCTTCCTAAAACCAGGCCGGATCCTGTGCTAGTCAGGATGCTGGAGATAATGCTTTTGGAGGGGGAGGACAAGGAAGCTACGGCCTCCTCGAAGGAGGCTGCTCCGAAGGGAGGAACTGACAATTCCTCTCCTAAGGGGAAGAAGAGAGCCGCCTCTGACGACCCGGAAACCATGGCCTCGAAACGGGGGAAAAATTACTCATCAGAGGGTCCGACGCCGGGGAGTTCCTCGGCCGGACTACGCCCTCAAGGGGATCAGCCCACCAGCGAGCCGTAAGTAGAGAGAGTTTTTCCTTTTGAGGGATGAGAGAAATCCTTGATTTAAATCTGAATAGACTAACCGAAATTTTACCTTATAGCTCGGACCTCAGCCCTTCTCAGCAGAGCTCGTCTTCGGGGGATCTTCTTCCGGAGATGATGGAGAGCGGGACACCTCCTCCTGCCGTACCGCCTAGCGAGGCGGGCGACCCTGAGGTGTCGTCGCGGAGGGTTTCTCCGAATCCGGTAGGGGCAGAAGATAACTATGTGGCCCCCCAAGGCTCTCCGCGTCCGGCCTTTGAAAGAGGTCATAGGACAAGTTCGGCACCGTCTGGTGCTCGGCCGGAGGAACTATGGATTCTGCTGGGGCGAGCTTCTATCTCAGAAGAGCACCGTGCATTGATGGGCACGGTGATTGAAAGGATTTCATCCGCAGAAAGCGGATTGCATGAGGCCATCAAAAGTTTACTGACGGGTTTTGAGGTACATTAGATAATGTACACTTTTGTTAGTTGCGCATAAATAAGATGCGCCTTGTGTAGATAGTAGCCCCTGAGACTCTGCACGTTGTCAAGAAATGATGGCACGTAGAGGATCATAATCCCAGGTCTAAGATGTCGCCTTTTAATGTAGGTGGCGAGGTGTCCGGAATCAAGCCAAACTGATGATGTTGCCGAACTAAAGCGGCAACTGGACGTGGCAGATGCCGACATCGCGCTTGTCAACAAGCGGCTTGATGAGGCTCAAGGTATGTAATTCTTCGGGCGGCATTAGGTAAGAGGAGCTTCATGCCAGTGTCTTACAATGTGTGTGCTTGACGCAGATGGTACGGCCGCCGTGGAGAATCTTAGGGCAGAACATGCCCGAGCGAAGGAGCAGGCCAGAAAAAGCGATGCGGCTGCCAAGAAGGCCCTTGAAGAGCTGAGAGCCGAACAGGCTGCTCATTGCCGAAGCAAAGAAGAGATGGCCGAGATGGCCGAGAAGTTAAAGAGCGCTGCAGACCGTTGCAAACTTCTTGAGAAAGAAGACCGGGCGAGACAGACGGACTTAGAGAAGGCCGTTGCTGATGCCAAGGACGCTCGCTCTGCGATGAGAGCTGTGAAAGAGGAGCTGCGTCAGGCCGAAGAAATTGTGGCTGGAAAGCCCTTTATGCTTCAGAGGAAGGTTTGTGATCCGAAGTTTGCTCCGTGGGACCGGATGTGGAGTGTGGAGGACACCTATCTGGATTTGGCAGCAAGTGCTGCTGATGCGACCGAACACTTTCGAGATCTGGAAGATCACGAAGTGGAAAAGCTTTTCTGGTCACAGTTTCACAATCCAGAGCGTCCACTGGCAGTGGACGATCGCCTGGCTCAATGGGCCGAGCTGAATGGATTGTCCGGACTCGCCATGAAGTACGTCATGGGTCATCTGTGGCCTGGGAGATCAGAGCCGAAGAGTTATTTCAGCTTGGTGCAGCAATTCCTTGACGCGGTGCCGCGTATAGATGCAATGAAGAGGTCAGCATGCATAGACGGCGCTAGGATGGCTCTTGTCCGTGTTAAGACATACTGGGCAGAGATGGAGACCACCGTTGTAGCGTCCCGAGATTCGGACAAAAGCCGAGTACCCTCCGAGCACTATTTTCAGGAAGTTCTTGAAGACGCTCGTGTAATAGAGACGCAGTGCTCGAAAGATGCTATGTTATGATAGCATATGTAATTATAAAGTAATATTTTGATTACCTGTAGTGGCCTTTTTTTTATACTTGTGCCTCCAAGTATTGGGAACACCTTCTATGCGGCCGTT
>NC_041388.1:556683858-556769391 GCF_002162155.2 Triticum dicoccoides | reverse complement strand
TATAGAATCTGAAAGATGGCAGTCGTTGGCTTCAGCCCCCATGCACATAGTGCGGGGGTGCTCGCAGAAGACGCATTTTCACACTTAACCCAACGTCTTGGTCCTACAAAGGAGGTGATAGCGCAGCGGGCCAGGCAACCGGACTATAATGCTTTAATACTTTCACTTAGCCATAGGTTTTTGACAATGAGACTCTTTAGGTAGCTCCTTGGTGGCAACTGCGCTCTTCCGGATTCGGGGCGCGTATGTGCCTGACCGGGAAGCGGCCCTTCGTTAAAGTGGAGGAATCCGATAGATTCCAATAGGTCATCGAGTGGCTGACCAGTCTCACACTACATCATGACAGTCAGTTTTCGGCTTTCTCTACTGAGGTGCTCGCCCTGGCCGAACCGGGGGCACAATCGCAGTAGTTCTCCTGGTGCTACCGTAGCCGATAGAGCGGAACGTAAGGTAGCCGAACTCAGGAGCCGGGCAACCCAACATTTGACCAAAGACATTATTCGGAGCTGATGCATATAATGCCAAAACTCACGACGCCGAACACTCCCTAAGGTGTTCGGTCTTTATAAGTGCGGGCCAAACAACACTCTTTATTAAAAAAGCCCCTAGTGTCCAGGTACGTGCAAAAGTTCTGACGTGGCCATATGCCAAGACGCCAGCCTCCTCCTTGGTTATATTAGAAAGAAAAAACCAGGGGATGTATAGCAGCAAGAGACAGTAAAGAAGGTTTACGCAGGGTCTTAATCTAAAAAGAATCCTTTAGGACGGGTCCCTACTGCACGTCTACGCCTGTGTCTCCGTTGTGTCGTATCCTGGACGGGCGCCGCACGACGTTCATCTGTAAAAGAGAGGAACTGAGTTCAAAACGGGTCATGCCGGAAAAGTTTTAAAATAAGCAAAGTATAAGGTAAGATAAAGAAGTTTGAGCTTTATTGTCTCTTGTTATTGTATATGCGTGGAGCCCCTAGTGCGGGGGTATATGGCTTCTAGGCCTGCATCAATGATGATTTTGCGCCGAACTCGTCTATCCGCGTTCATGGTCTTTAAATGACCTATTTTGAAGTTTGTTGGCCGGTGAGGCCATTTTGCTGTGGGGCTGTTAAAGCGGTCGCACAATCCTCCGCTTGGGGAGGCGCACTGTAGTGCTTCCCCTTCCAAGAGATGATGCCTCGTGGACCGGGCATCTTAAGCGTAAGAGATGCATAATGCGGTATTGCGTTAAAGCGAGCGAAAGCTTCACGTCCCAATAGTGCTTGATAGCGACTTGAGAATGGGACGATATGGAAGGTCAGCTTTTCGCGGCGGAGGTTATCGGCCGAGCCGAATTTGACTGTGACCCGGAGGAAACCCGTACAATGGGTGTCCGGACCAGGTATTACCCCTTGAAAGGAGGTTTTACTGCGGCGGATTCTTGCTAGGTTTATCCCCATGTGCTGGATTGTATCCTGATATATCAGGTTTAGTCCACTGCCGCCGTCCATAAGGACATTTGAAAACTTGAGTCCGCCAATTATTGGATTGAGTATCAAGGCAGTCCAGCCTACATTCTTGATATTCCTAGAACAATCTAGCTGATCGAAGATGATCGGTTTTGACAACCAGTGGCAGGATCCTTTGGGCCGTGTGGTGCGTACCTTTACGGGCGCCGCACGTTTTGTTATGTGAAGTGAGTTCACTGTTTTTACTTCTTGTGGGAAGTTCTTTTGTTTCCTGGTGTTTTGCTTTTGGGGTTCGTCCTCGTCTTCGCTTGGCATGTCGAGCCCCTTGTGTTCGGCATTGAGTCTGCCGGATTGTTTCAAAACCCAACAGTCTCTATGGGTATGGTTAGCAGGTTTCCTGGGAGTACTGTGTATCTGACATATCCTGTCCAGGATTTTATTTAGGTTGGATGGATCGTCCCTGTTATCCTGGGGGGGCGATTTTTCTTGATTTTGCCGTGAGCCTTTGAATCCGGCATTGACTGTCGTGCTCTTCGGGCTTTTGTCCTTAGTCCAGCGACGGTCCTTGTTGCGCCGCGGTTTTCCGTTTCCATCCCTGGTTTCGGATGTATTTGGGTCGCTGGGGCTGCACCTTGCCAACCAGCTGTCTTCCCCTGCACAAAAGCGGGTCATGAGGCTTGTTAGTGCGGCCATTGTCCTTGGTTTTTCTTGGCCGAGGTGTCTGGCGAGCCATTCGTCTCAGACATTATGCCTGAAAGCTGCTAAGGCTTTGGCGTCCGGACAGTCGACTATCTGATTCTTTTTAGTGAGGAATCTATTCCAGAACTACCGAGCTGATTCTCCGGGTTGTTGAGTTATGTGACTAAGATCATCTGCATCCGGGGGACGGATATAGGTCCCTTGAAAGTTTGCTCGGAAAGCATCCTCGAGCTCTTCCCAGCTTCCGATTGTCTTTTCTGGAAGGCTTTTAAGCCAATGCCGAGCTGGCCCTTTAAGCTTAAGGGGTAGATATTTTATGGCGTGGAGATCATCTCCTCTAGCCATGTGTATGTGGAGGATATAATCCTCGATCTAGACTCCAGGGTCTGTTGTTCCATCATATGCCTCTATGTTTACGGGTTTGAATCCCTCTGGGAATTCATAGTCCAGGACCTCGTCGGTGAAACATAGAGGGTGTGTAGCACCCCTGTATTTGGTTGTGCCGGATTCTGATGATGGCTTCATAGCGTTGCTTACGAGAGCTTGCTTTCTTGGCCCGTAAATGGACCTGACTGGGCCATGATGCGAATCCTTAAGAGGGTCGCATGCCGATTTAGGATGCGGCGCTGCTTGCCGCTTTATGGGGTCGTCTATCCGAGCATGTGGCTTTTTCATTTTTTGAATGCGAGGGCTCTAGGGCCTCTTCGTCGAATTCACGCAGTAGCTTTCTTTTCGGATAGCTTTTAGTGCGGCGACTGTCGCCATACTTATCTGTTGTATTGGTTACTTTGCTCCATCTAATACGGAGTGCATCTTCCGCTGTTTTTAGCTTCCGCTTCTGCTTTTTAGGCTGCATGCAGTTGCAACGAGCCTTTCGTGGAGATTCTTCTGCTCCATAGGTTTATTCGGCGTGAGGTTGTCTGGAATGCCGTTTTTGCTGGAGGACGGATGTTCGGTTTCTCTATCCGTGTTTCCCTGTTCGGACGGTTGCTCTAAGGCCTACTCGTCGTCTGCCGGCTGGTCCTGCTCTATGACTGGGTTTTTGTCGAGGCGAGGCTTGGGTCGGCGCTTACGTCGACGCTTTGATTGCTTTTCGGGGGGTCGATCTCCCGTCCCATCCCCTTTTTCCTTGTTGTTGCTTCCTTTAGGGGTGTCCACCATGTACACATCGTGGGATGCGGTGGCTGTCCAAAGCCCTATGGGTGTTGGTTCGTTGGTATCTCCTGCATCGTCATCCATGCTGTCGATGTCTCCGGAGTCGAAGTTGAGCACGTCGTTTAAATTGTCGATAGTGGCTACCAAGTGGGTGGTGGGTGGGCTTTGAATTTCTTCATCGTCCGTATCCCATCCTTGCTGACCGTAATCCGGATAGGGCTCTCCTGATAAAGAGAGAGACTTTAGATAATTCAGGATGTCGCCGAAGGGCGAGTGCTGAAAGATATCCGCGGTGGTGAACTCCATGATCGGCGCCCAATCAGATTCGATCGGCGGGGGCGCGGGGGCCCCGGAGTCCGGAGAGGAATCCGGCTCCTCGGAGTCACGGGCCATGCGGAGTGCGGGGCTGGGGTTTGGCTCAATCGCCTCTGGGATCGCAGCCCCTGGGGCAGCGTCCAACCGCTGATCCTCGATCGGTGCAGTAGGCTCTGAATCAATGGCCGGAACCGATGCATGCGCGGCCTCCAAGGCGCTGTTCGGCGGCAGAGCTATATCATGCCCATCGAGACAGTGCGGCGCGCTTGGCTGTGGCTCGAATCCGTCAAAGATCAAGTCTCCGCGGATGTTGGTCGTATAGTTTAAGCTTCCAAACCTGACTTGATGGCCAGGGGCATAGCTTTCGATCTGCTCCAGGTGGCCGAGCGAATTGGCCCGCAGAGTGAAGCCGCCGAAGACGAAGATCTGTCCAGGGAGAAAAGTCTCACCCTGGACCGCATCATTGTCGATGATTAAAGGAGCCATCGGGACTAAAGGCGACGACACAGAGGAACTCTCAATGAAAGCACCAATGTCGGTGTCAAAACCGGCGGATCTCGGGTAGGGGGTCCCGAACTGTGCGTCTAGGCCGGATGGTAACAGGAGACAGGGGACACTTTGTTTTACCCAGGTTCGGGCCCTCTCGATGGAGGTAATACCCTACTCCTGCTTGATTAATATTGATGATATGGGTAGTACAAGAGTAGATCTACCACGAGATCAAGGAGGCTAAACCCTAGAAGCTAGCCTATGGTATGATTGTTGTGTATGGAGTTGATTGCCTACGGACTACAACCCTCCGGTTTATATAGACACCGGATAGGGTTAGGGTTACACAGAGTTTGTTACAATGGTAGGAGATCTTGAATATCCGCATCGCCAAGCTTGCCTTCCACGCCAAGGAAAGTCCCATCCGGACACGAGATGAAGTCTTCAATCTTGTATCTTCATAGTCCAGGAGCCCGGCTGAAGGTATAGTCCGGCTACCCGAACACCCCCTAATCCAGGACTCCCTCACCGGCGCTTGAAGCGCTCTTGTTCGACGGGATCCTCTGGTAAGGCGAATTCATCATCGCCGAGGCTTGCCTCGTCTTTAGAGGGGGCATGTAATTGTCATCCTCCTCCTCTCCATCTGCTGCTCTCTCAGGAGGGCTGGCTCCTCCATCCTCCTACTCTAAATCTTGCTGGAGGGATTGTTGTTGTCTTCGGCACTATCCGGAGTGTTAATATATCCTGTGCCAGTATCACCACTTTTGCTTTGGCGGGACTTAGAGCGGCGCTGCTGACGTCGGCGTTTGGGTTGCTTCTTGGAGGGGTCATCCTTCGCTATCTCATCGCCATTGCCTTCTTTGGGTGTATCCACCAGGTATATGTCATATGACGAGGTGGCTTTCCAGTGCCCTATAGGAGCTGGTTCATGTTTGTCTCCTACATCGTCCTCCATACCGTCGATGTCTTCGGAGTCGAAGTCGAGTATGTCGGTTAAATCATCGACAGTGGCTACGAAGTTGGTGGTGGGTGGGCGTCGAATTTCTTCGTCGTCCGCATCCCAATCCTGTTGGCCACAATCCGGCCAGGGCTCTCCTAACAAAGAGAGAGACCTTAGTGAATTCAGAATGTCGCCGAAGGGCGAGTGCTGAAAGATATCTGGGGCGGTGAATTCCATGATCGGCGCCCAATCGGATTCGATTGGCAGGGGCGCGGGCAGTTCGGAGTCCGGAAAAGAGTCTGGCACCTTGGAGTCACGGGCTTCGCGGAGGATTAGGCTGGTGTTCGGCTCGATTGCCGTTGAGACTGCAGCCCCTGAGGCGGTGTCTAGCCACCTGTCCTCGATTGGCGCAGTTGGCTCCGAGCTAAGGGTCGGAGCTGATGCGGGCGCGACCTCTGGGGTACTGTTCGGCGGCAGAGCCAGGTTATACCCATCGTGACAGTGCGGCGCGCCCGACTGTGGCTTGAATCCGTCGAAGATCAAGTCTCCGCGGATGTCGGCCGTGTAGTTCTAACTTCCAAATCTGACCTGATGGCCAGTGGCGTAACTTTCAATCTGCTCCATATGGCCAAGCGAATTAGCCCGCAGTGCAAAGCCGTCGAATACGAAGATCTGTCCGGGGAGAAAAGTCTCGCCCTAGAACGCATCGCTATCGATGATAGTAGGAGCCATCAAGCCTAATGGCGATGACACAGAGGAACTCTCAATGAAAGCACCAATGCCGGGGTCAAAACCGGCGGATCTCGGGTAGGTGGTCCCGAACTGTGCGTCTAGGCCGGATGGTAACAGGAGGCAGGGACACAATGTTTTACCTAGGTTCGGGCCCTCTTGATGGAGGTAAAACCCTACATCCTGCTTGATTGATATTGATGATATGGGTAGTACAAGAGTAGATCTACCACAAGATCAGAGAGGCTAAACCCTAGAAGCTAGCCTGTGGTATGACTGTATGTTGTGGTTGTTGTTGTCCTACGGACTAAAACCCTCCGGTTTATATAGACACCGGAGAGGGTTAGGGTTACACAAGGTCGGTTACAAAGGAGGAGATATCCATATCCGTATTGCCTAGCTTGCCTTCCATGCCAAGTAGAGTCCCATCCGGACACGAGACAAAGTCTTCAATCTTGTATCTTCATAGTCTAACAGTCCGGCCAATGGAGATAGTCCGGCTGTCCAGAGACCCCCTAATCCAGGACTCCCTCACCCACTTTTATCAAAAATTTCATAAGATTGAACATTCTCCAAATATGTGGGATCTAAAGTTGACACTCTTCCAAACCCACTTTCAATAGTATTGCAAAGACTATTATCAATCTCATATTTATCATGGGGCTTAAATAAATTTTCGATATCATAAGAAGAATCACCCCAATCATGATCATTACAACAAGTAGTAGACATAGCAAAACTAGCATCCCCAAGCTTAGGGTTTTGCATATTATTAGCACAATCGACATCAAGAGAATTTATAGTAAAATCATTGCAATCATGCTTTTTATTCAAAGATCTATCGTGAATCGCTTCATAAGGTAATTCATCACACTTTTCAGATTCACGAATTTCAAGCAAAACTTCATAAAGATAATCTAGTGCACAAAACTCACTAGCAGTTGGTTCAACATAATTGGATCTCTTAGAAAGATTAGCAAGTGGATGAGGATCCATAGATCTTAGGTTCTCTGTTTAGTAATAAATAAATGACTATTCCAACCATACGAGCAAACAAAAAGGCAAGCGAGAAAAAGGCAAATAGAGAAAGAGAAGGAGAAGGAGAGGGCGAATAAAACGGCAAGGGTGAAGTGGGGGAGAGGAAAACGAGAGGCAAATGGAAAATAATGTACTGCGAGAGATAGGGATTGTGATGGGTACATGGTATGTTGACTTTTTGCGTAGACTCCCCGGCAACGGCGGCAGAAATCCTTCTTGCTACGTCTTGAGCTTGCGTTGGTTTTCCCCGAAGAGGAAGGGATGATGCAGCAGAGTAGCGTAAGTATTTCCCATAGTTTTTGAGAACCAAGGTATCAATTCAGTAGGAGGCCACGCTCAAGTCCCTCGTACTTGCACAAAGCGATAGCTACTCGCAACCAACGCGATTAGGGGTTGTCAATCCCTTCATGGTCACTTACGAGAGTGAGATCTGATAGATATAATGTTTTTGGTATTTTTGGTATAATGATGCAAAGTAAAAAGTAAAAGCGAAGTAAAAAGCAAAGCAATATTAAAGTGATGGAGATTGATATGATGAGAATAGACCCGGGGGCCATAGGTTTCACTAGTGGCTTCTCTCAAGAGCATAAGTATTCTATGGTGGGTGAACAAATTATTGTTGAGCAATTGACAGAATTGAGCATAGTTATGAGAATATCTAGGCATGATCATGTATATAGGCATCACGTCCGTGACAAGTAGACCGAAACGATTCTGCATCTACTACTATTACTCCACTCATCGACCGCTATCCAGCATGCATCAAGAGTATTAAGTTAAAAACAGAGTAATGCCTTAAGCAAGATGACATGATGTAGAGAGATAAATTCATGCAATATGAAATAAACCCCATCTTGTTATCCTCGATGGCAACAATGCAATACGTGCCTTGCTGCCCCTTCTGTCACTGGGTAAGGACACCGCAAGATCGAACCCAAAGCTAAGCACTTCTCCCATGGCAAGAACTACCAATCTAGTTGGCCAAACCAAACGGATAATTCGAAGAGACTTGCAAAGATAACCAATCATACATAAAAGAATTCAGAGAAGATTCAAATATTATTCATAGATAGACTTGATCATAAACCCACAATTCATCGGTCTCAACAAACACACCGCAAAAAGAAGATTACATCGAATAGATCTCCACAAGAGAGGGGAGAGAACTTCGTATTGAGATTAAAAGAGAGAGAAGAAGCCATCTAGCTACTAACTATGGACCCAAAGGTCCAAGGTAAACTACTCACACTTCATCGAAGGGGCTAGGATGATGTAGAAGCCCTCCGTGATGACGGCCCTCTTCCGGCGGAGCTCCGGAACAGGCCCCAATATGGGATCTCGTGGATACAAAAAGTTGCGGCGGTGGAATTAGGTTTTTGGCTCCTGTTCTGATCGTTTGGGGGTACGTGTGTATATATAGGAGGAAGAAGTATGCTGGAGGAGCAATGAGGGGCCCACGAGGAAGGGGGCGCCCCCACCCTCGTGACCGCCTCTTTTGTTCCTTGGAGCAGGGTCCAAATCTCCTGGATCACGTTCGGTGAGAAAATCACGTTCCCGAAGATTTTATTCCGTTTGGACTCCGTTTGATATTCCGTTTCTTCGAAACACTGAAATAGGCAAAAAAACAACGATTCTGGGCTGGGCCTCCGGTTAATAGGTTAGTCCCAAAAATAATATAAAAGTGGAAAATAAAGCCCAATATAGTCCAAAATAGTAGATAATATAGCATGGAGCAATAAAAAATAATAGATACGTTCGAGACGTATCAATAACCCACAAGTATAGGGATCATTTGTAGCCTATTTTGATAAATAAGAGTGTCAAACCCAACAAGGAGCTAAGGGTAGAACAAATATGCCCTCAAGTTTTATCGACCACCAATACAACTCTACGCACACTTCGCGTTTGCTTTACCTAGAACAAGAATAAAACTAGAAGTAGTTTGCGAGAATAAAACTACAGATAATCAAGAATAAAACTAGAAGTCATTTGTCCCTAGACGATTGATAAGCCCCATGGTATGACTGTATGTTGTGGTTGTTGTTGTCCTACGGACTAAAACCCTCCGGTTTATATAGACACCAGAGAGGGTTAGGGTTACACAAGGTCGGTTACAAAGGAGGAGATATCCATATCCGTATTGCCTAGCTTGCCTTCCACGCCAAGTAGAGTCAGATCCGGACATGAGACAAAGTCTTCAATCTTGTATCTTCATAGTCTAACAGTCCGGCCAATGGAGATAGTCCGGCTGTCCGGAGACCCCCTAATCCAGGACTCCCTCACCCACTTTTATCAAAAATTTCATAAGATTGAACATTCTCCAAATATGTGGGATCTAAAGTTGACACTCTTCCAAACCCACTTTCAATAATATTGCAAACACTATTATCAATCTCATATTTATCATGGGGCTTAAATAAATTTCCAATATCATAAGAAGAATCACCCCAATCATGATCATTACAACAAGTAGTAGACATAGCAAAACTAGCATCCCCAAGCTTAGGGTTTTGCATATTATTAGCACAATCGACATCAAGAGAATTTATAGTAAAATCATTGCAATCATGCTTTTTATTCAAAGATCTATCGTGAATCGCTTCATAAGGTAATTCATCACACTTTTCAGATTCACGAATTTCAAGCAAAACTTCATAAAGATAATCTAGTGCACAAAACTCACTAGCAATTGGTTCAACATAATTGGATCTCCTAAAAAGATTAGCAAGTGGATGAGGATCCATAGATCTTAGGTTCTCTATTTAGTAATAAATAAATGACTATTCCAACCATACGAGCAAACAAAGAGGCAAGCGAGAAAAAGGCAAACGGAGAAAGAGATGGAGAAGGAGAGGGCGAATAAAACGGCAAGGGTGAAGTGGGGGAGAGGAAAACGAGAGGCAAATGGCAAATAATGTACTGCGGGAGATAGGGATTGTGATGGGTACTTGGTATGTTGACTTTTTGTGTAGACTCCCCGGCAACGGCGCCAGAAATCCTTCTAGCTACGTCTTGAGCTTGCGTTGGTTTTCCCCGAAGAGGAAGGGATGATGCAGCAGAGTAGCGTAAGTATTTCCCTCAGTGTTTGAGAACCAAGGTATCAATCCAGTAGGAGGCCACGCTCAAGTCCCTCGTACTTGCACAAAGCAATAGCTACTCGCAACCAACACGATTAGGGGTTGTCAATCCCTTCATGGTCGCTTACGAGAGTGAGATCTGATAGATATAATGTTTTTGGTATTTTTGGTATAAAGATGCAAAGTAAAAAGTAAAAGTGAAGTAAAAAGCAAAGCAATATTAAAGTGATGGAGATTGATATGATGAGAATAAGACCCGGGGGCCATAGGTTTCACTAGTGGCTTCTCTCAAGAGCATAAGTATTCTATGGTGGGTGAACAAATTATTGTTGAGCAATTGACAGAATTGAGCATAGTTATGAGAATATCTAGGCATGATCATGTATATAGGCATGACGTCCGTGACAAGTAGACCGAAATGATTCTGCATCTACTACTATTACTCCACTCATCGACCGCTATCCAGCATGCATCAAGAGTATTAAGTTAAAAACGGAGTAATGCCTTAAGCAAGATGACATGATGTAGAGAGATAAATTCATGCAATATGAAATAAACCCCATCTTGTTATCCTCGATGGCAACGATGCAATACGTGCCTTGCTGCCCCTTCTGTCATTGGGTAAGGACACCGCAAGATCGAACCTAAAGCTAAGCACTTCTCCCATGGCAAGAACTACCAATCTAGTTGGCCAAACCAAACGGATAATTCGAAGAGACTTGCAAAGATAACCAATCATACATAAAAGAATCCAGAGAAGATTCAAATATTATTCATAGATAGACTTGATCATAAACCCACAATTCATCGGTCTCAACAAACACACCGCAAAAAGAAGATTACATCGAATAGATCTCCACAAGAGAGGGGAGAGAACTTTGTATTGAGATTAAAAGAGAGAGAAGAAGCCATCTAGCTACTAACTATGGACCCAAAGGTCCGAGGTAAACTACTCACACTTCATCGGAGGGGCTAGGATGATGTAGAAGCCCTCCATTATGACAGCCCTCTTCCGGCGGAGCTCCGGAACAGGCCCCAAGATGGGATCTCGTGGATACAGAAAGTTGCGGCGGTGGAATTAGGTTTTTGGCTCCTGTTCTGATCGTTTGGGGGTACGTGTGTATATATAGGAGGAAGACGTATGCTGGTGGAGCAATGAGGGGCCCACGAGGAAGGGGGCGGCCCCACCCTCGTGACCGCCTCTTTTGTTCCTTGGAGCAGGGTCCAAGTCTCCTGGATCACGTTCGGTGAGAAAATCACATTCCCGAAGATTTTATTCCGTTTGGACTCCGTTTGATATCCCGTTTCTTCGAAACACTGAAATAGGCAAAAAACAACGATTCTGGGCTGGGCCTCCGGTTAATAGGTTAGTCCCAAAAATAATATAAAAGTGGAAAATAAAGCCCAATATAGTCCAAAATAGTAGATAATATAGCATGGAGCAATCAAAAATAATAGATACGTTGGAGACGTATCAATAACCCACAAGTATAGGGATCATTTGTAGCCTATTTTGATAAATAAGAGTGTCAAACCCAACAAGGAGCTAAGGGTAGAACAAATATGCCCTCAAGTTTTATCGACCACCAATACAACTCTACGCACACTTCGTGTTTGCTTTACCTAGAACAAGAATAAAACTAGAAGTACTTTGCGAGAATAAAACTACAGATAAACAAGAATAAAACTAGATGTCATTTGTCCCTAGATGATCGATAAGCCCCATGGTATGACTGTATGTTGTGGTTGTTGTTGTCCTACGGACTAAAACCCTCCGGTTTATATAGACACCAGAGAGGGTTAGGGTTACACAAGGTCGGTTACAAAGGAGGAGATATCCATATCCATATTGCCTAGCTTGCCTTCCACGCCAAGTAGAGTCCCATCCGGACACGAGACAAAGTCTTCAATCTTGTATCTTCATAGTCTAACAGTCCGGCCAATGGAGATAGTCCGGCTGTCTGGAGACCCCCTAATCCAGGACTCCCTCACCCACTTTTATCAAAAATTTCATAAGATTGAACATTCTCCAAATATGTGGGATCTAAAGTTGACACTCTTCCAAACCCACTTTCAATAATATTGCAAACACTATTATCAATCTCATATTTATCATGGGGCTTAAATAAATTTTCAATATCATAAGAAGAATCACCCCAATCATGATCATTACAACAAGTAGTAGACATAGCAAAACTAGCATCCCCAAGCTTAGGGTTTTGCATATTATTAGCACAATCGACATCAAGAGAATTTATAGTAAAATCATTGCAATCATGCTTTTTATTCAAAGATCTATAGTGAATCGCTTCATAAGGTAATTCATCACACTTTTCAGATTCACGAATTTCAAGCAAAACTTCATAAAGATAATCTAGTGCACAAAACTCACTAGCAATTGGTTCAACATAATTGGATCTCTTAAAAATATTAGCAAGTGGATAAGGATCCATAGATCTTAGGTTCTCTGTTTAGTAATAAATAAATGACTATTACAACCATACGAGCAAACAAAAAGGCAAGCGAGAAAAAGGCAAACGGAGAAAGAGATTGAGAAGGAGAGGGCGAATAAAACGGCAAGGGTGAAGTGGGGGAGAGGAAAACGAGAGGCAAATGGCAAATAATGTACTGCGAGAGATAGGGATTGTGATGGGTACTTGGTATGTTGACTTTTTGTGTAGACTCCCCGACAACGGCGCCAGAAATCCTTCTTGCTACGTCTTGAGCTTGCGTTGGTTTTCCCCGAAGAGGAAGGGATGATGCAGCAGAGTAGCGTAAGTATTTCCCTCAGTGTTTGAGAACCAAGGTATCAATCCAGTAGGAGGCCACGCTCAAGTCCCTCGTACTTGGACAAAGCGATAGCTACTCGCAACCAACGCGATTAGGGGTTGTCAATCCCTTCATGGTCACTTACGAGAGTGAGATCTGATAGATATAATGTTTTTGGTATTTTTTGTATAAAGATGCAAAGTAAAAAGTAAAAGCAAAGTAAAAAAGCAAAGCAATATTAAAGTGATGGAGATTGATATGATGAGAATAGACCCGGGGGCCATAGGTTTCACTAGTGGCTTCTCTCAAGAGCATAAGTATTCTATGGTGGGTGAACAAATTATTGTTGAGCAATTGATAGAATTGAGCATAGTTATGAGAATATCTAGGCATGATCATGTATATAGGCATCACGTTCGTGACAAGTAGACCGAAACGATTCTGCATCTACTACTATTACTCCACTCATCGACCGCTATCCAGCATGCATCAAGAGTATTAAGTTAAAAACAGAGTAATGCCTTAAGCAAGATGACATGATGTAGAGAGATAAATTCATGCAATATGAAATAAACCCCATCTTGTTATCCTCGATGGCAACGATGCAATACGTGCCTTGCTACCCCTTCTGTCACTGGGTAAGGACACCGCAAGATCGAACCCAAAGCTAAGCACTTCTCCCATGGCAAGAACTACCAATCTAGTTGGCCAAACCAAACGGATAATTCGAAGAGACTTGCAAAGATAACCAATCATACATAAAAGAATTCAGAGAAGATTCAAATATTATTCATAGATAGACTTGATCATAAACCCACAATTCATCGGTCTCAACAAACACACCGCAAAAAGAAGATTACATCGAATATATCTCCACAAGAGAGGGGAGAGAACTTTGTATTGAGATTAAAAGAGAGAGAAGAAGCCATCTAGCTACTAACTATGGACCCAAAGGTCCGAGGTAAACTACTCACACTTCATCGGAGGGGCTAGGATGATGTAGAAGCCCTTCGTGATGACGGCCCTCTTCCGGCGGAGCTCCGAAACAGGCCCCAAGATGGGATCTCGTGGATACAGAAAGTTGCGGCGGTGGAATTAGGTTTTTGGCTCCTGTTCTGATCGTTTGGGGGTACGTGTGTATATATAGGAGGAAGAAGTATGCTGGAGGAGCAACGAGGGGCCCACGAGGCAGGGGGCGCCCCCACCCTCGTGACCGCCTCTTTTGTTCCTTGGAGCAGGGTCCAAGTCTCCTGGATCACGTTCGGTGAGAAAATCACGTTCCCGAAGATTTTATTCCGTTTGGACTCCGTTTGATATTCCGTTTCTTCGAAACACTGAAATAGGCAAAAAACAACGATTCTGGGATGGGCCTCCGGTTAATAGGTTAATCCCAAAAATAATATAGAAGTGGAAAATAAAGCCCAATATAGTCCAAAATAGTAGATAATATAGCATGGAGCAATCAAAAAATAATAGATACGTTGGAGACGTATCAATAACCCACAAGTATAGGGATCATTTGTAGCCTATTTTGATAAATAAGAGTGTCAAACCCAACAAGGAGCTAAGGGTAGAACAAATATGCCCTCAAGTTTTATCGACCACCAATACAACTCTACGCACACTTCGCGTTTGCTTTACCTAGAACAAGAATAAAACTAGAAGTACTTTGCGAGAATAAAACTATAGATAAACAAGAATAAAACTAGAAGTCATTTGTCCCTAGACGGTCGATAACTAGACTGGTGATCATTAATGCAATTTTATATGAGGGAGAGGCATGAGCTAACATACTTTCTGTACTTGGATCACATGCACTTACGATTGGAACTCTAGCAAGCATCCGCAAATACCAAAGATCATTAACATAAAACCCAGCCATAGCATTAAGTATCAAGTCCTCTTTATCCCCCTTACTTGGGTATGTGCTTCTGTCACTCACGCCACCCACCATAAACAAATCATGAATGTACTGCAACACCCTACAGCAGGGATCCCTCATGTTTGCGTGACATGGAGGGCACTGATGTCTACTACACAACCTTCTTCTTGTAGATGTTGTTGGGCCTCCAAGTGCAGAGGTTTGTAGGACAGTAGCAAATTTCCCTCAAGTGGATGACCTAGGGTTTATCAATCTGTGGGAGGCATAGGATGAAGATGGTCTCTCTCAAGCAACCCTGCAACCAAATAAAAAAGAGTCTCTTGTGTCCCTAACACACCCAATACAATGGTAAATTGTATAGGTGCAGTAGTTCGGCGAAGAGATGGTGATACAAGTGCAATATGGATGGTAGATATAGGTTTTTGTAATATGAAATTACAAAAACACCAAGGTAACTAATGATAAAAGTGAGCGTAAAAGGTATTGCAATGCTAGGAAACAAGGCCTAGGGTTCATACTTTCAGTAGTGCAAGTTCTCTCAACAATAATAACATAATTGGATCATATAACTATCCCTCAACATGCAACAAAGAGTCACTCCAATGTCACTAATAGTGGAGAACAAACGAAGAGATTATTGTAGGGTACGAAACCACCTCAAAGTTATCCTTTCTGATCGATCTATTCAAGAGTTCGTAGTAAAATAACATGAAGCAATTCTTTCCGTTTGATCGATCATATAGTTCGTACCAGAATAACACCTTAAGACACAAATCAACCAAAACCCTAATGTCACCTAGATACTCCAATGTCACCTCAAGTATCCGTGGGTATGATTATATGATATGCATCACTTATAACCCACAAGTTAGGGGATCACAATAGTTTCTGAGGGTAGAGTATTCAACCCAAATTTATTGATTCGACACAAGGGGAGCCAAAGAAAATTCTCAAGTATTAGCAGCTGAGTTGTCAATTCAACCACACCTGGAAACTTAATATCTGCAACAAAGTGTTTAGTAGCAAAGTAATATGATAGTAGTGGTAACGGTGGTAAAAGATAACGGTAGCAAAAGTAATATTTTTGGTGTTTTATAGTGATGATAACAATAGCAACGGAAAGGTAAATAAGCGAAGAACAATATATGAAAAGCTTGTAGGCAATGGATCGGTGATGGAGAATTATGCCGGATGCGGTTCATCATGTAACAGTCATAACATAGGGTGACACAGAACTAGCTCCAATTCATCAATGTAATGTAGGCATGTATTCTGAATATAGTCATACGTGCTTATGGAAAGAACTTGCATGACATCTTTTGTCCTCCCCTCCCGTGGCAGCGGGGTCCTATTGGAAACTAAGGGATATTAAGGCCTCCTTTTAATAGAGTACCGGAACAAAGCATTAACACATAGTGAATACATGAACTCCTCAAACTACGGTCATCACCGGGAGTGGTCCCAATTATTGTCACTTCGGGGTTGTCGGATCATAACACATAGTAGGTGACTATAGACTTGCAAGATAGGATCAGGAAATATCATATATTGATGAAAACATAATAGGTTCAGATCTGAAATCATGGCACTCGGGCCCTAGTGACAAGCATTAAGCATAGCAAAGTTATAGCAACATCAATCTCAGAACATAGTGGATACTAGGGAACAAACCCTAACAAAACTAACTCGATTACATGATAAATCTCATCCAACCCATCATCGTCCAGCAAGCCTACGATGGAATTACTCACGCACGGCGGTGAGCATCATGAAATTGGTGATGGAGGATGGTTGATGATGGCGATGGCGATGGATTCCCCTCTCCGGAGCCCGGACGGACTCCAGATCAGCCATCCCGAGAGAGTTTAGGGCTTGACGGCGGCTCTGTATCATAAAACACGATGAATCCTTCTCTCTGGTTTTTTCTCTCCCCGAAAGTGAATATATGGAGTCAAGGTTGAGGCCGGTGGAGCGTCAGGGGGCCCACGAGGCAGTGGGCCGCGCCCAAGGGGTAGGGCGCGCCCCCCACCCTCGTGGACAGGTGGAGGCCCCCCTAACGTGGATCTTCCTTCCAGTATTTTTTATATATTCCAAAATAATTCTCCCTCGATTTTCAGTTTATTCCAATAACTTTTATTTCTGCACAAAAATAACACCATGGCAATTCTGCTGAAAACAACATCAGTCCGGTTTAGTTCCATTCAAACCATGCAAGTTAGAGTCAAAAACAAGGGCAAAAGTGTTTGGAAAAGTAGATACGATGGAGATGTATCAACTCCCCCAAGCTTAAACTTTTGCTTGTCCTCAAGCAATTCAGTTGATAAACTGAAAGTGATAAAGAAAAACTTTTACAAACTCTGTTTGCTCTTGTTGTTGTAAATATGTAAAGCCAGCATTCAAGTTTTCAGCAAAGATTATGAACTAACCATATTCACAATAACATTTAGGTCTCATGTTTAATCATATCAATGTCATAATCAACTAGCGAGCAATAATAATAAATCTTGGATGACAACACTTCCTCAAAACAATCATAATATGATATAACGGGATGGTATCTCCCTAGCCCTTTCTGAGACCACAAAACACAAATGCAGATCACCTTTAAAGATCAAGGACTGACTAGACATTCTAATTCATGGTAAAAGAGATACAGTCAAGTCATACTCAATGTAAACTAATAGTAATGGATGCAAATGAGAGCGGTGCTCTCCAACTGGTGCTTTTTAATAAGAGGATGATAACTCAACATAAAAGTAAATAGATAGGCCCTTTGCAGAGGGAAGCAGGGATTTGTAGAGGTACCAGAGCTCGGTTTTGAAATAGATATGAATAATATTTTGAGCGGTATACTCTCATTGTCAACATAACAACTGAGAGATGGCAATATCTTCCATGCTACACACATTATAGGTGGTTCCCAAATAGAATGGTAAAGTTTATACTCCCCCTCCACCAACAAGCATCAATCCATGGCTTGCTCGAAACAACGAGTCCTCCAACTAACAACAGTCCTGGGGGAGTTTTGTTTGCAATTATTTTGATTTGATTTGCATAAAGCATGGGACTGGGAATCCCGGTGACCAGCCATTTTCTCGTGAGTGAGGAGCGGAGTCCACTCCTCTTGAGAATAACCCGCCTAACATGGAAGATACGGACAACCCTAGTTGATACATGAGCTATTCGAGCATACAAAACAGAATGTTTATTTGAAGGTTTAGAGTTTGGCACATACAAATTTACTTGGAACGGCAGGTAGATACCGTATATAGGTAGGTATGGTGGACTCATATGGAATAACTTTGGGGTTTATGGAATTGGATGCACAAGCAGTATTCCCGCTTAGTACAAGTGAAGGCTAGCAAAAGACTGGGAAGTGACCAGCTAGAGAGCGACAACAATCATGAACATGCATTAAAATTAATCAACACCGAATGCAAGCATGAGTAGGATATAATGCACCATGAACATAAATATCGTAGAGGCTATGTTGATTTTGTTTCAACTACATGCGTGAACATGTGCCAAGTCAAGCCACTCGAATCGTTCAAAAGAGGATACCACCCTATCATACCACATCACAACCATTTTAATAGCATGTTGGAACGCAAGGTAAACCATTATAAGCTCCTAGCTAATTAAGCATGGCATAAGCAACTATAATCCTTAATTTTCATTGCAAACATGTTTATTCATAATAGGCTGAATCAGGAACGATGAACTAATCATAGTTACAAAAACAAGAGAGGTCGAGTTCATACCAGCTTCTCTCATCTCAATAGGTCCATCATATATCGTCACAATTGCCTTTCACTTGCACGACTGAATAGTGTGGATAATAATAATAGTGCGCGTGCATTGGACTAAGCTGGAATCTGCAAGCATTCAATTCAAGAGAGAAGACAAGGTAATATGGGCTGTTTTGTCAGATCAACAATAATGCATATAAGAGCCACTTTAACATTTTAATTATGGTTTTCTCCTCTCGACCCCCAAAGAACAAGAAAAGAAAAAAAACTATTTACACGGGAAAGCTCCCAACAAGCAAAAAGAAGAACGAGAAATCTTTTGGGTTTTCTTTTTAATTACTACTACAAGAATGGAAAGTAAACTAATTAAAAGCTACAACTATTTTTTTGTTTTTCTTAAGGTTTATTAAACACACAAGAAGAAAGCATAAAAAGGAAAATAAACTAGCATGGATGATACAATGAAAAATTATGAACATCGACAACTAGCAATGAGTGTGTGAACATGAATGTCATGTCGGTGAGAAATACGTACTCCCCCAAGCTTAGACTTTTGGCCTAAGTTGGTCTATGGCCACGGCTAGCCTGGCAGATATCCAAAGTTGTAGCTGGGGTCGTACTGTGATGTGACACGTCTCCAACGTATCTATAATTTTTGATTGCTCCATGCTATATTATCTACTGTTTTGGGCAATATTGGGCTTTATTACCCACTTTTATGTTATTTTTGGGACTAACCTATTAACCGGAGGCCCAGCCCAGATTTGCTGTTTTATGCCTATCTCAGTGTTTTGAAGAAAAGGAATATCAGACAGAGTCGAAACAGAATGAAATCAACTGGGAAAGTTATTTTTGGAAGGAAACACACCTGATGGACTTGGACCCCACGTCAAGGAAGGAATGAGGTGCTCACGAGGGTGGGGGGAGCCCCCCCTAGGGCGCGCCCCTGTCTCGTGGGGCCCTCGTGGCTCCCCTGATGTACCTCCTGCACCCATATATACCTATGTGACCTAAAACTTCCAGAGCGCAAGATAGATCGGGAGTTCCACCGCCAGAAGCCTCTGTAGACAGCGAAAACCAATCTAGACCCGTTCCGGCACCCTGCTGGAGGGGGAAAGCCTTCTCCGGTGGTCATCTTCATCATCCCGGTGCTCTCCATGACGAGGAGGGAGTAGTTCTCCCTCGGGGCTGAGGGTATGTACCAGTAGCTATGTGTTTGATCTCTCTCTCTCTCGTGTTCTTGAGATGTTACGATCTTGATGTATCGCGAGCTTTGCTATTATATTTGGATCCTATGATGTTTTTTCCCCCTCTTCTCTCTTGTAATGAATTGAGTTTTCCCCTTGAAGTAATCTTATCGGATTGAGTCTTTAAAGACTTGAGAACACTTGATGTATGTCTTACCGTGGATATCTATGGTGACAATGGGATACCACGTGCCACTTGATGTATGTTTTGGTGACCAACTTGCGGGTTTCATGACATTGGGAACCTATGCATAGGGGTTGGCACACGTTTTTGTCCTGATTCTCCGGTAGAACTTTGGGGCACTCTTTGAGGTCCTTTGTGTTGGTTGAATAGATGAATCTGAGATTGTGTGACGCATATCGTATAATCATGCCCACAGATACTTGAGGTGACAATGGAGTATCTAGGTGACATTAGGGTTTTGGTTGATTTGTGTCTTAAGGTGTTATTCTAGTACGAACTCTAGGGCTGTTTGTTACACTTATAGGAATAGCCCAACGGATTGATTGAAAAGAATAACTTTGAGGTGGTTTCGTACCCTACCATAATCTCTTCGTTCGTTCTCCGCTATTAGTGACTTTGGAGTGACTCTTTGTTGCATGTTGAGGGATAGTTTTATGATCCAATTATGTTAGTATTGTTGAGAGGACTTACACTAGTGAAAGTATGAACCCTAGGCCTTGTTTCAACGCATTGCAATACCGTTTACGCTCACTTTTATCATTAGTTACCTTGCTGTTTTTATTATTTTAGATTACAAATACCTTTATATACTATCCATATACCACTTGTTTCACCATCTCTTCGCCGAACTAGTGCACCTATACAATTTACCGTTGTATTGGGTGTGTTGGGGACACAAGAGACTTTTTCTTATTTGGTTGCAGGGTTGCTTGAGAGAGACCATCTTCATCCTACGCCTCCTACGGATTGATAAACCTTAGGTCATCCACTTGAGGGAAATTTGCTACTGTCCTACAAACCTCTGCACTTGGAGGCCCAACAACGTCTACAAGAAGAAGGTTGTGTAGTAGACATCATGATGCAGCAGCTATTGCCTCATGAGCTGCCGCTTGGAGATGGGCCATCTCCATCCTCCTCTTATACTCGTCCGGCTCCTCCCTGGTTATAACATATCTCCCTTTTGCCTGAGAGTCAAAGAAAGCAGGAGTAGGGAGAACGACGTGATAGGTGCGTTGTCTGTCAAAGATTAGTCGGTACTAGAGGAACTGATCGTTCCTCTCAACAAATTGATGACGAACCATAGCCTCATAATCTAAATAAACAGGAGGCAACTCAATATCATGCCCACGTATGGGTATATCAGGAAAATTAGCTATGTGGGTTGCATAAATTCCACCAAAGAAATCTCCATGAATACGATTATTATGCAACTTTGATAACCCACAAGTATACGGGATCGCAACAATTTTCGAGGGTAAAGTATTCAACCCAAATTTATTGATTCGACACAAGGGGAGCCAAAGAATACTCTCAAGTATTAGCAGCTGAGTTGTCAATTCAACCAGACCTGGAAACTTAGTATCTGCAGCAAAGTATTTAGTAGCAAAATAATATGATAGTAGTGGTGATGGTAACAAAAGGTAACGGTAGTAATAGCAATGTTTTTGGTATTTTGTAGTGATGATAGCAATAGCAACGGGAAAGTAAATAAGTGAAGAACAATATATGGAAAGCTCGTAGGCAATGGATCGGTGATGGAGAATTATGCCGGATGCGGTTCATCATGTAACAGTCATAACCTAGGGTGACACAGAACTAGCTCCAGTTCGTCAATGTAATGTAGGCATGTATTCCAAATATAGTCATACGTGCTTATGGAAAAGAACTTGCATAACATCTTTTGTCCTACCCTCCCGTGGCAGCGGGGTCCTTACGGAAACTAAGGGATATTAAGCCCTCCTTTTAATAGAGAACCGGAACAAAGCATTAACACATAGTGAATACATGAACTCTTCAAACTAGGGTCATCACCGGTAAGTATCCTGATTATTGTCACTTCGGGGTTAACGGATCATAACACATAATAGGTGAATATAGACTTGCAAGATAGGATCAAGAACACTCATATATTGATGAAAACATAATAGGTTCAGATCTGAAATCATGGCACTCGGGCCCTAGTGACAAGCATTAAGCATAGCAAAGTCACAGCAACATCAATCTCAGAACATAGTGGATACTAGGGATCAAACCCTAACAAAACTAACTCGATTACATGATAGATCCCATCCAACCCATCACTGTCCAGCAAGCCTACGATGGAATTACTCATGTATGTCGGTGAGCATCATGAAATTGGTGATGGAGGATGGTTGATGATGACGATGGCGATGGATTCCCCTCTCCGGAGCCCCGAACGGACTCCAGATCAGCCGTCCTGAGAGGTTTTAGGGCTTGGCGGCGGCTCCGTATTGTAAAACGCGATGATTTCTTCTTTGTACTTTTTTTCTCCCCGAAACACAATATATGGAGTTGAAGTTGGAGTCGAAGAGGCAACAGGGGGCCCACGAGGTAGGGGGCGCGCCCTAGGGGGGCAGGCGCACCCCCCACCCTCGTGGACAGGTGGTGGGCCCCCTGGCCTTCATCTTTTGCAGGTATTTTTCATATTTTATGAAAAGTTGCTCCGTGAAGTTTCAGGTCATTCCGAGAACGTTTGTTTCTGCACATAAATAACACCATGGTAATTCTGCTGAAAACATCATCAGTCCGGGTTAATTCCATTCAAATCATGCAAGTTAGAGTCCAAAACAAGAGCAAAAGTGTTTGGAAAAGTAGATACGACGGAGACATATCAACTCCCCCAAGCTTAAACCTTTACTTGTCCTCTAGCAATTCAGTTGACAAACTGAAAGAGATAAAGAAAAACTTTTACAAACTCTGTTTGCTCTTCTTGTTGTAAATATGTAAAGCCAGCATTCAAGTTTTCAGCAAAGATTATAACTAACCACATTTGCAATAATGCATAGGTCTCAAGTTTACTCATATCAATAGCATAATCAACTAGCGAGCCATAATAATAAATCTCAAATGACAACACTTTCTCAAAACAATCATAATATGATATAACAAGATGGTATATCGCTAGCCCTTTCTGAGACCACAGAACATAAATGCAGAGCACCTTAAAAGACCAAGGACTGACTAGACATTGTAAATCATGGTAAAAGAGATCCAGTCAAGTCATACTCAATGTAAATTAACAATAATGAATGCAAATGATAGCGGTGCTCTCCAACTGGTGCTTTTTAATTAGAGGGGGATGACTCAACATAAAAGTAAATAGATAGGCCCTTCACAGAGCGAAGTAGGGATTTGTAGAGGTGCCAGAGCTCGGTTTTTGAAACAGAGGTGAATAATATTTTGAGCGGTACACTTTCATTGTCAACATAACAACCAAGAGATGGCGATATCTTCCATGCTACACACATTATAGGCGGTTCCCAAACAGAATGGTAAAGTTTATACTCCCCATTCCTCCAACAAGCATCAATCCATAGCTTGCTCGAAACAATGAGTGCCTCCAACTATCAAGAGTCCCAGAGGGAGTTTTGTTTGCAATTATTTTGATTTAGTTCGCATAAAGCATGGGACTGGGCATCCCGGTGACCAGCCATTTATCTCATGAGTGAGGAGCGGAGTCCACTCCTCTTGAGAATAACCCGCCTAACATGGAAGATACAGACATCCCTAGTTGATACATGAGCTATTCGAGCATACAAAACAGGATATTTATTTGAAGGTTTAGAGTTTGGCACATACAAATTTACTTGGAACGATAGGTAGATACCGTATATAGGTAGGTATGGTGGACTCATTTGGAATAACTTTGGGGTTTAAGGGATTGGATGTACAAGCAGTATTCCTGCTTAGTACAGGTGAAGGCTAGCAAAAGACTGGGAAGAGACCAGCTAGAGAGCGACAACAGTCATGAACATGCATTAAAATTAGTCAACACCGAATGCAAGCATGAGTAGGATATAATCCATCATGAACATAAATATCGTGAAGGCTATATTGATTTTGTTTCAACTACATGCGTGAACATGTGCCAAGTCAAGTCACATAAATCATTTAGAGGAGGATACCACCCTATCATACCACATCATAACTATCTCAATATCATGTTGGCACGCAAGGTAAACCATTATAACTCATAGCTAATCAAGCATGGCACAAGAAACTATGATCTCTAATTGTCATTGCAAACGTGTTTATTCATAATAGGCTGAATCAGGAACGATGAACTAGCCATATTTACAAAAACAAAAGAGGTCGAGTTCATACCAGCTTTTCTCATCTCAGCCAGTCCATCATATATTATCATAATTGCCTTTCACTTGCACGACCGAACGATGTGAATAATAATAATAGTGCACGTGCATTGAACTAAGCTGGAATCTGCAGGCATTCAATAAACAGGAGAAGACAAGGCAATATGGGCTCTTTTGTTAGATAAACAATAATGCATATAAGAGCCACTTCAACAATTTGATTATGGTCTTCTCCTATCAACCCCCAAAGAAAAGAAAAGAAACAAAACTATTTACACGGGAAAGCTGCCAACAAGCAAAAGAAGAACATGACATCTTTTTGGGTTTTCTTTTTAATTACTACTACAAGCATGGAAATTAAACTGATTAAAAGCTACAACTAATTTTTTTGATTTTTCTTAAGGTTTATTAAACACACAAGAAGAAAGCATAAAAATGAAATAAACTAGCATGGATGATACAATGAAAAGTATGAGCACCGACATCTAGCAATGAGTGTGTGAACATAAATGTAATGTCGGTGGGAAATATGTACTCCCCCAAGCTTAGGCTTTTGGCCTAAGTTGGTCTATGGCCACGGCTGGCCTGGCGGATATCCATAATAATAGTTGGGGTCGTACTGAGAAGAAGAAGAGGAAGACTCTGATTGCCACTGGCTAACAATCATCTCCGGATCCCACTGGTAATTAGACTGTCGTGAAGGATCAACCTGTGGTTCCGGCTCTGGCTCCATAGCTGGTGCAGGGTCCCGGTAGGCGTGAATAGCCTTCAACGGAACAAGGTACTGGCCTACAGATAAATCAAACAAAGAAGTAGCAGGCAGGGTGATAGTCTCAGGATGATGTTTATTAAAGAACAATTGATATTTAAGCTCTCCTTCCCTATTCTTAACAATAAAATCATGTGCCACCATACTTTTATAATCTAGATAAACAGGAGGCAGCACTTTTTCTTCCTTCTCATAATGCCTAATAGGTATGTTAAAATGTGCAGCTAGGCGTGAAGCATAGATGCCTCCAAAGATGGGGCCCTTTGTATGGTTCGGACTTAACCGTTTGGCAATAATGCCGCCCATACTAACAGAGTTATCACCATATAAATCGTTGAGCAAAATAATAATATCAGGGATACTAAGGTTTCCACAGTTTCTGTGACCAATTAAGCAACGACTAGCAAATAATGCAAAATAACGTAAAACAGGAAAATGTATGCTAGTGATTCATGCATCGGCAACCTTCCTTGTTTCCCCTACAGTGATAGTATCAATAAACCCCTCCACATCATCGTGATGTGGTTCTTCTGTCTTGCCCTCAAAAGGGACTAAACAAACCCGACAAAAATCATAAAGTGACATCTCCTTATGCTCATCATATAAATAAAACTCCACCGTAGGTGGTGAGCTCCTAGAATGGAAATGAAAGTTTTGCACAAATATATTCATGAGTAAGAGATACTGATCGCATTGGTCG
The DNA here is from genome assembly GCF_002162155.2 of Triticum dicoccoides. Taxonomy (NCBI): domain Eukaryota; kingdom Viridiplantae; phylum Streptophyta; class Magnoliopsida; order Poales; family Poaceae; genus Triticum; species Triticum dicoccoides. The sequence goes on along the minus strand of NC_041388.1, from coordinate 556,744,098 downwards.
TGGAGGAAAGCGGTGAGGCCTGCATTCTTAGCCAATTCATGAAAATCTTCATAAATCCAGGCTGCTCTCAAGAAATCTTCGGAAGGCCATTCACACGCCCGAACCTCCGCGGTGCGCGGCAGATTATACTTAGGCTTCGCTGCCTTTTCCTTCGAGCTTTGGCTCAATGAGCCCCTCAAAAGTCTCCTCATCATTTTCTGAAAAATTCTGAAATTTTTAGTAACTTCAAAATAAAAGTAAACCAAACTCAATAATATTGATAGCAACTACTCCTACAAGTGCCTAGAGCCTATATCATGCATCAAAACTACTTTTGACCATATAAATTTGACATGCAAGCTCAAGAATAGGGTCACCTAAGTAGCAAAAATTTGCAATGAATAGAGCACTAGAACAAAAACAAATTGGACCAATGGAGGAGTCACATACCAAGGAACAATCTCCCCAAGCAGTTTTGTGAGAGGTGCTTTGAACAAGGAGATCGAAAATGGCAGCAAAATGAGCTAGAACTCGTGCTTGAGCTGGATATTCGTGTTTGGGGGAGGAAGAAGGAGTGTGTGGGTGCAGGAATAAGTGGAGGAGAGCCACCATGGGCCCACGAGGCAGGGGGGCCCGCCCTCTACCCTCGTGGGCAGGTGGTTGGCCCCTCTACTGTGTTCTTAGTGCCAAATATTCTCTAATATTCTAGAAAAAAATCATATTTAAATTTCAGGGCATTTGGAGAACTTTTATTTTCGAGGTATTTTTATATTGTACGTATACCCAGATAACAGACAGAAAAATATTTATTTTTATTTTATTTAATATAAATAACAGAAAGTAAACGGAGGGTACAGCAGGTCGTGCCTTCTAGTTTCATCCATCTCATGATCATCAAAAGGAATCCACTAACAAGGTTAATCAAGTCTTGTTAACGAACTCATTCCGAATAACATGGAACCGGAGAAATTTCGAATAACACTATGTTACCTCAACGGGGATATGCACATCCCCAATAATAATAATATCATATTTCTTCTTGACAATAGGAAGAGGATATTCAAAACCTCCAAATATAATCGATGGAATTTTATCAATAGAGTTGATACTATGAACTTGAGGTTGTTTCCTCGGAAAGTGTACCGTGTGCTCATTACCATTAACATGAAAAGTGACGTTGCCTTTAGTGCAATCAATAACAGCCCCTGAAGTATTCAAAAAGGGTCTTCCAAGAATAATAGACATACTATCGTCCTCGGGAATATCAAGAATAACAAAGTCCGTTAAAATAGTAACGTTTGCAACTACAATAGGCACATCCTCACAAATACCGACAGGTATAGCAGTTGATTTATCAGCCATTTGCAAAGATATTTCAGTAGGTGTCAACTTATTCAAATCAAGTCTACGATATAAAGAGAGAGGCATAACACTAACACCGGCTCCAAGATCACATAAAGCAGTTTTAACATAGTTTCTTTTAATGGAACACGGTATAGTTGGTACACCGGGATCTCCAAGTTTCTTTGGTATTCCACCCTTAAAAATATAATTAGCAAGAATGGTGGAAATTTCAACTTTCGGTATCTTTCTTTTATTTGTAATAATATCTTTCATATACTAAGCATAAGGATTGGTTTTGAGCGTATCAGTTAATCGGATACGCAAAAAGATAGGTCTAATCATTTAAGCAAAGTGCTCAAAATCGTCATCATCCTTTTTCTTGGATGGTTTGGGAGGAAAAGGCATGGGTTTCTGAACCCATGGTTCTCTTTCTTTACCATGTTTCCTAGCAACAAAGTCTTTCTTATCATAATGTTGATTCTTTGATTGTGGGTTATCAAGATCAACCGCAGGTTTAATTTCTATGTCATTATCATTACTAGATTGAGCATCATTATGAACATTATGATTAACATTATCACTAGTTTCAGGTTCATTACCTGATTGTGTTTCAGCATCAGAAATAGAAATATCATTTGGATTCTCAGGTGTTTCAGTAATAGGTTCACTAGAAGCATGCAAAGTCCTATCATTTTTCTTTTTCTTCTTTTTAGAAGAACTAGGTGCATCTATATTATTTCTCTGAGAATATTGGTCAGTTCTCTTAGGATGGCCTTCAGGATACAAAGGTTCCTGAGTCATTCTACCAGTTCTAGTAGCCACTCTAACAACATTATCATTATTCTTACTAATCAATTCATTGAGCAAATCATTTTGAGCTTTAACTACTTGTTCTACTTGAGTGGTAACCATAGAAGCATGTTTACTAATATGTTTAAGTTCACCTTTAACATTAGCCATATAATCACCCAAGTGTTCAAGCATATTTGAATTGTATTTCAATTGTCTACAAAATAAGCATTAAAGTCTTCTTGCTTAGCCATAAATTTATCAAACTCATCTAAGCATTGGCTAGCAAATTTAGTAAATGGGTTTTCAACTTTATCATATATGTAGAGAGAATTTACCTTTACTACCTGTGTCGGGTTATCAAGACCATGAGTTTCTTCAATAGGTAATGGATTAAGATTATATGTTTCTTCAACAGGCGGTAAATTAAGACCATGTATTTCTTCAATAGGAGGTGAATTCTTAACATATTCAGCTTTAATACCTTTTTCTTTCATAGATTTCTTTGCCTCTTGCATATCTTCAGGACTGAGAAATAGAATACCCCTCTTCTTCGGAGTTGGTTTAGGAATAGGCTCAGGAGTTGGCTCCGGAGGTGTCCAATTATTTTCATTTGTCAACATATTATTCAATAGAATTTCAGCTTCATCCGGTGTTCTTTCCCTGAAAACAGAACCAGCACAACTATCCAAGTAATCTTTGGAGGCATCGGTTAATCCATTATAAAAGATATCAAGTATTTCATTTTTCTTAAGAGGATGATCAGGCAAAGCATTAAGTAAATGGAGAAGCCTCCTCCAAGCTTGTGGGAGACTCTCTTCTTCAATTTGCACAAAATTATATATATATCCCTTAAAGCAGCTTGTTTCTTATGAGCAGGGAAATATTTAGCAGAGAAGTAATAAATCATATCCTGGGGACTACGCACACAACCAGGATCAAGAGAATTAAATCATATCTTAGCATCACCCTTTAATGAGAACAGAAATATTTTAAGGATGTAAAAGTAATGAGTTCTCTCATCTTTAGTGAACAGGGTGGCTATATCATTCAATTTAGTAAGATGTGCCACAACAATTTCAGATTCATAACCATGAAAAGGATCAGATTCAACCAAAGTAATTATATCAGGATCAACAGAGAATTCATAATCCTTATCAGTAACAAAGATAGGTGAAGTAGCAAAAGCAGGGTCAGGTTTCATTCTAGCATTTAGAGATTGCTTACTCCATTTAGCTAATAACCTTTTGAGTTCATTTCTATTTTTGCAAGCTAAAATAGATAAAGAAGCTTCTTGATCAAAAACATAACCCTTAGGAATAACAAGTGATTCTTCATCATCACTTTCATCAGTATCATCAGATTCAATATTTTCAATTTCTCTAACTCTAGCAAGTTGTTCATCAAGAAATTTACCAAGTGGCACAGTAGTATCAAGCATAGAAGTAGTTTCATCATAAGTATCATGCATAGAAGAAGTGGCATCATCAATAACATGCGACATATCAGAACGAAGAGTATAAGAAGGTGTAGGTGTCGCAAGCTTACTCAAAAGAGAAGGTGAATCAAGTGCAGAGCTAGATGGCAGTTCCTTACCTCCCCTCGTAGTTGAGGGATAGATCTTGGTTTTTTGATCTCTCAATTTCTTCATAATGATAAGCAGATATATATCCCAACTGACTCAAAGAATAGAGCTATGCTCCCCGGCAACGGCGCCAGAAAATAGTCTTGATAACCCACAAGTATAGGGGATCGCAACAGTTTTCGAGGGTAAAGTATTCAACCCAAATTTATTGACTCGAAACAAGGGGAGCCAAAGAATACTCTCAAGTATTCAGCTGAGATGTCAATTCAACCACACCTGGAAACTTAGTATCTGCATCAAAGTATTTAGTAGACAAATAATATGATAGTAGTGGTGACGGTAACAAAAGGTAACAGTAGTAAAAGCAATGTTTTTGGTATTTTGTAGTGATGATAGCAATAGCAACGGGAAAGTAAATAAGCGAAGAACAATATGTGGAAAGCTCGTAGGCAATGGATCTGTGATGAAGAATTATGCCGGATGCGGTTCATCATGTAACAGTCATAACCTAGGGTGACACAGAACTAGCTCCAGTTCGTCAATGTAATGTAGGCATGTATTCCAAATATAGTCATACATGCTTATGGAAAAGAACTTGCATAACATCTTTTGTCCTACCCTCCCGTGGCAGCGGGGTCCTTACGGAAACTAAGGGATATTAAGGCCTCCTTTTAATAGAGAACCGGAATAAAGCATTAACACATAGTGAATACATGAACTCCTCAAACTACGGTCATCACCGGTATGTATCCCGATTATTGTCACTTCGGGGTTAACGGATCATAAGACATAATAGGTGACTATAGACTTGCAAGATAGGATCAAGAACACTCATATATTGATGAAAACATAATAGGTTCAGATCTGAAATCATGGCACTCGGGCCCTAGTGACAAGCATTAAGCATAGCAAAGTCATAGCAACATCAATCTCATAACATAGTGGATACTAGGGATCAAACCCTAACAAAACTAACTCGATTACATGATAGATCCCATCCAACCCATCACCGTCCAGCAAGCCTACGATGGAATTACTCACGCACGGCGGTGAGCATCATGAAATTGGTGATGGAGGATGGTTGATGATGACGATGGCGACGGATTCCCCTCTCCGGAGCCCCGAACGGACTCCGGATCAGCCCTCCCGAGAGGTTTTAGGGCTTGGCGGCGGCTCCGTATCGTAAAACGTGATGATTTCTTCTCTCTGATTTTTTCTCCCCGAAACACAATATATGGAGTTGGAGTTGGAGTCGGAGAGGCAACAGGGGGCCCACGAGGTAGGGGGGCACGTCCTCCACCCTCGTGGATAGGTGGTGGACCCCTGGCCTTCATCTTTTGCAGCTATTTTTCATATTTTCTGAAAATTTGCTTCGTGAAGTTTCAGGTCATTGCGAGAACGTTTGTTTCTGCACATAAATAACACCATGGTAATTCTGCTGAAAACAACGTCAGTCCGGGTTAGTTCCATTCAAATCATGCAAGTTAGAGTCCAAAACAAGGGCAAAAGTGTTTGGAAAAGTAGATACGACGGAGACGTATCAAACCTACGTGCAACGATAGCCCCCAAGTTGTATTGTTTATCTCCTAAAACAGCGCTTCTGAGAACGCTAAGATCAGGCACACACATGTGACATGCTTCATCTTTACAATTAATACATCTACCTATGAAGAGAGCAAAATAATGTATAGCAGGAAAATGAATGCTCCCTATGGTAGCTTGTGTTATTTCTCTAGATTCTCCCACAGTTATACTAGCAAGAAAATCTCTAAATTCAAATTTGCGAGGTTCATTAGGACTACCCCATTGTGGAAGTTTGCAAGCGGTGTTAAAATCCTCTAAGTCCATAGTATAAGAATTTTCATAAAGATCAAACATGACAGTTTGAGAATTGCGTGATTATGAAAATTCAAACCTTCTCACAAAGGAATAAGTGAGATAGTGGTACTGGCTGCACTTATCTGCCTCGAAGCTCTCAAGATCAGCATTACGAACATATGCGTTAAATTCTTCCTTGATTCCTGCTCGATCCATAAAGTCCTCTGAAGGCCATTCACAAGCCCGCACTTGAGCTTCCCTCAATGGTTCATTGTCGGCATCACGTAATGCGAGCCTGGGTCCTTGCTTCCTTGAAGGACCACCTTGGTACATTTTCCTAAACATATTTCTTCCTCTGAAAAATTTCTTAAATTTTAGTAACTTCAAAATAAAAGTGAACCAAACTCAACAAAATTGATAGCAACTACTCCTACAAGTGCCTAGAGGATATATCATGCATTAAAAGTACTTTTGACCATATAAATTTGACATGCAAGCTCAAGAACAGGGTCACCTAAGCAGCAAAAATATACAATGAATAAAGCACTAGAACAAAAACTAAATGGACCATTGGAGGAGTCACATACCAAGGAACAATCCCTCAAAACAGTTTTGTGAATGGACCTTTGAGCAAGGAGATCGAAAATGGCAGCAAGATGAGCTTGGACTCGGGTTTGAGCTGGTTAGTGATGTTTGTGGGAGGAAGAAGGAGTGTGTGGTAGTTGGAATAAGTGGAGAGGAGCCACCATGGGCCTACGAGGCAGGGGGGCGCGCCCTGGACCCTCGTGGCCAGGTGCTTGCTCCCCCTGCTGTGTTCTCAGTGCTAGATATTCTCAAATATTCCAGAAAAAACCATATTTAAATTTCAGGGCATTTGGAGAACTTTTATTTTCGGGGTATTTTTTATTGCATGGATAATTCAGAAAACAGAAAGAAAATACTATTTTTGCTTTATTTAATGTAAATAACAGAAAGTAAAAAGAGGGTACAGAGAGTTGTGTTTTCTAAATTCATCCATCTCATGCTCATCAAAAGGAATCCACTAACAAGGTTGATTAGGTCTTGTTAACAAACTCATTCTGAATAACATGGAACCGGATAATTTTCAAATAACACTAGGTTACCTCAATAGGGATATGCATCTCCCCAACAATAAGGATATCATATTTCTTCTTGATAGTACGAAGAGGAAATTCAAAGCCTCCATTAGTAATAGTTGGAATTTTTCCAATAGAATTGATACTGTGGACTTGAGGTTGTTTCCTCGGAAAGTGTACTGTATTCTCATTACCATTAACATGAAAAGTGACATTGCCCTTGGCGCAATCAATAACAGCCCCTGCAGTATTCGAAAAGGGTCTTCCGAGAATAATGGACATACTATCGTCCTCATGACTATCAAGGATAACAAAGTCCGTTAAAATAGTAATGTTTGCAACCACAACACGCACATCCTCACAAATATCGATAGGTATAGCAGTTGATTTATCAGCCATTTGCAAAGATATTTCAGTAAGTGTCAACTTATTCAAATCAAGTCTACAATATAAAGGGAGAGGGATAACACTAACACCGGCTCCAAGATCACATAAAGCAGTTTTAACATAGTTTCTATTAATGGAGCATGGTATAGTTGGTACTCCGGGGTCTCCTAGTTTCTTAGGTATTCCACCTTTAAAAGTATAATTAGCAAGCATGGTGGAAATTTCATCTTCCGTTATCTTTCTTTTATTAGTAACAATATCTTTCATGTACTTAGCATAAGGATTCATTTTAAGTATATCAGTCAAACGCATATGCAAGAATATAGGTCTAATCATTTCAGCAAAGCGGTCAAAATCCTCATCATCCTTTTTCTTGGATGGTTTAGGAGGAAAAGGCATGGGTTTCTGAACCCATGGTTCCCTTTCTTTACCGTGCTTCCTAGCAACAAAGTCTCTCTTATCATAACGTTGATTCTTTGATTGTGGGTTATCAAGATCAACAATAGGTTCAATCTCTACTTCGTTGTCATTACTAGGTTGAGCATCAATATGAACATCCTCATTAACATTATCACTAGGTCCATGTTCATTACCAGATTGTGTTTCAGCATCGGAGATAGAAATATTATTGGGATCCTCAGGTGTGTCAATAACAGGTTCACTAGAAGCATGCAAAGTCCTATCATTTTTCTTTTTCTTCTTCTTAGAAGGACTAGGTGCATCTACATTATTTCTCTGGGAATCTTGCTCAATTCTCTTAGGATGACCCTCAGGATACAAGGGTTCCTGAGTAATTTTACCACCTCTAGTCATAACTCTAACAACATTATCATTTTTCTTACTATTTAATTCATTGAGCAAATCATTCTGAGCTTTAAGAACTTGTTCTACTTGAGTGGTAACCATAGAAGCATGTTTACTAATAAGTTTTAGTTCCCTTTAACATTAGCCATATAATCACCCAAGTGTTCAAGCATATCAGCATTGTGTTTCAATTGTCTACCAACATAAGCATTGAAGTTTTCTTGTTTAACCATAAAGTCATCAAACTCATCTAAGCATTGGCTAGCAAACTTAGTAGGAGGGATTTCATCTTTATCATATCTATAGAGAGAATTTACATTTACTACTTGTGTCGGGTTATCAAGACCATATATTTCTTCAATAGGCGGTAAATTAAGACCATGTATTTCTTCAATAGGAGGTAAATTCTTAACATCCTCAGCTTTTATACCTTTTTCCTTCAAAGAGTTGTTTGCCTCTTGCATATCTTCAGGACTGAGAAATAGAATACCCCTTTTCTTTGAAGTTGGCTTAGGAATTGGATTTGGAAGTGTCCAATTATTTTCATTAGTCAACATATTATTCAATAGAATTTCAGCTTCATCTGGTGTTCTTTCCCCGAAAACACAACCAGCACAACTATCCAGGTGGTCTCTGGAAGCATCGGTTAGTCCATTATAAAAGATATCAAGTATTTCATTTTTCTTAAGAGGATGATCAGGCAAAGCATTAAGTAATTGGAGAAGCCTCCCCCAAGCTTGTGGGAGACTCTCTTCTTCTATTTGCACAAAGTTATATATTTCCCTTAAAGCAGCTTGTTTCTTATGAGCAAGGAAATATTTAGCAGAGAAGTAATAAATCATATCCTGGGGACTACGCACACAACCAGGATCAAGAGAATTAAACCATATCTTAGCATCACCCTTTAATGAGAATGAAAATAACTTAAGGATATAATAGTAGCGAGTTTTCTCATCATTAGTGAACAGGGTGGCTATATCATTTAATTTAGTAAGTTGTGCCACAACAGTTTCAGATTCATAACCATAAAAAGGATCAGATCCAACCAAAGTAATTATCTCAAGGTCGACAGAGAAATCATAATCCTTATCACTAACAAAGATAGGTGAAGTAGCATAAGCAGGATCATATTTCATTCTAGCATTCAAAGTTTTTTGTTTCAGCTTAGCTAATAATTTCTTAAGATCACTCCTATCATTGCAAGCAAGAAAATATCTAGTAGTTTCTTCATCCATAACATAGCCCTCAGGCACAATGGGTAATTCATATCTAGGGGGAGAATCTTCATCATCACTTTCATCAATATTATCAGTTTCAATAATTTCATTCTCTCTAGCCCTAGCAAGTTGTTCATCAAGAAATTCACCAAGTGGCACAGTAGTATCAAGCATAGAAGTAGTTTCATCATAAGTATCATGCATTGCAGAAGTGGCATCATCAATAACATGTGACATATCAGAATTAATAGCAGAAGCAGGTCTAGGTGTCGCAAGCTTACTCAAAATAGAAGCAGAATCAAGTGCAGAGCTACATGGCAATTCCTTACCTCCCCTCGTAGTTGAGGGATAAATCTTGGTTCTTGGGTCTTTCAAGTTCTTCATAATGATAAGCAGATATAAATCCCAAGTGACTCAGAGAATAGAGCTATGCTCCCCGGCAACGGCGCCAGAAAATAGTCTTGATAACCCACAAGTATAGGGGATCGCAACAGTTTTCGAGGGTAGAGTATTCAACCCAAATTTATTGATTTGACACAAGGGGAGCCAAAGAATATTCTCAAGTATTAGCAGCTGGGTTGTCAATTCAACCACACCTGGAAACTTAATATCTGCAGCAAAGTGTTTAGTAGCAAAGTAATATGATAGTAGTGGTAACGGTGGTAAAAGGTAACGGTAGCAAAAGTAATATTTTTGGTGTTTTATAGTGATGATAACAATAGCAACGGAAAGGTAAATAAGCGAAGAACAATATATGAAAAGCTCGTAGGCAATGGATCGGTGATGGAGAATTATGCCAGATGTGGTTCATCATGTAACAGTCATAACATTGGGTGACACAGAACTAGCTCCAATTCATCAATGTAATGTAGGCATGTATTCCGAATATAGTCATACGTGCTTATGGAAAGAACTTGCATGACATCTTTTGTCCTACCCTCCCGTGCAGCAGGGTCCTATTGGAAACTAAGGGATATTAAGGCCTCCTTTTAATAGAGTACCGTAACAAAGCATTAACACATAGTGAATACATGAACTCCTCAAACACTACAAGGATACCCTCTATAAAGCAACATATATTCTACAATGTTTTAGCTGTATGTTGCAAAATTCACAGTAGATACAGATATAAGCATTGTAGCATATATGTTGTACCAATACATACTCCTACTAGACTGCAACCGCCCATAACTCCAGATAAAGGCCAACGCACTAACCTAGCCCAGCCCAAGTTGGCTTTAATCTAGGTCATTCCCTATCCCCAGTCTCCTATTCTTCTGGTTCCTATAGGCTCCCATGTCGGCCGCCGCCCCTCTCCCTATCTGCATCCCGAAGCGTCGCCCCTCACACTCCCCTACGATCCTCCATCCCAGCACGCCGCCCCTCACCGCTCCCCTGCGACCCTCCATCCCAGCGCGCCGTCCCTCATCAACACTCCCCTGCTTCCCGGTGCGTCGCCCCTCGTCACTGTTCCCCTACGACCAACTGAGTCTACTACCTTCGCACGGGGGCCTGCGGCTATGGGAAGAGTTGCCACTACAACCACCCTCGCGATCAAGCTGCGTGGTGAGCCGAACCACTTCTTTTCTTCCAAATTTATTTCCCCCATCTTGTTCTACTTCACGTCAGTATAGTTCGGAATTGGTACTTACGACTTGCTAGTCCCTGATGTTGACCGACAGGTTGAATTATAGCAGGTTTGTGCGGAGGGGAGATTCCAACTGAAGCCTCTTGCTGTGAATGAATTGATTCTAGTTATGGTTTAGGAGACTATCACGAGCTCACGGAAGTGAAACTTGATTGTGCAGTTGTTGGTTGCTGTCGTTGATTATGTCATTGACTGATTGTATGGTAAGGCTTGTTATCTCACTCCCGTGGTTGATGTAGATGATTTAAAGATCCACTTTCCGCTTACGTGCAAAGTTGTAGGCCTGATCAATCACTCTATCATATGGTCATATTTCTATTATTACAGCTCAAGTAGGTAGCAATGCTCACTTGTTCTAGTGAGTTGTTGTAGAAGTGAGAACTTTATGCAGAGTTGTTGTAGAATTGAGAACATCTACGAGTGTTGTATCACATATCATGGCCATCTACTCAGGTCTGACCACCATAACTTTGATGTTTGTTAGTTGTTACGTAGGCTCTCTTCTTTCTAATCAAATCTACTCGGTGGACTAATTGGTCGCATCACCCTACCTCCACCTATCGTATGCACTAGGTCTATTTAATTGCATGCATAACAGTAGCCTAATTAACTTTGAACGTATGATGCTTGAGTCTATGTGTCAATGCCTGCATGTCTGCAGGGTGACGATTAGTTTAATATCAGCATGGTGGCTATTTTTTATCCTCAGAAGTTAATATAATTATATACATATAGTCAGCCTATGTGATGCATGTCCAAAAGCATAAGCTCACAGTATAAAAATTATGATGGTCCAGTTTGGTAGATTTTTATGTACCTTTCTTAATATTTTGAGGTAGACCTCAAATTATAATTATTTGTGCGATTTATAAAAATGATGTCACTATGTATCAGAGAAAACATATGTTTTTCTATTGTATTTGCAGCACTCAAATTATCACAGTTTCTTTTCAGTTCAAAAGAAAACAAATGTTTACTTGAGCTAATTAGCACTATGTACCAGTTCAGGTATGTGGCATGCAAGCAGAGGACAGAATGAACTTAACAATTACCAATTCTACCGCATATTTGATCTGACAAGGTCAGGTTCTTCATAGTTTGTTTCAATGCATGTGGAAATATATGTGCCATCAGGCATACTTAGTGTTTTCTTTGATCATATTGACGCTTTAAATCTTAGACCTAATTTATTGCAATTTCTAATGACATATGACTCTTTGTGCCTATGGTCTGTACATCTTAGAAATTCCCCATCAATCTTTTTTGGTGTCTTCTCCTAACTACATCAGACCAAGGCCACCGTCATGACAATGAGTGTGCCAATGTAGCAGCTGGTGGACATGGTCCTCGCATAGATAATTTCTCTCTAATTTCAACATTTTTTTCTTAAAGAGAAATAGCATAAGGAGAAACCATTTCTGATGTCATATCTGAGCTAACAATTTCAGATCACCATAGTAGTTATTTCTAGCTAACAATGTGAAACACAAAAATGATAGGCCGTGCATGGGTTGATGACTAGTGTGCATGGTAGAATAACCTTATTAGCCTTTTTTACAATGTTTGAAGAAAATTCTGCTTGGTATGTTGGAGAGGCTAGGAGGAGGATCCTTGCATTGTCGAAAAACAATATAATTGTGAATTTTTGTTGTACGGCGATAGGAACTTAAATCGCAAATCAGATATTTACTAGTTAAGCTTTTGCAGTTCATTCATGGTTACAACTACAATACTATTTTTTATTTTTATGCAGTGTGCAATGGATTTAGAATTCGCCAAATTACTATTGTGATTTCCTAGAGAAAATCCACATTACTCAGCTGGTGTAGATGAATTTCTGGAGTTTGCATATAGAGATATACCAACAGATACAATGGCTAATATCCTGCCTCTCTCACTTCTTGCATCATGTCAATGCATTGCGTATTAACAGTTAATTTGTGTTTTTTTGTCTGTAGATTCAAAATTTAAATGGATGATCATATGGGTGCGTGGCAAGTATACTGCAGTGACGATGTTCATGCTCATGTTCATGATGATGGTGATGATGATGATGATGATGGAGGCTTTTAGTTTGGTTAAGTTGTAGGATGATGTTCCCCGGTTCAGTTTTAGATAAGTTGTACGGATGTTGACATATGCTTTCAGTTTAAGTTTCAGTGTCAAGAAAATATTTAGATTATGCATCACATTTGTATGATGTTCCTCGTGTAATATCAACTATTGTAATCCAATAGATTTATCTAATATATAATTTCTTCCTCTTGTGAGTATATTCTTTTGTTTTCTGTTCACTTGAAATACATAATTATCACTATTACATGGAGAGTTAATTTAATTGTTGGCAATATATTCACATTATATATACGAACACATGAAGCGTTGCAAATTCTTTGTTTCCAAGCAATTGGATCTTGATTCCTATGCATTAAGCGACAACGTATATAAGTGTTTCGCAAGTATGTCTTATGTGTTGCATTCTTGCAACGGTCCCTTTTACCAACGGCAGTATAAGCGTTGCACTATGTGCTAGCAACACTGGATAAGGCTACGCATCCCAAACCGTTGGTAAGAACACTAACAACGGATATATGGACATTTAGATGCAGAAAAAAAAACATTGCTATAGGGGAGGTCATGTTGTAGTGAAACTACGATCATCACCGGGAGTGGTCCCGATTATTGTCACTTCGGGATTGCCGGATCATAACACATAGTAGGTGACTATAGACTTGCAAGATAGGATCAAGAACTCTCATATATTGATGAAAACATAACAGTTCAAGATCTGAAATCATGGCACTCGGGCCCTAGTGACAAGCATTAAGCAGAGCAAAGTCATAGCAACATCAATCTAAGAACATAGTGGATACTAGGGATCAAACCCTAACAAAACTAACTTGATTACATGATAAATCTCATCCAACCCATCACCGTCCAGCAAGCCTACGATGGAATTACTAACACACGGCGGTGAGCATCATGAAATTGGTGATGGAGGATGGTTGATGATGACGATGGCGACGTATTCCCCTCTTTGGAGCCCCAAACGGACTCCAGATCAGCCCTCCCAAGAGAGTTTAGGGCTTGGCGGCGGCTCCATATTGTAAAACGCGATGAATCCTTCTCTCTGGTTTTTTTTCTCCCAGAAAGTGAATATATGGAGTCAAGGTTGAGGTCGGTGGAGCGTCAGGGGGCCCACGAGGCAGGGGGCGCACCCCCCACCCTCGTGGACAGGTGGAGGCCCCCCTGACGTGGATCTTCCTTCCAGTATTTTTTATATATTCCAAAATAATTCTCCGTTTATTTTCAGGTCATTCCGAGAACTTTTATTTCTGCACAAAAATAACACCATGGCAATTCTGCTTAAAACAGCGTCAGTCTGGGTTAGTTCCATTCAAATCATGCAAGTTAGAGTCCAAAACAAGGGCAAAAGTGTTTGGAAAAGTAGATACGACGGAGATGTATCAATCACACAATCTCGGATTCATCTATTCAACCAACACAAAGAACTTCAAAGAGTGCCCCAAAGTTTCTACCGGAGAGTCAAGACGAAAATGTGTGCCAACCCCTATGCATAAGTTCACGCGGTCATGGAACTCGCAAGTTGATCACCAAAACATACATCAAGTGGATCTCATGATATCCCATTGTCACCACAGATAAGCACGTGCAGGACATACATCAAGTGTTCTCAAATCCTTAAAGACTCAATCCGATAAGATAACTTCAAAGGGAAAACTAAATCCATTACAAGAGAGTAGAGGGGAGAAACATCATAAGATCCAACTATAATAGCAAAGCTCGCGATACACCAAGATCGTACCACCTCAAGAACACAAGAGAGAGAGAGAGAGAGATCAAACACATAGCTACTGGTACATACCCTCAGCCCCGAGGGAGAACTACTCCCTCCTCGTCATGGAGAGCACCGGGATGATGAAGATGGCCACCGGAGAGGGATTCCCCCCTCTGGCAGGGTGCCGGAACGGGTCTAGATTGGTTTTCGGTGGCTACGGAGGCTTCTGGCGGTGGAACTCCCGATCTATTCTGCTCCTTTATGTTTCTAGGATATATTGATATATATAGGCGAAAGAAGTCGGTCAGGGGAGCCACGAGGGGCCCACGAGGGTGGGAGGCGCGCCTAGGGGGTAGGGCACGCCTCCCTACCTCGTGGCCACCTCGAAGCTTCCCTGACGTCTACTCCAAGTCTCCTGGATTGCTTCTGTTCCAAAAATAAGTTCCGTGAAGTTTCAGGTCAATTGGACTCCGTTTGATTTTCCTTTTTTGTTATACTCTAAAACAAGGAAAAAAATAGAAACTGGCACTAGGCTCTAGGTTAATAGGTTAGTCCCAAAAATCATATAAAATAGCATATAAATGCATATAAAACATCCAAGGTTGATAATATAATAGCATGGAACAATCAAAATTATAGATATGTTGGAGACATATCAAGCATCCCCAAACTTAATTCCTGCTCGTCCTCGAGTAGGTAAATGATAAAAACAGAATTTTTGATGTGGAATGCTACCTAACATATTTATCCATGTAGTTCTCTTTATTGTGGCAAGAATATTCAGATCCATAAGATTCAAGACAAAAGTTTAATATTGACATAAAAACAATAATACTTCAAGCATACTAACAAAGCAATCATGTCTTCTCAAAATAACATGGCCAAAGAAAGCTATCCCTACAAAATCATATAGTCTGGCTATGCTCTATCTTCATCAGACAAAATATTTAAATCGTGCACAACCCCGATGACAAGCCAAGAAATTGTTTCATACTTTTGATGTTCTAAAACTTTTTCAATCTTCACGCAATACATGAGCGTGAGCCATGGATATAGCACTATAGGTGGAATAGAGTGGTGGTTGTGGATAAGACAAAAAGGAGAAGATAGTCTCACATCAACTAGGCGTATCAACAGGATATGGAGATGCCCATCAATAGATATCAATGTGAGTGAGTAGGGATTGCCATGCAACGGATGCACTAGAGCTATAAGTGTATGAAAGCTCAAAAAGAAACTAAGTGGGTGTGCATCCAACTCGCTTGCTCACGAAGACCTAGGGCATTTTGAGGAAGCCCATCATTGGAATATAAAAGCCAAGTTCTATAATGAAAGACTCCCACTAGTATATGAAAGTGAAAACATTGGAGACTCTCTATCCTGAAGATCATGGTGCTACTTTGAAGCACAAGTGTGGTAAAACGATAGTAGCATTGTCCCTTCTCTCTTTTTCTCGTTTTATTTTTTTGTTTTTTTGGGCCTTCTCTTTTTTTGGCCTTTCTTTTTTTTTCTTTTTTTTCGTCCGGAGTCTCATCCCGGTTTTTGGGGGAATCATAGTCTCCATCATCCTTTCCTCACTAGGACAATGCTCTAATAATGATGATCATCACACTTTTATTTACTTACAACTCAAGAATTACAACTCGATACTTAGAACAAGATATGAGTCTATATGAATGCCTCCGGCGGTGTACCGGGATGTGCAATGACTCATGAGTGACATGTATGAAAGAATTACAAAGATGGATTTGCCACAAGTACGATGTCAACTACATGATCGTGCAAAGCAATATGACTGCCAGGGGACTGATCCACGAACACCTATGGGACCGGCGGGCCGAGTCCCTTTCGGTTCGACGGGGGCGGAGGTCGCACGAAGAGCAGATCGAGGCGAAACACACGAGAAGTTTACCCAGGTTCGGGCCGCACGGATGCGTAAAACCCTACTCCTGCTTTGTTGTTTGTATTGAGTTCTTGCTTGGGAGCGTGGAGTGCTAAAGTACACACCAGCAGCTAACGAGACCGAGCGTGAGTGTTCTGTTCTTCCGAACCCCCCCCCCCCTACGTTGCGCATGGGCCTCCTTTTATATGCTCAAGGGGTCACCAACAGGTGGCAACGGAGGCAAAGGGTAAAAACGGAAATATGCTGCGGTAGGTACAGCTACCTGCTATAGTGTATCATACCTAACCCTGACGGCAGGGGACAAGGGCATTAAATGCCTGTCTGCGTCACCTAAATAGTGCAAAAGGGACCGTCAGGGACGCCACCGCTCGCCACGATGGCGATCTTGTCAGCGCCGCTTGCCACCGTGCGCCGCTGGCTGCACAGCCTCCCGCCACGTACGCCTGGACGGGCCCCAGAGCGACACATTGGTGGATGTGCTGGAGCGCGGGCACAGAGTGGTAGCTTGCCGCGGCAAGCGCCTTGCTGCGGTCGTTGTCTTGTCGCGTCCGGGAGCTTGTCGCTCACCGGGCCTTGCCAGGGCGTGCAGCGCGTCGCGGCAAGTTCCTTGAGGTGCCTTGGTTGGCCCTCCCGGCAAGCTCCTCTCGCCAGGGTCTTGAGATGCCTGGGTTGGCCCTCCCGGCAAGCTCCTCTCGCCGGGGTCTTGTCACCTGGGCTTGGATACTTTGTTCTTGAATGGCTCCAAAGGAACCACGGAGGACCTTGACAGTCACCCGGCAAGCCTTGCCGCGGGATGCTGCGACTGCCCGTGCACAAGTTCGGGATACTAGGGTACCCCTACTCTAGTACACCGACAGGAGCCCCCGGGCCTGGGCCATACACGGTGCCGAGCGCTGTTGGGCCAGGCCCAAAACAGGGCACGGGCACGCGCGGCCTAGGTTACGCCATATCTCTCTCCGTATCCACCGCGCCCTCCCCAAACGGCACGCGTTGAATGCGGCGTCATGGGAGAGATCGTGGGGGGTTTCTTCATTCGGAAATGTGGAACGTCCGCCCCCTCCCTCTTTATAAGCAGGGGAAACAGGGGTAGTTCGCCCATTCGCCGGTTGCTGCTCCAATCTCAGAAATCTCCGCCGCTCCCTCATCTTCCCAAAGCCGAGAGCGAGCAGCGCTCCGCCCCCCATCGCCACCAGCACCACCAACGCCGTCGACCTCCTCCACCACTTCCGCCATGGCTCCAAAAGCCGACAAGGGGAAGGTCGTGAAGTCGACCGAGGCGCAGCGGCTGGCGGCACTGCGAAAGGAGCGGGCAGTCTTCCCTCCCAAGCTTGCCGCGAGGGAGCTGAGGGAGAACTACTACCTCTTCTGGTCGACGGAGACACGAGCGCATCCGCGCACGAAGGTACTTCCCGCCGCCGCTTGGAAGAAGGCCCCAAATGGATACCCTTTCTTCGCCTTGTTCTTCTACTGCGGGCTCTGCCCGCCCTTCTCTGAATTCTTCTGCGACATCATGAACACCTACGGGTTCCACCTCCTTGACTTCACCCCCAATGCCGTTCTGACCATGGCAGTTTTCGCACATCTCTGCGAAAACTTTGTCGGAGTCCATCCCAACGTAGCTCTCTTTCGCCATTTCTTTATACCCCGAGTAGAGAGAGGAGAGCCTTTATCCGGCGGAATCGCCTGGATCTCAAGGGCCGGCAAGAAGGAGACTTATCTGGAGGGAGAATTCCGCGGCAAGTGGGAGGAGTGGAGAGCAGACTGGTGCTGGATTGACGAGGAGAACCCGCAGCCATTCACCACCCGGCGCCAAACCCCAATAGCACGCGGCAGCGATTGGAGTGACATGGCCCCAGAAGACGACAGGCTGAAGATTGCTGTCACTCGGATCCTACGCCTCAGGCTTGCCGGGCTCACTTTAGGTGCTGTTGGCGCAGATTTTCTTCGCCGCCGCATCGCCCCCCTGCAGGAACGGGGGAGACCCGCCTGGGAGTTCAAGAATGCGGTGGATATCATGAGGCTGCGGCCGGGCCTCAACTTCAACTTCACTGTTCTGGAGCTCAACGCGATGCTCCAGGAGCTGTTCAAGTATGACCCCCAACATCCCGAAGTGTTCAGGTTGCCGGGGGGCGTCGTTCCACTATGCAACAGTTCCGCGCTCGACCGCATCCGTGCAATGATGCCGCTGTGCGACTCGCATGGAATTGTCCCAACTTGGCAAGAGCCTGCGGACGACGTCGTGCAGCAATTCTTTGATGGCTTGGTAGAAGTGGCGATCCGCCCCGACGAGAAGGACGGCCTCACCCGCGACACCACCGATGCGGAGATGGCACTCATCGCCACTAGGATGGAAGAGGCGGCGGCAGCCGCAGCCGCGGGCGAATTTGGATTCACCGTGGAGGAGGCAGATGTAGCAGAGGCGGGAAGCCGTGCCGAGCGACAAGAGCCCGCCGGTGAGAAAGAACTTGCCGGTCGTGGCGTCGAGTCGAGCGAGCCCGCCAAGTATATGAGCGGCTCACTGGAGATCAACTCGTCTTCCACCTCATCTTCAGACAGCTCGCCGCAAGCATGGCCTCCATCTCCATCAAGAAGGCGTCTCCGCAAGGCTGGGGACGTAGCGGAGCGGCAAGCGAGTCAACAGCCGCCGCGCCGCACGACACGCTCCACCGCGGCAAGCACTGTTGCCGCGGGAGCGCCTCACGCTACTGCGGCAACTGGAGCGGGGTCCTCCCGGACCACCGCTTCTGCTCCTGCCGCTTCTCACGCCGCAGCGGCCACCGGAGCGGGGTCGTCTCAGACCACCACCACTGTTCCCGCCAAGCGGCCAAGGGAACCTACTCCTCCGCCTCCTCACGCCGGTCGTGAGCCGGACTTCAACTTCTGCGCGTTCAGCTCCGACGAGGAAGAAGTAGAAGAGTAAGATTCTCTTGTTGCACTTGCAGTTCTTCAATTCTTGCTGTTTTGTCTTGTATTTCATTTGCTTTATTCTGAACTTGTTCCTCTTTAGGACTCTGGCCCAGAGAGCAACGAAGAGAGCCAAGGCCCCGGTGATCGCCATCGAGGACGAACCCACTGCGACAGCAGGGGGTGCGCCCGAGACAATCTTGCCGGACCCGGCAGCTTTTCTCCAGAGCAGCCCCCAGCGTAAGTATATGGTTCGCTTTCCGCTAAGAGGTGTGCATGGATACTCTATCTTTGCTGATATCTGACTGCTGGTTTGTGTAGGAGCAGAGCAGCCCCACCAGGAGCCAAGGGAGAGTCCTCCGGCAAGGGAGAGCTTTCCGGTAAGGGAGAGGTCTCCGGCAAGGGACAGCACCAGCGGCCCCCGACGGCGGAGACCACGACTGCAGAACCCAGTACAGGTAATCCTTTCACTTCGAAACTTCCCCTGGGTTCTTCTTCTTTTAATCTTCTTGGGTTTTTGCTTGACTCTTCTCCCTTTTCTGGCTGTCAGACCCATCTGCTACGGAGCCGATGGAGACCGAGGTTGCCGCCGATGACGCCGCTGGTGCTGGCGATCTCGCCGGCGCAGAGGCCACCAAGGCTGCCGCCGTAGCAACTAGCGAGGGGTTTGGTGATCGCACTGACGGCCCTGAGGCCGCAGGAGCGCCAAGCGCTACACCGACCGCCGACCCGTCCGCCGCTGCCGCAGCGCCAGGCTCCGAAGAGCCCCAGCCAGGCACCTACTTGAAGGCCGGTGACGACGTCTTCATCAACCTCCCCTGGGCGTCAAGCTCCAGGGCGCCGGTCGAGGGGGAGATCTTTGACGGGGAGGTGCTCGCCTCCGCTGGACTGACGCTGGTTGACGCGCCGAGCAGCAGCAGCAACGAGCCTGAGGAGGAGCGGCTGCTGCAGAAGTTGTTGTCGCTCTACCGCGCGCGGCAAGCCAAGCTGGAATCCCGCGAGGCACTTGTCGCGAAGGCGGGAGCAGACATCAAGAAGCGCGCGGAGGAGCTCCGGGGTCTCCACCAGGAAGCTCTCCGGTCCCTGGCGGAGGAGCGGGAGCAACTCGCCGAAGCGCAGAAGGCCTTCTTCCTCGAGAAGGCCGAAGTCGAAGAGCAACAGCGGCTTGCCGCTGTGAAGCTATCCGCGGAGGAGGGCGAGCTGGCGCAGCGGAAGGTCAATCTTGACGCCCACGAGGAGGAGCTTGCCGTGCGCGAGGAAAAGCTCGGCGGAGCCCTTAAGCAAGCAGAGGATGCTGCCGCAGCTGCCGAGGCCGCCAAGAGGGAGCTGGAGACGAAGGTGGCGCAGCTGGAAGCCAATCTCGCCGGGAAGGGCAAAGAGCTCAGTGCCGCCAAGGACTCCAACATGGATCTTGAGTTGAAGCTGACTGCTTTGACCAAGACGCTGCACGGCGCCAAGAAGCAGGAGGCGGCCTTGAAGGAGGAGATCAAGGCCGACAAGGCGCTGCTGGAGAGTGCTGCCGCCACCCAAAATGCTTTCAGGGAGACTGTGGAGCACTGGACGGAGAGTCTCGTGAGTGCTGCTGCAGATATTGACAGGGAGCTGGCGCAGCTGGGGGTGGAGGATCTTGGGTATCCTTCTGATGAGAACCTCCAAGCCAGCGCCAAGCTCACCTTGTTCTTCAAAGGCGTGGCGACGGCCCTTCAGCGGCTGCGGGAGAAGATCCCAAAGCAGCTGGCCGACGAGTCGCGCAAGATCTGCGCGGGAGCTCTTCAGAAAGTGTTGGTGAAGGTGGCCTTCCGCAACCCGGGCCTCAACTTCACCAACATCCTCAAGACCCTGCCGCCGGATGCTGATCTAGAGGCGCTCAAGACCCTTGTCGCACCCATTGTGGACAAGGTGAGCGGGATCAAGAGGATCGAGGGCGATCGCGTAGATTAGGCCGCCCGTCTCTTCTTTTCTTGTCGCTGTTTGTCATGTTATGAAAAAAATCTGTTAGAGCCGCGACAAGCTATCTTTGTAATATAACTCTTTTCTGGGTAATGATTGCAACGTTATTCCCTTTACTTGATTCCTCCCTTTGTATATTTTTTTACCCTACGCTTTTAGGGAACTTGCCGGTGCAGGCACCTGAGCCGCGAGCGCTGAGTGCGGGACGTCAGCAGCCTGCTGGCGATGCCGCTACCGACAAGAAACCTTGTGGCAACTAGTTGCAGCTCACTTAAGTTGTTGAGCGGACTCGAAACAAAATAAGGGCGCAACTAGCTATGAGTTGGTTCCTCCGCGCACAGGTTTTCCATACAAAGTGCGGTCGTTCAAGGGAGATAACTTAAAAATTTAAAAAATCTGATTGCTCAAACTTTGGCAACTTAGCAACTTAGCTTTTCTGTTATTTGCTTCCCGGCAAGGCGAAACTTTCTTGAACGACGCCTGGTCCATACCATTACCTTCTCCTTTCCTCCCCCGGCAAATTTGTCGGCGAGGGAACCTTCTTTTCCTTGAGAAAAAGAAAGAAGAGAAAATAAAGATATGGAGCCTTACGGCTCGTTATTGCTTACCGGGGGGTAGGTGCTGCACAAAGTGTCAGATAACACATGCAAAAAATAGAAAGCATGAAATTGACAAGATGTGCGGAGCACATGAGCTTTACTTATGCACGGGGTCTGCGCCCGGCTTTGTACAAAGGATTACATGCAACAGCGGCAAGACTTGTACAAAAGGTGGTTTCCGGAACAGGTTCCGGCAACCGCGCCTTACGGGTAAAACTTATGAAGATGCTCAATGTTCCAGGAATTGCTCACCGGAATGCAATCTTCGGTCTCAAGGCGGACAGCACCAGGCCTAGTGACTCGTTTCACCTGGTAAGGGCCTTCCCACTTTGGCGTCAACTTGTTGGAATTCTTGGCGGACTGAACGCGCCGAAGAACAAGGTCGCCTTCCTCGAGACTTCTGGCGTTAACTTTGCGGCTATGGTAGCGGCGCAAAGCTTGCTGGTAGCGAGCAGCTCGCACAGCAGCCTGAAGACGGTCTTCCTCAAGGAGCAGCGCGTCATCTTGTCGCAGCTGCTCTTGCTCAAGCTCATCATAAGCGAGCACTCGAGGTGACCCGTATACGAGTTCCGTGGGGAGAACTGCCTCTGCTCCATAGACTAGAGCGAAAGGTGTCTGGCCAGTGGCTCGATTTGGCGTCGTCCTGATCAACCAAAGAGCCACCGGCAGCTCCTCGCTCCAGTTTCTTCCGCACTTGTGCAGCCTGTCGAAAGTCCTGGTCTTGAGCCCGCGCAGCACTTCAGCATTTGCTCTCTCCGCTTGACCGTTGCTTCTCGGGTGAGCAACAGAAGCGAAGCAGACCTTGGCTCCAAGATCTTGGACGTACTGCATGAAGGTGCGGCTCGTGAATTGTGTACCGTTGTCGGTGATTATCCTGTTAGGGATCCGGAAGCGGCAAACAATCGACCTGAAGAACTTGACTGCTGACTGTGCTGTCACCTTCCTCACTGGTTCCACTTCCAGCCACTTTATGAACTTGTCGATTGCTACGTACAAGTACTCAAAGCCCCCGACTGCTCGGGGAAAGGGGCCGAGGATGTCGAGCCCCCAGACCGAAAATGGCCAGGATAAAGGGATCGTCTAGAGAGCTTGAGCTGGTTGGTGTATCTGCTTGGAATGGAACTGGCACGCTTCACACTTGGTTACTTGTGCAGTTGCATCCTGGAGGGCTGTCGGCCAAAAGAAACCTTGCCAGAATGCTTTGCCGACAAGTGCTCTTGCGCCAATGTGGTGACCACATATGCCTCCATGTATCTCTGCCAACAGCTTTTGTCCGTCTTCCCGGTGAATACACTTCAATTTCACACCGTTGAGTCTTCTTCTGTACAGTTTGTTGTCGACAAACTGGTACATACTTGACTGCCGGGCTACTCTTTCCGCTTCTTCTTGCTCTTCGGAAGTTCTCCTGTCTGAAGGAAATGGACAATCTGCTATGCCCATGCTGGAGCTTGTGGCTTGACAACAAGGACTAAAGGCAAATCTGCTGCTACGGGAACATCCGCTTCTACGGCGAGAACCTGCGGCTCTGCCGGAGCTTGACGTTCCCCGGCAAGCTTGCCGGAGCAAAACTTGTCGGGAGCTTCTGCTTCAACGGAACAAACCCTAGGGCTTGCCGGAGCATATTGCTCCTCAGCGCTCTTGGCGTTGATCTTGGGGACCTTCTTGGCGGCGGCTTCGGGAAGCTTTGCCGGAAAATAGTCACCAGAAATCAACTTCCTCTTCTTGCTCTGTCTAGTTGATGGTGTTACAGACGGTTGAGTTAGCTTGAGCACAAAGATCCCTGGTTCCACAGGTAACTTAAGTGCGGCGCACTTTGACAGGCCATCGGCAACGGCGTTCTGAGCTCTTGGAACATGCTCCATCTGTAGGCCGTCAAAGTACTCTTCTAGCTTTCTCACTTCGTCGACGTAAGCTTCCATCAACGAACTCTGATAGCTCTTGTTTACTTGGCGGACGACAAGCTGTGAGTCACCCGGGACAATGAGCTTCTTGATCCCAAGGTCTGTCGCGATCCTGAGACCGGCAAGCAAGCCTTCATACTCTACAGTATTGTTTGTTGCTTGCTCCTTGGGAAAGTGCATCTGGACTACGTACTTGAGGTGCTCTCCGGTGGGTGCGACAAGCAGCACGCCAGCGCCGGCGCCTTGCAGCGAAAAGGCACCATCAAAGTACATCAGCCACTCTTTGCTTGCTTCCTTGACGGGGATGCTCGTTTCTGGAATTTCTCCATCTGGTGTTGGCGTCCATTCTGCTATGAACTCTGCCAATGCTTTGCTTTGGATAGTTGAAGTACTTTCAAACTTGAGGCCAAAGCTTGACAGTTCCAGTGCCCACTCAACAATCCTGCCTGTCGCTTCTGGATTCTGTAGTATCCTCTTCAGCGGAAAGCGAGTGACAACTGTGATCTCGTGTGCTTGGAAGTAATGGCGCAGCTTTCTCGAGGCCATGAGAAGGCCGAAAAGCAATTTCTGCATGCCAGAGTACCTTGACCTAGCCCCCTGCAGAAGGGAGCTGACAAAGTAAACTGGGCGCCGCACCATTTTCTTCTGTATCTCCTCGCGCGTCTGCGCAGATCCATCCTTGTCGGGACCAGAGCTTGTCGGGGAAGCCCCCTGCTTGTCGCTGGATGCGCTTGTCGTGGTTGCAGGCTCGTCATCTGCCTCCCTCTCTGCTACTAACGCAGCACTAACCACTTGATTGGTTGCCGCTATATACAGCAGCAACTTCTCTTGTGGCTTAGGTGCGACAAGTATTGGAGGGGAGGACAGGTATCTCTTCAAGTCTTGCAGCGCGGCCTCCGCTTCCGGAGTCCATTTCATTGGACCTTCCTTTTTCAATAATTTGAAAAATGGAAGGGCGCGCTCAACAGACCTAGAGATAAACCTGCTGAGAGCAGCCAAGCAACCGACAAGTCTTTGTACATCCTTGACGCACTTTGGTGCTTCGATCTGCTCAATGGCCTTGATCTTGTCGGGATTGGATTCAATTCCCCGCTGAGACACGAAGAACCCGAGAAGCTTGCCGGAGGGAACTCCAAACACACACTTCTCTGGGTTGAGCTTGAGGCTGATCTTGCGCAGATTTGCAAAGGTCTCGTCTAAATCTTGAATCAGAGTTGCTTTGTCCTTGCTCTTGACCACTATGTCATCCATGTAGGCTTCCACATTTCTGTGTATTTGTGGCTCAAGAGCGACATGGACTACTCTTGCAAATGTTGGACCAGCATTTTTTAATCCGAAAGGCATCCGTATGAAACAGTACGTGCCACATGGAGTTATAAATGCGATCTTCTCCTCATCCTCTTCTGCCATGAAGATCTGATGGTATCCTGAGTATGCGTCAAGAAATGAAAGCAAATCACATCCGGCTGTGGAGTCAACAATCTGGTCAATGCGCGGCAAAGGAAATGGGTCTTTGGGACAAGCTTTGTTAACATCGGTAAAATCGATACAAAGTCTCCATTTCCCATTCGCCTTGAGCACGACTACAGGATTGGCCAACCACGTAGGATGGAGCACTCCTCTGACAAGGCTTGCTGCTTCCAACTTCTTGATCTCTTCTACAATGAATTCTTGGCGCTCCACTGCTTGCTTCCTGACCTTCTGCTTGACGGGCCACGCATGAGGACAAACGGCAAGGTGGTGCTCAATTACTTTCCTGGGAACACCGGGGATGTCAGACGGTTGCCATGCAAACACGTCGACATTCGCCCGCAGGAAAGCAATGAGCGCGCTTTCCTATTTAGGGTCGAGAGTGGAACTGATGGTGAAGGTACCACCAGTGTCGTCCTCCTTGGCAGACACCTTCTTCGTCTCCGGCGGAGCCGGCATTGTCTTCTTACACTTGCCGGTGGAGCTCGATGGTGGGTCCTCGACGGCAGCGCAGCACTCCAAAGAGGTGCACTTGCCGGAGTGGGCATCAGAACTCCTGCCGGACTTGGTCTTCTTCTTCCCCCCGGGAGCTTCAGCGGCAAGTGACTTGCGGTCTGTTGCGGCTGCGGCTTCCCGGTAGATCTTGTCGGTGCAGATAAGAGCATCCTTCTTGTCGCCAGGGACAGAGATGACGCTTATCGGGCCTGGCATCTTCAGCATGTTGTATGCGTAGTGAGAGGCTGCCATGAACTTGGCGAGTGCTGGACGGCCAAGTATCCCATTGTAAGGCAATGGAATATCGGCAACGTCAAAAGTGACCCTCTCAGTCCTGAAGTTCAGCTCGCTGCCAAATGTTACTGGCAACGTGACCTTCCCCTTCGGCTTGCTTCTTCCCGGGTTGATTCCTTGGAATGTGTCGGTCTCTTCAAGCTCGCTGTTAGGGAACTGGTGTTTTTGGAGTACAGCGGAGGAGATCAGATTCAAGCCGGCTCCGTCGTCCACTAGGATCTTAGTGACCTTGAGGTTGCGGATAGTTGGTGAAACCAACATCGGAAGCACCCGACCGCAGTTGTGCGATCAGGGTGCTCCTCAATATCAAAGATGATAGGCGTGCTGGACCATTTCAGAAGCTTGCGTGACTCGACAGGTGGTTCCGCTGCATTGACTTCCCGCACCCACTGCTTGAGTTGGCGGTGTGAAGTGTGCAGAGAAGCACCGCCGTCAACGCACAAGACCTCTGTGGCTTTCTGGAACTCCTGCTCACTAGTCTCGACATCATCCATGTCTTCGTCGTCGTCGTCATCTTCATCCTTGTCGCGGCCGCGGGGAGGTCTGTCTTCTTGCCGCTGCTTGGCCTTGCCGCGGCGTCCTCCCCGGCCGGCGCGCTTCTTGCTAGATTCTCCAGCGCCTCCTTGGGCCCTCTCCTTGTCTCGTCGCTCGTACTCAGCCTTTTGTTGCTGGACAAGCTGCTCGACCTTCTTGCAGCTTTGGAGGTCATGGCCCTTGGTGCGGTGGATCTTGCAGTACTGCTTGTCGGTGCCGTCCTGCTTGTCGGCGACCGCCACAGCCTGGCAGTTGGTGCATGCGGCAATCTCCTTGCCGGAGCTACCCACTTTGGCTTTCTTGGCGCCACCTTCATTGCCGGACTGCTCAACGACTAGCACATCTTTGCCTTTCTTCTTCCTGTTCTGCCGCCGGTTTTTCTTTGCCGGGGCAGCATCCTCGCTGTCAGATCCTCCTGCTCCTGCATTCTCTCCGGGGAGTTTCCTCCCTTCCTGAGCACGTTCACACTTGTTGGCCA
The DNA here is from genome assembly GCF_002162155.2 of Triticum dicoccoides. NCBI lineage: Eukaryota > Viridiplantae > Streptophyta > Magnoliopsida > Poales > Poaceae > Triticum > Triticum dicoccoides. The sequence continues at coordinate 556,717,103 of NC_041388.1, read as the reverse complement.
GGGCATACAGCTCACTGACGTCTCTGATCTTGCACATCGCCATCTCCTCCCGCATCCTGCGGTTACGCACGTTCTGATGGAACGCGCTGATGACCGCCGCAGGGTGGACATCTGGGATGTTGTGCTGTACACGGCTGAATCTCTGAATGTACTTGCGCAGGGGCTCTCCTTCCTTCTGGGCAAGCAGATGAAGGTCACTCTCTTGGCCATGAGGTTTGTGGCCGCCTGTAAAGGCACCGACAAACTGATGGCATAGGTCTGCCCAGGAGGATATGGAGTTGTCCGGCAAGTGCATGAGCCAGGACCTGACGTTGGGCTTGAGCACCAGCAGGAAGTAGTTGGCAAGGATCTTGTCGTCCCGCCCCCTGGCAGCCTGCACCGCGATGGTGTAGATGCTGAGGAACTCCGACGGATGCGACTTGCCGTCGTACTTCTCTGGTACGTCTGGCTTGAAATTCTTCATGCTGGGCCACTGGACTTGCCGCAGCTCACGAGTGAACGCAGGGTAACCTACCGCATACGGCAAGTCGCCTGGTTCCCCTGGCGCATGCATGTCGACAGAGGGCCCAGCGCGCTGGTCTGATTGACGTCGCGCTTCTCTTCAGCGCTTGATGCGAGTACGAGCGTCTTCTTGCTGTCGCTCGTGAAGAACTTGGCACTGATCGCGACAAGCTCGTGGATCTGATGACGCGGTGGAGTCGCTGTCAAGGTGGATCCGGCGAGTCGGCGATCTTGGCCTTCGGGGCGGAGAGTGCACAGTAGTTGCACCCCCACCAGTCTTGTCGCCACCGGCTCGTGCCTGGCTGACTTGCCGCGGCTGCGACGTGCTCGGCTGCCGTTGCGTGTCGCCGTTGGCGAAGCCGATGAGACTCTGAATGGTGGCCCTCCAGTCGTCAATCTTGTCTGCCGTTGGAGGGTAGTCCAATAGCAGTTGAGCTCGCGCCAAAGCTTCTGCTGCAGTGGCGGGTGGTGGTGGCGAACGGTGCGAGGAGCGGGATATGCTCGGACTTCTACCTAGGGCAGTATCCCGTTCAGGCGACCGTGCCTCGCTTGTGCCAGCATGTTGGCGTGCATGATGGTCTTAAGCGCTCCGAGATCCACCAGCTCGATCTTGGTCCAGCAAACGCATGGTACCATGAGCACCATGATGCTGCCGGTCCCGCGCCTCCTAAGATGGGCGCGGTGCATGTACGGACGCCGAGGTCTTGGAGTGCACCCGGTCGTTGTGGGAGCCGGCTACGCCGCCGATGCGCAACGCAGCCTTGTCCTTGGACCTGGTAGCACTGTGAGCTCCCTCGTCGACGCCCGTTCTTCCGCCGGCGTCCGCCCCATCAGCCGTTTGCTCTGGTGGTAGCGGGGCGGACGGAGCAGTCGCCTCCGAAGCCTTCTTCTTCGGCAGCATGTCGATGAAGATGATGAAGATCTAGCTCGTGTGAACGCTGGATCTGGTTCACACAACTTCGATGCCCCCTACCTGGCGCGCCAAAGATGCCGGGGGACTGATCCACGAACACCTATGGGACCGGCGGGCCGAGTCCCTTTCGGTTTGGCGGGGGCGGAGGTCGCACGAAGAGCAGATCGAGGCGAAACACACGAGCAGTTTACCCAGGTTCGGGCCGCACGTATGCGTAAAACCCTACTCCTGCTTTGTTGTTTGTATTGAGTTCTTGCTCGGGAGCGTGGAGTGCTACAGTACACACCAGCAGCTAACGAGACCGAGCGTGAGTGTTCTGTTCTTCTGAACCCCCCCTACATTGCGCATGGGCCTCCTTTTATATGCTCAAGGGGTCACCGACAGGTGGCAATGGAGGCAAATGGTAAACACGGAAAGATGTTGCGGTAGGTACAGCTACCTGCTGTAGTGTATCATACCTAACCCTGACGGCAGGGGACAAGGGCATTAAATGCCTGTCTACGTCGCCTAAATAGTGCAAAAGAGACCGTCAGGGACGCCCCCGCTCGCCACGATGGCGATCTTGTCAGCGCCGCTTGCCACCGCGCCCCGCTGGCTGCACCGCCTCCCGCCACGTACGCCTGGACGGGCCCCAGACCGACACGTTGGTGGATGTGCTGGAGCGCGGGCACAGAGTGGTAGCTTGCCGCGGCAAGCGCCTTGCCGCGGTCGTTGTCTTGTCGCGTCCGGGAGCTTGTCGCTCACCGGGCCTTGCCGGGGAGCACGGCGCGTCGCGGCAAGTTCCTTGAGGTGCCTTGGTTGGCCTTCTCGGCAAGCTCCTCTCGCCGGGGTCTCGAGATGCCTGGGTTTGCCCTCCCGGCAAGCTCCTCTCGCCGGGGTCTTGTCACCTTGGCTTGGATACTTTGTTCTTGAATGGCTCCAAAGGAACCACGGAGGACCTTGACAGTCACCCGGCAAGCCTTGCCGCGGGATGCTGCGACTGCCTGTGCACAAGTTCGGGATACTAGGGTACCCCTACTCTAGTACACCGACAATGACAATGATGTAACGTGTCATAACAAACGAAACGGTGGTAAGTTGCATGGAAATATATCTCGGAATGGCTATGGAAATGCCATAATAGGTAGGTATGGTGGCTGTTTTGAGGAAGGTATATGGTGGGTGTATGGTACCGGCGAAAGCTGCGCGGTACTAGAGAGGCTAGCAATGGTGGAAGGGTGAGAGTGCGTATAATCCATGGACTCAACATTAGTCATAAAGAACTCACATACTTATTGCAAAAATCTATTAGTCATCGAAACAAAGTACTACGCGCATGCTCCTAGGGGGATAGATTGGTAGGAAAAGACCATCGCTCGTCCCTGACCGCCACTCATAATGAAGACAATCAATAAATAAATCATGCTCCGACTTCATCACATAACGGTTCACCATACGTGCATGCTACGGGAATCACAAACTTTAACACAAGTATCTATCAAATTCACAACTGCTCACTAGCATGACTCTAATATTACCATCCTCATATCTCAAAACAATCATCAAGTATCAAACTTCTCATAGTATTCAATGCACTTTATATGAAAGTTTTTATTATATCCCTCTTGGATGCCCATCATATTAGGACTAAATTCATAACCAAAGCAAATTACCATGCTGTTTACGACTCTCAAAATAATATAAGTGATGCATGAGAGTTCATCTATTTCTATGAAATAAAACCAATATAAGTGAAGCACTAGAGCAACAACAAACTACTCCGAAAGATATAAGTGAAGATCAATGAGTAGTCGAATAATTATGCAACTATATGAAGACTCTCTAACATTTAATAATTTCAGATCTTGGTATTTTATTCAAACAGCAAGCAAAAGAAAAGAAAATAAAATGACACTCCAAGCAAAACACATACCATGTGGTGAATAAAAATATAGGTCCAAGTACAGTTACCGATGAACGAAGATGAAAGAGGGGATGCCTTCCGGGGCATCCCCAAGCTTAGGCTCTTGGTTTTCCTTGAATATTGCCTTGGGGTGCCTTGGGAATCCCCAAGATTAGGCTCTTGCCACTCCTTATTACATAGTCCATCGAATCTTTACCCAAAACTTGAAAACTTCACAACACAAAACTTAACAGAAAACTCGTAAGCTCCGTTAGTATAAGAAAATAAATCATCACTTAAGTATTGTTGTGAACTCATTCCAAATTCATATTGGTGTAATATCTACTGTATTCCAACTTATCTATGGTTCATACCCTCCGATACTACTCCTAGATTCATCAAAATAAGCAAACAACACATAGAGAACAGAATCTGTCAAAAACAGAACAGTCTGTAGTAATCTGTAGGTTTCTAATAGTTCTGTAACTCCAAAAATCCTGAGAAATTAGGAAGTCCTAGGCAATTTGTTTATTAATCTACTGCAAGTGGAATAGGTATTTTATCGCTCTCTGGTAAAAATTAAAATTATTCTCGTGAGCACATACTTTCTGTTTTTTACAGCAAGATCAAATAACAATCACCCAAGAAGATCCTAAAGGCTTTACTTGGCACAAACACTAATTAAAACATAAAAACACAATCATAACAGAGGATGGATAAATTATTTATTACTAAACAGGAACAAAAATCAAGGAACAGAAATAAAATTTGGTTGCCTCCCAACAAGCGCTAACGTTTAACGCCCCTAGCTACGCATCATGATTTCAATGATGCTCACATAAAAGATAAGAATTGTAACATAAAGAGAGCATCATGAAGAATATGACTAGCACATTTAAGTCTAACCCACTTCCTATGCATAGGGATTTTGTGAGCAAAAAACTTATGGGAACAAGAATCAACTTGCATAGGAAGGTAAAACAAGCATAGCTTCAAGATTTTCAACACATAGAGAGGAAACTTGATATTATTGCAATTCCCACTACAAGAAATATGTCAACTAGTGACCTTCTGTCAGTGACCCTGGAAGAATTGGTCATAGATCTTAGACCGTTTGAGACCAATTGGTCAAAAGTTGTTCAGGGGGCTCCAAACCCTAAACTATAACGACCATTTTGGTCAGAAAGGTCGTAATTTCCTTACATGAAATGGTCATAAAGCAGATAGCACTGGTCTGCTGCCTTATTTCTAGCTGATCATGACCAATATAGATGGTCATAACCTTATAAATTGTGGTGGGTTGCTATGACTAGGCGCGTCAAATATGTAAAAAAGCTTCCCTCCCTAGTTCAAAAATAATTCAACAATATTCATTTTCCTATTATGTTCACAATAATACTTGAAAGAAGTGCTATTTATATATTCTTGATTGCCCTCAAAAATTTTGGGCACTCTTTCCTATCCAAATCATTGCCTCATGACAAAATTCAGCTCCATTTGCCCAGTAAATCTTCCTCGGCAAATTTCCAAAGTTTTTTTTCACCTAGAAGCATTGTGATGGAAGTACCATTTTTATATATCCAAATGACATGAAATTTATACGGTTCTTTCATATGCCCAAATTCTCACCCTCCTCCAAATTGCAGATCAGTCAAATCATCTATGTGAGCCCAGGTTCAATCTATATTTTATGGCCAGATTGGCACATTGCAAAGCAAGTGTTATCCAGATCCCTCCTATTACCCTCAAACTTTTTGGGCACTCTTCCATACCCAAATCATTGCCACATGATAATATTTAGCTCCATTTGCCTGGTAAATCTTTCTCAGGAAATTTCCAAAGTTTCTATCTCGAGAGAAGTTTTGTGAAGTAAGTACTACCTATGCTTACCCAAATGATCTGAAAATTTACCAGGGCATGACCATACCTATGTAACTTACCTACACCAAATTTGAGCTCATTTCATTTATCCAATTTCTCTCGCTAATTTTCCCAAGTTTCTGTCCAGGGAATAGCATTGTGAATGAAGTACCACTTTGGCATGTCCAAATGGTATCAATTTTCTATAGTGCTTTCCTATGCCCAAATAACCACCCCCACCAAATTTCAGCTCAATCCATTTCTTATTTGAGCCCAGCTTCAACATTCATATTTATGTCCAGAGTGGTACTTTGCAAAGCAAGTACCACCTAGGATCCTCCTTTTGAGCTAAAAAATTGTGAAGACAGTCTTCTTAGTAGATGATCATCCTCAACCAAAACTCACACCCATTGGCCATGTGCATTTCCCGTATCGCTAATCAAACACTTGGCTGCTAATTCATGTTTGAGCATAGTTCAGTCTCCTCGTGAGAATGTTATGTTGTAATTTTCTTCCTAGCACCTGCCTGGGGAGTAACCAACCCCCTAGACATGCCTAGGCCGCCCAGAACACATGCCAACGCCATAGCCACGCGCTGACCACGCAGTGGGCATGCGAGTTTACGCGCTCTGGAGTTGGGGCCCTCGACCACCATCCAAACCTCGATGTATCGCAACCAAACCATGTATTTATGATTAAATAGATACTTATATACCTACAAATGATTTTTATAAAAAATAAAGAGCAAACTATAAGGTATATGCAGTTCGAAATTGACCCGCTTCCTTCTGAAATGGCAGAAATTTGTCTTTTTCACAAGTGGTGGATCAAAACTTTTGACACCAAACCATTTTTTTCAATTATGCATTAAATATGGCCTAATATTTTATAAAAATGATTTGGTCCAATTTGCAACAAATATATGGTAGCTCCTTCACAAAAAAACTCATTTTGGGCATTCAAAAAATGGAAAATAAATTTTCCGTGCAAAGAAACTGAAAATTCCCTTAGGCAACATTGTTTGGAATTCCAAGATGCACCCTTGAGCACAATAAGAGATCATTTGAACAAACTGTGCCATGAATGTGGCCGTAAGATTGATCATTTGGCTTGAAAACCCTGAATCTTCACGCATGATAGCTCATTTCTGAGAACACTTTTTTAAAATAATTGCCTTATTACAATTTTATTATTTTTCCTGGAAACTCGGTCACATATAATGACACAATGCGAAGGTTTCCAATTTTTTGAATTTTTTGAATTTTTTATGCCCGTTTCGAAATGCGATCAAAACGGCGGGTTTACCCGTTCCTAGCTAGTGGTTGAATCTTGGAATTTTTTTGATATTTCTCTGATTAAATAGATACTTATGTACCTAGAAATGATTTTTTGAAAAAAATAAAGAGCAAACTATGAGGCAGCTGCAGTTCAAATTTGACCCGCTTCCTACTGAATCGGCAGGAATTTGTCTTTTTCACCAGAGGTGGATCAAGGCTTTTCACACCCAACCATTTGGTCAATTGTGAATCAAATATGGCCTAGTATTTTCGAAAATTGATTCGGTCCAATTTTGCAACAAATATATGGTAGGTCCTTTAGAAAAAGAACTCAATTCGGGCACTCAGAAAATGGAAAATGAATTTTCCGTGCAAAGAAAATAAAAACTCCCTTAGGCAACATTGTTTGGAATTCCAAGATGCACCCTTGTGCACAATATGAGATCATTTGAACAAACTATGCCATGAATGTGGCCATAAGATTAATCATTTGGCTTGAAAGCCCTGAATCTTCACGCACCATAGCTCATTTCTGAGAACACTTTTTTAAAATAATTGTCGTATTACATGTTTATTATTTTTCCTGGAAACTTGGTCACATATAATGACACAATGCGAAGGTTTTCCAATTTTTTGATTTTTTTTTTGAATTTTTTATGCCCGTTTCGAAATGCGATCAAAACGGCAGGTTTGACCGTTCCTAGCTAGTGGTTGAATCTTGGAAAACTTTTGATGTTTCTCTGATTAAATAGATAATTATGTATCTAGAAATGATTTTTGTAAAAATAAAGAGCAAACTATGAGGCAGCTGCAATTCAAATTTGACCCGCTTCCTACTGAATCGGCGGGAATTTTTCTTTTTCACCAGAGGAGGATCAAGGATTTTGACACCCAACCATTTGGTCAATTGTGAATCAAATATGGCCTAGTATTTTAGAAAATTGATTTGGTCCAATCTTGCAACAAATATATGGTAGGTCCTTCACAAAAAGAACTCACTTCGGGCACTCGGGAAATGGAAAATGAATTTTTAGTGCAAAGAAAATGAAAACTCCCTTAGGAAACATTGTTTGTAATTCCAAGATGCACCCTTGTGTACAATATGAGATCATTTGAACAAACTATGCCATGAATGTGGCCATAAGATTGATCATTTGGCTTGAAAGCCATGAATCTTCACGCATGATAGCTCATTTCTAAGAACACTTTTTTAAAATAATTACCAAGTTTATTATTTTTTCTGGAAACTTGGTCACATATAATGACACAATGCGAAGGTTTTCCAATTTTTTGATTTTTTTTTGAATTTCTTATGCCCGCTTCAAAATGCGGTCAAAACAACGGGCTTGACCGGTCATAGCTACGGTTGAATCTAGGAAAACCTTTGATGTATATCTGATTAAATAGATACTTATGTATCTAGAAATGATTTTTTGAAAAAATAAAGAGCAAACTATGAGGCAGCTGCAATTCAAATTTGACCCGCTTCCAACTGAACCGGCAGAAATTTGTCTTTTTCACGAGAGGTGGATGAAAACTTTTGACATGCAACCATTTGGTCAATGTGCATTAAATATGGCCTAGTATTTTAGAAAATTGATGGAGTCCAATTTTGCAACAAATATTTGGTAGGTTCTTCACAAAAAACCCCATTTTTGCCACTCAGAAAATGATTAAAAATAGCTAGAAAGATCAGAAATGCATACAAATTGGTCCTTATCCATAAAATGTGGTATAAATCTAGTGAAAATTTGTGTGATGCCCTTTTGCAATATATTTTTGATAGCTACTTCACAAAATCAATGTATTTTTAGTACTTGGAAACTACTTAAATCACTGATTTTCCCAAACCAATCAAAACTCTTCGCATGGATCGATGACATGGTGCCCATCCATCCATCTCTCCATCCCACATCTATCCATCTATCTACAGAAAAAATAAAAAACTGAAAAGGAGATACCCCACCCGCAGCCCAAACCAAAGCTCTGATCCCCCATCTCCTCGCCGCTGCCGCCCCCTCCCGATCCAGTCCTCCGCCTCATCCCCCTCCTCTCCCCGATCCCATCCCTCCCCTCATCTCCCACATCGCTGCCGCCACCCATCCAAACCTCACCGGCCGGTGGCCTCTCCCTCTCCTCCCACCTTAGGCAGAGCCACCACCCATCCATCTCTCTCTACTCCCACCTCAGGCGACCCCTCTTTCGCTCATCTCTCCCTCTCCCACAATGACCTACGGATCCCGCTTGATTCCGGCATCCTCCGGCGTCGCCAAGCCTACCCACAGCTTCCTCTCGCTGCCCTCTTTCTTCACCACCGCGTCAATTTGCTTTACCCCACCTCATGTGGTCGCCTGCATCACTTCCTCCCACTAGGGTTTCGGTGGTGGGGTGGACCTCTTCGTTGCGCATGGCTGAGATGAACGTCCTCGGCGGTGGTGGTGGCGCGCGTGAAATCCTCCTCCATGACAAGGCCGCCGACGGATCAGCTCCTCTCCATCGGTGGATCCTCGCCTCTCCGACAAGGCCGCCACTGGATCCCCTCGTCTTTGACAGCAACGCCTCTGGATCCGCTCGTCCTCGACAACGATGGCACCGAGGAGCACCAGGAGCTTCGGATCAGGTAACTTATTATCTCCCTCTCTCCCTCCCGCAGGGCATGGAAGCAGTACCTACTCTAGCTGCAGCTCTACTCTCTCCACACCTAGGTTACTGATTGCTTTCTCTTGCTGGGTTTTCCTTCACCTAGGTTTCGCTAGTGAACAGATGATCATGGCGTCAGTGGCTCAACGTCTCCCTGGCAAAGGTGATGTCTGATTTCCAAAGACAACAGGTTGCTTTGTAGTGTATGTTGCCTTGCCATTCTCAAGGTAGGATCGTGAATTGGAAGCCTGCAATTCCAAGCTTGAACTCCTATGGCAACTGGGTCACTACCAATAGATTACTACTAATTCTATACGTGTTGTATGGCTTGCCCCTTTTTGGAGCGGTTAATTTCTTAGTCAGTCTAGTCTGCCTGTATTGGATTTGGTTGCCTGGTTGTGTAAAAAAGTTAGTGTGGGTCATTGAAGGAGTGAGTGATCTCAGTTCTGGTTGTGTCAAAATTTTACTATGTATCATGCTTATTGTTTACTGCATTGAGGCATGTGGGTACCAGAATTTGGGCATGTATGTATAATTTTTATTCTCTTGAATGAATAATAATTCTTTAGGTGTAATGTGTCTGGTGTTACTACATACGTTGTTGTACTAGTTGTAGCAGGATAATGAATAATATTTCTTCATTAACTATGCCACCTGCATCTTGTTATACTAGTAATAGTAGGATAATGCATCTTGTTGTACTAATGAGTGTTGTTATGCCTTTCACATTCATTCATTCATTCTCTGATTGTTCTAGGAGTCAGTCCTCATTCATTTGGTGCGGTGCGCCATGGACGCGATGGCAGCTTCATCCCCTGCGCCGGCGCCATGGAGTGGCTAGAGCTGGCTGTGGACGACGACGCCCATCGACAAGGGACGGCCTGGCCTGCCACACCGAAGCCCTAACAAGGCGGCTGAGGAACCAGGAGGTTACTCATACCGTCGCCCCTCATGTGGACGTGCCAGACCAGGCCTACTGCTGCTGCTGGGTAGAGTCCGGTCACACTGTTGCTTGGTATGATTCCCACCTCCTCCGAACCCCCTTGTACTGCAGGCCTTCATGTGCATGTGTGGAGCCCTGTTTGTTTCATATCCACTGCTTGCCATATCTTCCAGGTAGATTAGCACAAGATCAGTGGTTTTTAGCAATTTTCTCATGCCCATGTGTGGGGTGGTAAACAGAGGACGACGCACTATTAACTACACAACTCTGAAATGCTATTGATTACTCACTGTTACACCATGCATGCACCTACAACTACAGGGATTTGTACTGGTTACTAAATGATGTGCGTTTTTCTTCAGTTTGATTGAAAAATTGTCCCCCCTTTTGTGCATGCATACATCTGCCCACTAAGCCACCAAACATGTTGTAAGTCTTAATCTGTCAATGGTGTGATTTTGTGTTTACATTATATCCTGGTAGAATTATTATGTTTGGCTCTCTACTCTAGTAGTGCTGTCTGTAGAGGCCACCGTGATTTTCTTATACACATGATGATGCAAGTATGGACTGTTGTTTGTTTCATATGTAGTCACGTACTTCCATCATATAAATGCCTGCCCTGTTCTTCATCTCCCCTCCCTCTGATTCCTCCTGTCTGCGTTTTGTTTTGTGTCTCAAATCTGTAGAAGCTACCTCCGCCGCCGCTGCCACTGTTGCAGGTCGAACAGGAAGAAGCCCTCATGGCTGCTGCACATCCAAAGTGGTGAGCGCCACCCAGTTTTTTTGGTACTGTGAAGTGTTAGTTGGTACTGTGAAGTGTTAGTTGATGGTTGATTAGTCTATTAATCAAAGCATTCTTACATGCTGTGAATATATACTGCAATCCTATTTTTTGTGTGAAAAATGAACTAGTTATCTGCAATACGAGCTAGACATGAACCGGCTCTTGCTACTAAAGGAACATAGTATAAATTTAGACCTTCTGTGTGATGCTATATATTCAGACATATACTATTGTTCATTTACCTTTGTGATCTCAGAAGTTGATGCCATATTTAAGGTTTGGAGGATGTACTACTATTTATTTACTTATGTGATCAGCACCCCAATCCCAGGGTCCTCTATTTGGAGCAGTAAATCAAAGCTTGTTTGCTGCAGTTTGTTTTATACACTTCCTTTTGTAACATCAACATATAAAATTAGTTGTCTGCATCATATTGGATCATTCCCACTTATTAGTTGAGTTCTAAGTATGTAGTCTCTTTAGTTCTGTTGTTATATTATAGTCAGAATTATACCGTGTGACTGAATCATGTGTTATTTAGTTGGCAGAGCACTATCTTTAGTTTTCTAATGATTGTTCAACTCTCAATTCTGAATAAATAAGTAGCTGGCCCTATTGGTTCTTTCTTTCTTTAGGGCTGCGACCTGATGGTCAAGCTGCTGTTTTGCTCTACTTGATAATTCCAATTAGATCATTGTCAACACTATCATCGTCAGGTCTTGATTCCCTTTCGTCTCTCCTTCCTTGTGATGTTAGTCCGTGTGGGCTTACTAGTATTGTTAGATGATGTCAGTTGAATGGATGGTTGTGGTAGTAGAATAGTACAATACTTTTCTTCAGGTGAATGTGTTATGGTGACATTCATTGCATGACATGCACTTGTACCAATATACCATGCTGGTACCTATAGGTTAGTATTGTTGGTGCCTAACATGAGCTTGAATGTTGTAGTGGAAGTGTAGAACAACAGGTTAATGTGTTGCTGTCAAGTTGTTGGAATTTTTGCTATGCCTTGCTTAGTGTTTAATGAACTGAAGCATTTGGGCATGTGCGTATAATTGTCTCAATATTTTTTATTGGCAATAATTTAACTCCCAATGTATCTCACTAATAGTTTATGATGTACATCAGGATCTAATGTTGTTGAGGATGCTGGTGTTGTGACAGAAGATCAAGGAAGCCTCGAGATGCGCACCACAGTTTTAGTTGATGTTGTTAGTTTGCCACCATGTTTTGAATATTTGATGTTGTTGATGTTGCTAGTTTGCCACCGTGTATATGTTGTTGGCCATGCAAACATGCATGTGATGTTGTGAATATTTGAGCGAATGATTCTGTATTTAATAATTTAATCAAGAATCATTTATTGTTTTCTGTTGAAATGTGTAAAGTTGAAATCTATGAATGAAAAACAATGAACACGTTCTACTAGACCAAGTTATATTACGGGTCTAAAAAGGCTGTGGCCCAAACAATAGTGGGCTGGAATATTGTGCATTTATGAAAAACTGGTAACAAAAGGCTTAATGAGAAGGACTGTGAAATGGCCTAGGCCCAGAAAATAAAAAGGCTGAATTGTAGGGCCTGGCCCATATAGCTGACCAAAATTAATAAGAAAAAAAATATAAAAAGGCTGAATTGTTGGGCTCGGCCCATCTAAAACACCAAACTGGACCGGGCTGATTCTAATCAACGACCTTTTCAATTGGTCACAATTTTTCCACGTCAGATTGCCACGTCGGATCCGACGTGGCCTGGGCAGATAGCCAGTGACCAAAATAAAAGGTCATGGGTTCAACGACCTTCTGTTTTGGTCGTAAACGTCTACAACCTTCTCACAGAGAAGGTCGCTAATTTCAGTTTACGACCGCTAGCTTTTGACCTTCTGTTTTTGGTCACAAAAAGGTCGCAAATGAAAAACTATGACCTTTCAGCGGCCAATAGTGAGGGTCACAAGTTGACATATTTCTTGTAGTGTCCTACAAGCATATGTTCCTCCCTCATAATAATTTTCAGTAGCATCATGAATGAATTCTACAATATAACCATCACATAAAGCATTCTTTTCATGATCTACAAGCATAGAAAATTTACTACTCTCTACATAAGCAAAATTCTTCTCAATCGAATGGTGGGAGTCTCATAAGAGACTTGAATACTATAAATTGTTTCATGTTAAAAGAGTAGTGTTCAGAAAAAGAGTAATCATAATCATGACAAGTTTTATAAATATAATCATCACTACTCTTTATAGCATCAGTGTCATCACAATAATCATCATAAATAGGAGGCATGCTATCATCATAATAACTTTTCTCATCGAAACTTGGGAGGCTAAAAATATCATTTTCATTAAACATAGCATCCCCAAGCTTGGGACAAACATTAATTGCAGCAAATATATTATAAAACATGTCATTCTCATCAAACAAAGCATCCCAAGCTTGGGGCTTCTCATATCATAAGCATAATCACTCTCATCATAAATACTATGGATAGCACCAATAGTATAGCAATTATCATCATCACAATGAGTAATAGGAGCAACATCATTTGGGAGGGATACTGTTCTACCTTTACTTCTCCCTCTTTTCTTTTTCTTCTTCACATCAGGGTTTAACCCTCTCTTTTGAGCTCCTTATTAATGAGATTGGTTGAATAGAAAGCTCCTCCTCATTCCCTGATTCATCATAAGAAATAATAGGAGGATATCGGGAAGTCTCTTCCCTTCCATTAGTATTCTCTTCATCTTCTATTTCTTTTCTTTTCTTTATATACTTGTCAATATAAGGATTTTCAATGCAATTCACCGCACAATACATATAAATTTCCTCTAGATCAAAATTAAGAACTCTATCAAGGGCAAATTCTGGAGTAACCTTAGATATACGTTTAATTTCTTCATAACCCAGGAGAAAACTAAGTTCATTATGATGCAAGGGAAATCAAGTCATCACAATTTTTGGACACGATACGATCATGAAACAATTTGCATTGGGTACTGAAATGATCATGTTCATTGCAAAGTTCACAAGTACGGCTAAGAAAGTTTAAATTTTCAGCACAAACATCTAGCCTTTCTTGCAACCATTTAGTTTCCAAATACTTATGCCTCTTGCAAAATCTATCTTCCCTATTTGTACGTACTTGCAAACTCTATGCACTCCACAAAAATCGACATGCTTATAAGAGATATTTTCATCATGACTAGTGCAATCATCATTAGTACTATGGATATTCAAAGAGTTCATACTAATAACATTGCAATCATGCTCATCATTTAAAGATTTAGTGCCAAACATTTTAATGCATTCTTCTTCTAACACTTTGGCACAATTTTCCTTTCCATCATACTCACAAAAGATATTAAAAAGATGAAGCGTATGAGGCAAACTCAATTCCATTTTTTATAGTTTTCTTGTATAGACTAAACTAGTGATAAAACAAGAAACAAAAAGATTCGATTGCAAGATCTAAAGATATACCTTCAAGCGCTAACCTCCCCGGCAACGGCGCCAGAAAAGAGCTTGATGTCTACTACACAACCTTCTTCTTGTAGACGTTGTTGGGCCTCCAAGTGCAGAGGTTTGTAGGACAGTAGCAAATTTCCCTCAAGTGGATGACCTAGGGTTTATCAATCCGTGGGAGGCATAGGATGAAGATGGTCTCTCTCAAGCAACCCTGCAACCAAATAACAAAGAGTCTCTTGTGTCCCCAACACACCCAATACAATGGTAAATTGTATACGTGCACTAGTTCGGCAAAGAGATGGTGATACAAGTGCAATATGGATGGTAGATATAGGTCTTTGTAATCTCAAATTATAAAAACAGCAAGGTAACTAATGATAAAAGTGAGCGTAAAAGGTATTGCAATGCTAGGAAACAAGGACTAGGGTTCATACTCTCACTAGTGCAAGTTCTCTCAACAATAATAACATAATTGGATCATATAACTATCCCTCAACATGCAACAAAGAGTCACTCCAAAGTCACTAATAGTGGAGAACAAACGAAGAGATTATTGTAGGGTACGAAACCACCTCAAAATTATCCTTTCTGATCGATCTATTCAAGAGTCTGTAGTAAAATAACATGAAGCTATTCTTTCCGTTTAATCCATCATAGAGTTCGTACTAGAATAACACATTAAGACACAAATCAACCAAAACCCTAATGTCACCTAGATACTCCAATGTCACCTCAAGTATCCATGGCTATGATTATACAATATGCATCACACAATCTCAGATTCATCTATTCAACCAACACAAAGAACTTCAAAGAGTACCCCAAAGTTTCTACCAGAGAGTCAAGACGAAAACGTGTGACAACCCCTATGCATAAGTTCACGAGGTCACGGAACTCGCAAGTTGATCACCAAAACATACATCAAGTGGATCACATGATATCCCATTGTCACCACAGATAAGCACGTGCAAGACATACATCAAGTGTTCTCAAATCCTTAAAGACTCAATCTGATAAGATAACTTCTAAGGGAAAATTCAATCCATTACAAGAGAGTAGATGGGGAGAAACATCATAAGATCCAACTATAATAGCAAAGCTCCCGTTACATCAAGATCATACCACCTCAAGAACACGAGAGAGAGAGAGATCAAACACATAGCTACCGGTACATACCCTCAGCCCCGAGGGAGAACTACTCCCTCCTCGTCATGGAGAGCACCGGGATGATGAAGATGGCCACCAGAGAGGGATTCCCCCCTCCGGCAGGGTGCCGGAACGGGTCTAGATTGGTTTTCGGTGGCTACGGAGGCTTCTGGTGGCGGAACTCCCGATCTATTCTGCTCCTCG
Source organism: Triticum dicoccoides (assembly GCF_002162155.2). NCBI lineage: Eukaryota > Viridiplantae > Streptophyta > Magnoliopsida > Poales > Poaceae > Triticum > Triticum dicoccoides. The sequence goes on along the minus strand of NC_041388.1, from coordinate 556,701,480 downwards.
ATGTTTCTAGGGTATATTGGTATATATAGGCGAAAGAAGTCGGTCAGAGGAGCCACGAGGGTGGGGGCGCGCCCCAGGGGTAGGGCGCGCCTCCCTGCCTCATGGCCACCTCGAAGCTTCCCTGACGTCTACTCCAAGTCTCCTAGATTGCTTCCGTTCCAAAAATAAGTTACATGAAGTTTCATGTCAATTGGACTCCGTTTGATTTTCCTTTTCTGCGATACTCCAAAACAAGGAAAAAACAGAAACTGGCACTAGGCTCTAGGTTAGTAGGTTAGTCCCAAAATCATATAAAATAGCATATAAATGCATATAAAACACCCAAGGTTGATAATATAATAGCATGGAACAATAAAAAATTATAGATACGTTGGAGATGTATCAGGCACCATAGGACAGCACTAAAATAAAATATAGAACTCAAACCAATCATGATCATCAATCAACCCATAGGACAAAATAGATCTACTCAAACATCATAGGATAACCACATATCATTGCATAATAATATATAGTGTTGAGCACCATGTTTAAGTAGAGTATTGCAGCGGGAATAGAGAGGTTACGCCACTGCATAGAGGGGGAGAAAGTTGGTGTTGACGGTAGCAAGGTTATTGGTGTAGATCGTCGTCACGATCCTTGCCCCGGTGGCACTCCGGCGCCACCGGGAGAGAGGAGGAGAGAGCCCCCCCTCCTTATTCTTCTTCCTTGGCCTCCCCTAGATGGGAGGAGGGTTTCCCCTCTGGTCCATAGCCTCCATGGTGGCGGAGGGGCGGGATCCCCTCCAAGATTGGATCTACCCCTCTGTTCTCTTCTGTTTCGCATTTTTGTTTTCTGGCGGAAAACCATTTCTTAAATATCCGAAGATCCGCAACTCTGATTGTGCTGAGATTTTAACATGATTTGTTTCCAGATATAAGCTTCCTTACGCTTGAAGTAGAGATCCAACCGACTTACGGGGTGCCCACAAGGCACCACCGCGCGCCAGGGGTGGAGGTAGCGCCATGGTGTCTTGTGCAGGTCATGGGCCTCCCTTTGCGTTGATTCCACCTCCCAAAAATCACATATATTCCAAAATAATTCTCCGCAAATTTTTATCGCGTTTGGACTTTGTTTCATATGGATATTATGCGAAGCAAAAAACATGCAAAAACAGGAACTGGCACTGGGCACTGGATCAATATGTTAGAGTAACTCTAGCAGACCCCGCATCGCGCCGGCCCAGAAAACGAGTTTGCAGTTCGTGCAAAACCGGTTTTGCGGGCTGGCTCGGACGGCCATAGATGCAGACCCCTCAAACGTACGGGTCGGCTTTCCGGGGTCTTCTCTTTGCGCCGCTGCATCCCGCATCTCATCGGCCCGCAAATATCAAATCCAACATAATACAACAATCGAAAGCAAAACTAAATTATTCAAATCAAACATAATACAATAATCATCCATATTACAAATAATTATTCAAATCACCGTAGCAAACTTAAATAATGCAATAAAAAACTTGTCATGAATACAAATACAAATGAATACAAAAATGAGTCACTGTCCAGCCCTTTGCCAATGGTGCTCAATGTGATCCTCCTGAAGTTGAAAGTGGGTGTTTGCATTTTCAATCTCCTTGTATATTTGAAGAAAAGCTCTAATGCGGTAAGGGTCTCTAGCTGGTTTGACACGACTACCCACATTGTCATAGAAGAATTCCAAGTTCATTCCTCTCTCATCTTCAAGAATCATATTGTGCAGGATAACGCAGCATGTCATGATATTTTTCAAGGTTTTATTATCCAAAAAATGAGCAGGACCATGAACAATGGCAAACCTAGATTGCAAAACACCGAATGCTCTTTCAATGTCTTTTCGGACTGCCTCTTGCACCCTTGCAAATTCACATTGCTTTTTAGTTGTGGGTTCTGTGATGCTTTTGACAAATGTGCACCAAGGAGGGTATATACCATCTACAAGATAGTACCCCTTTGTGTATTCATGCCCATTGATAGTGTAGTTGCAAGCAGGAGCATCACCACTAGCAAGCCTAGCAAACAAATGAGACCATTGCAACACATTGATATCATTGAGAGTGCCCGGCATGCCAAAAAAGCAATGCCAAATCCATAAATCCTCGGATGCTACGACCTCTAGCACAATTGTTGCATCACGAGACTTGCCACAATACATTCCTTACCATGCCTTGGGGCAATTTTTCCAAGTCCAATGCATACAATCAATGCTACCTAGCATGCCAGGCCAACCTCCCCTCTCATTAGTTTCCATCAATTTCTTTGTGTCATCTTCGTTTGGTCCCAAAGATACTCAGGACCAAAGACACGGATGATCACCATTGCAAATCTACGCACAGACTCAATTGTAGTATCTTCACCAATGCGAAGGTACTCATCGGCATAGTCAGCCGAATCACCATACGCAATCACCCGCATTGCCGCAGAGATTTCTTGATATGCACTAAATCCCTTTAAGCTCACATCATTTCTTCTTTGAGTAAAATACCGGCAATTTGCCTCGCAAGCTTGAACAATTTTGACAAAGAGGGATCGGCGCATTCGATACCTTCTCCGGAAGAGGTGCGGTGGATATGTAGGATTCTTCGCGAAGTAGTCTTGCATCAACATCTCGTTCCCAAGATGACGATTCCGGGGAATGCAAAGATGCCCGATGATTGATCCTCGCCTCCTCCTCTAGTACTCGTCTTTGTGCTCCTTCACGGCAAGTGCCATGACCAATGTTTGCTGCCGAAAGTTCGCAAGCATGGTCTCAACATCCGAGTCGTCCGAATCAGACAAATCAGAGAGCAAGAACTTCTCACACAGGCTCAACTCCATCTACATGCATACCAGCGCATTAAATTAGCTATACCGCTCGCAAAAAAACAAAAAATGCACTAACCGGTGGTGGGCGCGGCGGGTGATCCTGGGCGGCGACGCGAAGGCAGGCAATTGCACCCATACTTGATAGTTCCTTGAATCAAAAGCATGATTGCAATGATGTTATTATAAATTCTTTGAATGTCAATTGTGCTAATAATATGCAAAACCCTAAGCTTGGGGATGCTAGTTTTGCTATGTCCACTACTTGTTGCAATGATCATGATTGGGGTGATTCTTCTTATGATCTTGAGAATTTATTTAAGCCCCATGATGAATATGAGATTGATAATAATGTTTGCAATATTGAAAGTGGGTTTGGAAGAGTGTCAACTTTAGATCCCACATATTTGGAGAATGTTCAATCTTATGAAATTTTTGATAAAAGTGGGTTTGGAGAGGTCATGACTTTAGTTAATGTTAATCCCACTATTTTGGAAGAGTACCAACTTTGCATGCATGTGGATCGTGTTGAAAATATTTTATGTGATAGCTATTTTGTTGAATTTGCTTACGATCCCACATGTAATTATTATGAGAGAGGGAAATATGGTTGTAGAAATTTTCATGTTGCTAAATTACCTCTTGTTATGTTGAGATTGCTATTGTTTCTTTCCTCTTCCTTGCATATGCTAGTTTTTGCTTGTTATGATAATTTGTTTGCTTATAAAATACCTATGCATAGGAAGTATGTTAGACTCAAGTGTTTTTTTCATATGCTTCATGATTCTCCCTTCGTGTTTCAATTTCTATCTTTCATGTGAGCATCATTAAAATTATAGATGCCTAGTTAGGGGCGTTAAACGACAACACTTGTTGGGAGGCAACCCAATTTTATTTTTGTTTCTTGTTTTTTTGTTCCTATTTAGTAATAAATAATTAATCTAGCTTCTGTTTAGATGTGGTTTTATGTTTTTAATTAGTGTTTGTGCCAGGTAGAACCTTTGGGAAGACTCGGGGGAAGTCTTTGCGATCTTGCTGTAAAAAACGGAAAATTTAGCGCTCACGAGATTTGCTGCCATTTTTACTAGAGAGTGCGATTAGGTTGATTCTTTTTGAAGATTATTAATAGAAAAATTATTCACGTCCACCAATTTATTTCAGAATTTTTGGGGTTACATAAGTATTCGAAACCTACAGATTACGACAGTCTGTTCTGTTTTTGACAGATTCTTTTTTTCGTGTGTTGTTTGCTTATTTTGATGAATCTATGGCTAGTATCGGGGGGTATGAACCATAGAGAAGTTGGAATACAGCAGGTTTAACACCAATATAAATAAATAATGAGTTCATTACAGTACCTTGAAGTGGTGGTTTGTTTTCTTATAGTAACGGAGCTCATGAGATTTTCTGTTGAGTTTTGTGTTGTGATGTTTTCAAGTTTTGGGTAAAGATTTTATGGATTTTGGAATAAGGAGTGGCAAGAGCCTAAGCTTGGGGATGCCCAAGGCACCCCAAGTTAAAATTCAAGGACAACCAAAAGCCTAAGCTTGGGGATGCCCCGGAAGGCATCCCTTCTTTCGTCTTCATCCATTGGTAACTTTACTTGAGGCTATATTTTTATTCACCACATGATATGTGTTTTGCTTGGAGCGTCTTGTATGATTTGAGTCTTTGCTTTTTAGTTTACCACAATCATCCTTGCTGTACACACCTTTTGGAGAGACACACATGAATCAGAATTTATTAGAATACTCTATGTGCTTCACTTATATCTTTTGAGTTAGACAATTTTGCTCTAGTGCTTCACTTATATGTTTAAGAGCACGGTGGTGGTGTTAATTTATAGAAATTATTGATCTCTCATGCTTCACTTATATTATTTTGAGAGTCTTTTAGAACAGCATGGTAATTTGCTTTGGCTATAAAATTAGTCCTAATATGATAGGCATCCAAGATGGGTATTATAAAAACTTTCATAAAGAGTGCATCGAATACTATGAGAAGTTTGATACTTGATGATTGTTTTGAGATATGAAGATGGTGATATTAGAGTCATGCTAGTTGAGTATTTGTGAGTTTGAGAAATACTTGTTCTAAAGTTTGTGATTCCTGTAGCATGCACGTATGGTGAACTGTTATGTGATGAAGTCGGAGCATGATTTATTTATTGATTGTCTTCCTTCTGAGTGGCGGTCGGGGACGAGCGATGGTCTTTTCCTACCAATCTATCCCCCTAGGAGCATGCGTGTAGTACTTTGTTTCGATAACTAATAGATTTTTGCAATAAGTATGTGAGTTCTTTATGACTAATGTTGAGTCCATGGATTATACGCACTCTCACCCTTCCACCATTGTTAGCCTCTCTAGTACCGCGCAGCTTTCGCCGGTACCATACACCCACCATATACCTTCCTCAAAACAGCCACCATACCTACCTATTATGGCATTTCCATAGCCATTCCGAGATATATTTCCATGCAACTTACCACCGTTCCGTTTGTTATGACACGTTACATCATTGTCATATTGCTTTGCACGATCATGTAGTTGACATCGTACTTGTGGCAAATCCATCTTTGTAATTCTTTCATACATGTCACTCTTGATTCTTTGCATATCCCGGTACACCGCCGGAGGCATTCACATAGAGTCATATTTTGTTCTAGTACCGAGTTGTAATTTTTGAGTTGTAAGTAAATAAAAGTGTGATGATCATCATTATTAGAGCATTGTCCCAAGTGAGGAAAGGGTAATGGAGACTATGATTCCCCCACAAGTCAGGATGAGACTCCGTACGAAAAAAAGGTAGGCCGTAAAAAGAGAGGAAAAGGCCCAAAAAATGAGAGAAAAAGAGAGAAGGGACAATGTTACTATCCTTTTACCACACTTGTGCTTCAAAGTAGCACCATGATCTTCATGATAGAGAGTCTCCTATGTTGTCACTTCCATATACTGGTGGGAATTTTACATTATAGAACTTGTCTTGTATATTCCAATGATGGGCTTCCTCAAAATGCCCTAGGTCTTCGTGAGCAAGCGAGTTGGATGCACACCCACTTACTTTCTTTTGTTGAGCTTTCATACACTTACAGCTCTAGTGCATCCGTTGCATGGCAATCCCTACGCACTCACATTGATATCTATTGATGGGAATCTCCATAGCCCGTTGATACGCCTAGTTGATGTGAGACTATCTTCTCCTTTTTTGTCTTCTCCACAACCACCATTCTATTCCACATATAGTGCTATGTCCATGGCTCACGCTCATATATTGCGTGAAGATTGGAAAAGTTTGAGAACATCAAAAGTATGAAACAATTGCTTGGCTTGTCATCGAGGTTGTGCATGATTAAATACGTTGTGTGATAAAGATAGAGCATAGCCAGACTATATGATTCTGTAGGGATAACTTTCTTTGGCCATGTTATTTTGAGAAGACATGATTGCTTTGTTAGTATGGTTGAAGTATTATTATTTTTATGTCAATATTCAACTTTTTTCTTGAATCTTTCGGATTTGAACATCATGACACAATAAAGAAAATTACATTGAGAATTATGCTAGGTAGCATTGCACATCAAAAATTCTGTTTTTATCATTTCCTACTTGGGGACGAGCATGAATTAAGCTTGGGGATGCTTGATACGTCTCCAATGTATCTATAATTTTTTATTGTTCCATGCTATTATATTATCTGTTTTGGATGTTTAATGGGCTTTAATATACCTTTTTATATTATTTTTGGGACTAACCTACTAACCAAAGGCCCGGTGCAAATTGCTGTTTTTTTGCCTATTTCAGTGTTTCACAGAAAAGGAATATCAAACGGAATAGAAACGAAATGAAACCTTCGGGAGAGTTATTTTTGGAAGAAACGTGATCCAGGAGACTTGGAGTGGACGTCAAGAAAGAAGCGAGGAGGCCACGAGGCAGGAGGGCACGCCCAGGGGGGCAAGGCGCGCCCCCACCCTCGTGGGCCCCTCGCAACTCCACCAACCTACTTCTTCCTCCTATATATATAGCCATATACCCTAAAAACATCCGAGAGCACCACGAAACCCTATTTCCACCTCCGCAACCTTCTGTACCCGTGAGATCCCATCTTGGGGCCTTTTCTGGCGCTCTGCAGGAGGGGGAATCGATCACGGAGGGCTTCTTCATCAACACCATAGCTTCTCCGCTGATGTGTGAGTAGTTTACCACAGACCTTCGGGTCCATAGTTATTAGCTAGATGACTTCTTCTCTCTCTTTGGATCTCAATACAAAGTTCTCCTCGATTCTCTTGGAGATCTATTCGATGTAATTCTTTTTGCGGTGTGTTTGTCGAGATCCGATGAATTGTGGGTTTATGATCAAGATTATCTATGAACAATATTTGATTCTTCTATGAATTCTTCTATGCATGATTTAATATCTTTGCAAGTCTCTTCGAATTATCAGTTTGGTTTGGCCTACTAGATTGACCTTTCTTGCAATGGGAGAAGTGCTTAGCTTTGGGTTCAATCTTGCGGTGTCATTTCCCAGTCACAGTAGGGGCAGCAAGGCACATATTGTATTGTTGCCATCGAGGATAAGAAGATGGGGTTTATATCATATTTCTTGAGTTTATCCCTCTACATCATGTCATCTTGCCTAATGTGTTACTCTGTTCTTACGAACTTAATACTCTAGATGCATGTTGTATAGCGGTCGATGTGTGGAGTAATAGTAGTAGATGCAGAATCGTTTTGGTCTACTTGTCGCGGACGTGATGCCTATATACATGATCATGCCTAGATATTCTCATAACTATGCACTTTTCTATCAATTGCTCGGTAGTAATTTGTTCACCCACCATAGAATTTGCTATCTGGAGAGAAGCCACTAGTGAAACCTATGGCCCCTGGGTCTATCTTCCACCATATTATTTTCCTATCAACTTGCTATTTCTCTCGTTGTTTATTTTGCAATCTTTATTTTCCAATCTATACAATAAAAATACCAAAAATATTTATCTTATTATCTCTATCAGATCTCACTTTTGTAAGTGATCGTGAAGGGATCGATAACCCCTTTTTCGCGTTGGTTGCGAGGTTCTTGTTTGTTTGTGCAGGTACTAGGGACTTGCATGTTACCTCCTACTGGATTGATGCCTTGGTTCTCAAAAACTGAGGAAATACTTACGCTACTTTGATGCATCACCCTTTCCTCTTCAAGGGAAAACCAACGCATGCTCAAGAGGTAGCAACTGCCACCAAGCTACAAGAGCTTCGTGATGAACTATAATATGCAAGGGATGGATAAGACAATTCCCGAGCTCTTCGCAATGCTAAAGGCTGCAGAGGTAGAAATCAAGAAGGATCATCAAGTGTTGATGGTCAACAAGACCACCATTTTCAAGAAAAAGGGTAAATGGAAGAAGGGGAACTTCAAGAAGAACGACAAGCAAGTTGATGCTCAAGTGAAGAGGCCCAAGTCTGGACCTAAGCCTGAGACTTAGTGCTTCTACTACAAAGGGACTCGTCACTGGAAGCGGAACTGCCCCAAGTATTTGGCGGAGAAGAAGGATGGCAAAGTGAAAGGTATATTTGTTATACATGTTATTGATGTGTACCTTACTAATGCTCACAGTAGCGCATGGGTATTTGATACTGGTTCTGCTGCTAATATTAGCAACTCGAAACAGGGGCTACGTATTAAGCAAAGATTGGCTAAGGACGAGGTGACGATGCGCGTGGGAAATGGTTCCAAAGTCGATGTGATCGCCGTCGGCACGCTACCTCTACATCTACCTTCGGGGTTAGTTTTAGACCTGAATAATTGTTATTTGGTGCCAGCGTTAAGCATGAACATTATATCTGGATCTTCTTTGATGCGAGACGGTTATTCATTTAAATCAGAGAATAATGGTTGTTCTATTTATATGAATAATATCTTTTATGGTCATGCACCCTTGATGAGTGGTCTATTTTTACTAAATCTTGATAGTGGTGATACACATGTTCACAGTATTGAAGCCAAACGATATAAGTTTAATAATGATAGTGCAACTTATTTTTGGCACTGCCGTTTAGGTCATATTGGTGTAAAGCGCATGAAGAAACTCCATGCTGGTGGACTTTTGGAATTACTTGATGTTTGCGAACCATGCCTCATGGGAAAGATGACTAAGACTCCGTTCTCCGGAACAATGGAACGAGCAACAGACTTATTGGAAATAATACATACTAATGCATGCGGTCTGATGAGTGTTGATGCTCATGGCGGGTATCGTTATTTTCTGACCTTCACTGATGATTTGAGCAGATACGGGTATATCTACTTGATGAAATATAAGTCTAAAACATTTGAAAAGTTCAAAGAATTTCATAGTGAAGAGGAAAATCATCGTAACAAAAATTAAGTTTCTACGATCTGATCATGGAGGTGAATATTTGAGTTATGAGTTTGGTCTTCATCTGAAACAATGCGGAATAGTTTCACAACTCACACCACGTGGAACACCACAGTGTAATGGTGTGTCCGAACGTCGTAACTGCACTTTATTAGATATGGTGCGATCTATGATGTCTCTTACTGATTTACTTCTATCATTTTGGGGTTATGCATTAGAGACGGCTACATTCATGTTAAATAGGGCACCATCGAAATACCTTGAGACGACACCTTATAAACTCTGGTTTGGCAAGAAACTGAAGTTGTCATTTCTTAAAGTTTGGGGCTGCGATGCTTATGTGAAAAAGCTTCAACCTGGTAAGCTCGAACCCAAATCGGAGAAATGTGTCTTCATAGGATACCCAAAGGAGACTATTGGGTACACCTTCTATCACAGATCCGAAGGCAAGATATTCGTTGCTAAGAATGGATCCTTTCTAGAGAAGGAGTTTCTCTCGAAAATAAGTGAGTGGGAGGAAAGTAGAACTTGATGAGGTAACTGTACCTGCTCCCTTATTGGAAAGTAGTTCATCACAGAAATCAGTTCCAGTGATTCCAACACTAGTAAGTGAGGAAGCTAATGATGATGATCATGAAACTTCTATCAAGTTACTACCAAACCTCGTAGGTCAACCAGAGTAATATCTGCACCAGAGTGGTACGGTAATGCTGTTCTGGAAGTCATGTTACTTGACCATGACGAACCTACGAACTATGAGGAAACGATGCTGAGCCCAGATTCTGCAAAATGGCTTGAGGCCATGAAATCTGAGATGGGATCCATGTATGAGAACAAAGTGTGGACTTTGGTTGACTTGTCCGATGATCGGCAAGCCATAGAGAATAAATGGATCTTCAAGAAGAAGACTGACACTGACGGTAATGTTACTGTCTACAAAGCTCGACTTGTTGCAAAAGGTTTTCAACAAGTTCAAGGAGTTGACTATGATGATACCTTCTCACCCGTAGCGATGCTTAAGTCCGTATATATCATGTTAGCTATTGCCGCATTTTATAATTATGAAATTTGGCAAATGGATGTCAAAACTGCATTCCTTAATGGATATCTTAAAGAAGAGTTGTATATGATGAAACTAGAATGTTTTGTCGATCCAAAAGGTGCTAACAAAGTGTACAAGCTCCAGCGATCCATTTATGGACAGGTGCAAGCCTCTCGGAGTTGGAATATATGCTTTGGTAGTGTGATTAAAGCATATGGTTTTATACAGACTTTTGGAGAAGCCTGTATTTACAAGAAAGTGAGTCGGAGCTCTGTGGCATTTCTGATATTATATGTAGATGACATATTGTTGATAGGAAATGATACTGAATTTCTGAATAGCATAAAAGGATACTTGAATAAGAATTTTTCAATGAAAGACCTGGTGAAGCTTCTTATATATTGGGCACCAAGATCTATAGAGATAGATCAAGACGTTTAATTGGACTTTCACAAAGCACGTACCTTGATAAAGTTTTGAAGAAGTTCAAAATGGATCAAGCAAAGAAAGGGTTCTTGCCTGTATTACAAGGTGTGAAGTTGAGTCAGACTCAATGCCCGACCACTGCAGAAGATAGAGAGAAAATGAAAGTCATTCCCTATGCTTCAGCCATAGGTTCTATCATGTATGCAATGCTGTGTACCAGACCTGGTGTGTGCCTTGCTATTAATTTAGCAGGGAGGTACCAAAGTAATCCATGAGTGGATCACTGGACAGTGGTCAAGAACATCCTGAAATACCTGAAAAGGACTAAGGATATGTTTCTCATTTATGGAGGTGACAAAGAGCTCGTCGTAAATGGTTACGTCGATGCAAGCTTTGACACTGATCTGGATGACTCTAAGTCACAAACCGGATACGTATTTCTATTAAATGGTGGAGCTGTCAGTTGGTGCAGTTCCAAGCAGAGCGTTGTGGCAGGATCTACATGTGAAGCGGAGTACATAACTGCTTCGGAAGTAGCAAATGAAGAAGTCTGGATGAAGGAGTTCATATCCGATCTAGGTGTCATACCTAGTCCATCGGGTCCAATGAAAATCGTTTGTGACAATACTAGTGCAATTTCCTAGGCAAAGGAATCCAGATTTCACAAGACAACCAAGCACATCAAGAGACACTTCAATTCCATCCGTGACCAAGTCAAAGAGGGAGACATAGAGATTTTCAAGATACATACGGATCTGCATGTTGCAAAACATTATCAACGCCAAGACTCCATGGGTGTTAGAATCATTACCATGTAATCTAGATTATTGACTCTAGTGCAAGTGGGAGACTGAAGGAAATATGCCCTAGAGGCAATAATAAAGTTGTTGTTTATATTTCCTTATATCATGACAAATGTTTATTATTCATGCTAGAATTGTATTAACCGGAAACTTAGTACATGTGTGAATATATAGACAAACAGAGTGTCACTAGTATGCCTCTACTTGACTAGCTCGTTAATCAAAGATGGTTAAGTTTCCTAGCCATGCGCGAGAGTTGTCATTTGATGAATGGGATCACATCATTAGAGAATGATGTGATTGACTTGACCCATCTGTTAGCTTAGCACTATGATCGTTTAGTTTATTGCTATTGCTTTCTCCATAACTTATACATGTTCCTATGAGTATGAGATTATGCAACTCTCGAATACCGGAGGAACACTTAGTGTGCTATCAAACGTCACAATGTAACTAGGTGACTATAAAGATGCTCTACAGGTGTCTCCGATGGTGTTTGTTGACTTGGCATAGATCGAGATTAGGATTTGTCACTCCGTGTATCTAAGAGGTATCTCTGGCCCCTCTCGATAATGCACATCACTATAAGCCTTGCAAGCACTATGACTAATGAGTTAGTTACGAGATGTTGCATTATGGAACGAGTAAAGGGACTTGCCAGTAACGAGATTGAATTAGGTATTGAGATACCGACGATCGAATCTCGGGCAAGTAACATACTGATGACAAAGGGAACAACGTATGTTGTTATGCGGTTTGACCAATAAAGATCTTCGTAGAATATGTAAGAACCAATATGAGCATCCAGGTTCCGCTATTGGTTATTGACCGGAGATGAGTCTCGGTCATGTCTACATAGTTCTCGAACCCGTAGGGTCCGCACGCTTAACGTTCGGTGACGATTGGTATTATGAGTTTATGTGTTTTTGATGTACCGAAGGTAGTTCAGAGTCCTAGATATGATCACGGACATGAAGAGGAGTCTCGAAATGGTCGAGGCATAAAGATTGATATATTGGAAGGCTATGTTTGGACATCAGAATGGTTCCGGGTGAGTTCAGGCATTTACAGGAGTATTGGGGGGTTATCGGAACCCCCCGGGGAGTGTATGGGCCTTATTGGGCCTTAGTGGGAGAGAGGAGGAGGCGGCCAAGGTGGAGGGTGCCCCCCCCAAGCCCAATCCGAATTGGGTGGGGGGCCGCGCCCCCCCCCCTCCCCTTTCCTTCCCTCTCTCTCCCCCTTCCTCTCCTACTCCAACTAGGGATGGGGAAACCTACTCCCACCGGGAGTAGGACTCCCCCCTTGGGCGCGCCATGAGAGGACAGGCCCTCCTCCTCCTCCACTCCTTTATATACGGGGGAGGGGGCACCCCATAGACACACAAGTTGGTTGTTTAGCCGTATGCGCTGCCCCCCTCCACAGATTTCCACCTCGGTCATATTGTTGTAGAGCTTAGGTGACGCCCTGCGTCGGTACCTTCATCATCACCGTCATCACGCCATCGTGCTGACAAAACTCTCCCTCAACCTCAGCTGGATCTAGAGTTCGTGGGACATCACCGAGCTGAACTTGTTCAGATTGCGGAGGTGCCGCACCTTCGGTGCTATGATCGGTCGGATCATGAAGTCGTACAACTACATCAACCACGTTGTCATAACGCTTCCGCTTACGGTCTACGAGGGTATGTGGACAACACTCTCCCCTCTCGTTGCTATGCATCACCTAGATGGATCTTGCGTGTGCGTAGGAAATTTATTGAAATCACTGCGTTCCCCAACAAGAGTGTGTATAATCCATGGACTCACATTATTCATACACATACTTATTGCAAAATTTTATTTGCCCTCAGAGCAAAGTATTACTATGCATGCCCCTAGGGGGATAGATTGGTAGGAAAAGACCATCGTTCGTCCCCGACCGCCATTCATAAGGAAGACAATGAATAATATATCATGCTCCAATTTCATAGCATAACGAGAGACCATATGTGCATGCTTCAGAAATCACAAACCTTAACACAAATATTCTTACTAAACAAAAATTACTCACTAGTATGACTCTAATATCACCATCTTTATATCTCAAAACAAATGCAAGGAATCAAACTTCTCATATATTCAATGATCTTCATGAAAGTTTTTATTATATCTCTCATGAATACCCATCATATTAGGACTAAATTCATAACCCAAGAAAATTGCCATACTATTTATAATATGCTCAAAATAATTTAAGTGAAGCATGAGAGTTCATCAATTTCTTTAAAATATAGCCACCGCCGTGCTCTAAAAGATATAAGTGAAGCACTAGAGCAACTACCTAGCCCAAAAGATATAAGTGAAGCTCAAAAGGTGTTCTAATAAATTCACGATTAATGTGTGTCCCTCTCCAAAAGGTGTGTCCAACAAGGATGATTGTGGCAAACTAAAAAGCAAAGAGACATATAACACATGACGCTCCAAGCAAAACACATATCATGTAGTGAATAAAAATATAGGCTCAAGTAATTTACCGATGGATTGTAGACAAAAGAGGGGATGCCTTCCGGGGCATCCCCAAGCTTAGATGCTTGGTTGTCCTTGAATATTACCTTGGGTTGCCTTGGGTATCCCAAAGCTTAGGCTCTTGCCACTCCTTATTCCTTCGCCCATCGAAACTTCACAACACAAAACTCAACAGAAAACTCATGAGATCCGTTAGTATAATAAAGCAAACCACCACTTTTAGGTACTGTTGTAAACTCATTCCAATTTTATATTTACATTATATGTATTGTATTATAACTTCAGCATGGCTTGTACCCCCTGATACAACCATAGATTCATCAAAACAACACAATGAAGACAGAATCTGTCAAAAACAAAACAGTCTGTAGTAATCTGGATTTTAGCCAATCTTCTGTAACTACAAAATTTCTAAAAAATTAGGACTATGTGTGAAAATTCCATATCAATCTTGTGTAAACAATTCATAGAAAAAACATGTTTCTGTGTCTTTACAAAATTCCAGAACTGGGCGCAAAAGTTTCTGTTTTTTCACATAATCAAATCAACAATCTTCCAAATCATCCCAAAGGTCTTACTTGGAACAAATACGAATGTAAACATAAGAACACTATCATAACAGATGTATAATGGTATATTTATTGCAAAACATAGTAAAAAGTAATAAAAATATTGGGTTGCCTCCCAACAAGTGCTATGTTTTACACCCCTAGCTAGGCATATTGCATAGATCTAGGTTTTGTCATATTTGGTATTCAATTCCTCAATTGCACATCTATACTCCCAAGGGATTTCATTATGTTTGTTAATGATCACACTCCTAGGTAGAAAATCAAGAAATTCATTTGTAAGAGTAGGTTCCTTAATCATATTGACAAAACTAGGGCAAATACTTATCATCTTAAGATCCTCGTTTCCTTTACTAGATGATCCACCCTTATTTTTAGGAAAATAAATAAACATAGTAGTTTTATTAGGAGGAAATTTTGGGGTAGTTTTGATAGAAGAAAAAGCGGAACCTAAATTGGTAATAATCTCCTCCAACTTATTGATTCTAGCGGGACTCCGTTCTACCCTCTCATTAATTATAGGCTTGTTCTCTTTTAGTGTTTTTAAAGTAATTTCTACCTTTGATCCAATTTGAGTAATGTGATAATGAAAGTTTTTACCCAAATTTTTAATATGCTCCATGTTAGA
Source organism: Triticum dicoccoides (assembly GCF_002162155.2). Lineage (NCBI taxonomy): Eukaryota > Viridiplantae > Streptophyta > Magnoliopsida > Poales > Poaceae > Triticum > Triticum dicoccoides. Next base: position 556,686,315 of record NC_041388.1, on the reverse strand, counting down.
AATTTTATTCTCAATAATATCTAACCTTTGCTTCACATGTTCCAAGGTTGATGTTGTTTCATTAATCAAGATTGGTGGCGAACCCACCAAATTTCCAAAGCATCCGTAGGGTGACTACCCAAGAAATTACCCCCAGTAATAGTGTAGCACAAATCTATACCAAGTGGTAACACCCACATAATTTTTTTTGAAGAAGAATGGTAGTAGATTGCTTACGAGTAGATCTACTCCGAGCATCGCAAATTCTATACCAAGCAACTTTTAAATTCTCTCCTCCTCTTTGTTTAAAATTAAGAGCCTCACTTTCTGGGGTGCATGCTATGAGAGAAGAACTAGCCATGATAACAAATAAATAGATCTAGCACATAAGCAAATAAGAAGCAAATGAAAAGGCAAACGAAAAGAAGGCCAATAAAAAGGCAAATATTTTTGTATTTTTTTGAAAACGTTTGAGAAGTGGGGTAGATTAAAACGAGAGGCAAATGGAAAATAATGCAAATGCAAGAGACGAGTTTATGATAGGTACTTGGTAGGCTTGATGTAGATCTTCCCCGGCAACGGCGCCAGAAATTCTTCCTGCTACTTCTTAAGCTTGCGTTGATTTTTCCCTTGAAGAGAAAAGGGTGATGCAGAAAAGTACAGATAAGTATTTCCTTCAGTTAAGAACCAAGGTATCAATCCAGTAGGAGGAAAACACAAGTCTCCAATAGTTGTACCTGCACAAACAAACAAATACTTACACCCAACGCGATAAAGGGGTTGTCAATGCCTTCAGGGTTACTTGCAAGGATGAGATCTGCTAGTGATAGACATAAAGATAAGTAAAAGTGAAAAAAAATCACAGCAAGGTATTTTTGTGTTTTTATTTTGTAGATCTGAAAATAATATGATAAAAGACACACCCAGGGGCCATAGTTTTCACTAGAGGCTTCTCTCTTGAAGGAAAGCATATGGTGGGTAAACAAATTACAGTTGAGAAATTGATAGAAAAACACATAATTATGAATACATCCAAGGAAATGATCATGTATATAAGCATCACGTCCAAGAAAAGTAGACTGACTCCTGCTTGCATCTACTACTATTCCTCCTCACATCGACCGCTATCCAGCATGCATCTAGAGTATTAAGTTAACAAGAACGGAGTAACGCCTTAAGAAAGATGACATGATGTAGAGGGATAGACTAATCAATATGAACAAACCCTATCTTTTCATCCTTGATAGCAACAATAAAATACGTGTCATGTCCCCTTTTGTCACTCGGATTGAGCACTGCAAGATTGAACCCATTACAAAGCGCCTCTTCCATTGCAAGAAAAATCAGTTTAATTGGCCAAATCAAATCAATAGATCGGAGAGAAATACATATAAACCCACAATTCATCGGATTGGATCAAACACACCGCAAAAGAAGATAACATCGAATAGATCTCCAAGAACATCGAGGAGAACGTTGTATTGAAAATAAAAAAGAGAGAAGAAGTCAACTAGCTACTAGCTATGGACCCGTAGGTCTGTGGTAAACTACTCACACATCATCGTAAGGGCATCAAGATTGATGTAGAAACCCTCCGTGATCGAATCCCCCTCCGGTAGAGTACCCGAAAAGGTCTCCAGATGGGATCTCACGAAAACAGAAACTTGCGGCGACGGAAAAGTATTTTTGGTCTGCCCTCTGGTCTACGAGGAATATTTGGGTATTTATAGAAGAAAGATTAGGGTTGGAAGTGCCACGGGAGGCCCACAAGCTTGGGAGCGCCCCCATGGGGCGCCTCCTGAGCTTGTGGCCACCTCGTGGCTCTTCTGGCCTACTCCCGGAGCTTCCAGGGTGTCTTGTGGTACAAGAAAAATCGTCAAAAAGTTTTTGTTCTATTTGGACTCCGTTTGATATTGATTTTATGTAAAGACAAAAACAAGGGGAAAACAGCAACTGTCATTGGGCACTAGGTTAATAAGTTAGCCCAAAAAATAATAGAAAATAGCATAATAATGCATATAAAACATCCAAAAATGATAATGTAATAGCATGGAACAATCAAAAATTATTATAGATACGTTGGAGACGTATCATCCGCTACGGCCTCGCCGACCGCCTCATCCGATGTGCCCCACCACGCCCATCACCACCATCTAGCCCACCGGCAGCCGGACTCTTCTTCAGCTTCTCCTCCTTTGCGGCCTTCGCTTTGACGCGTCTTCCAGCTGATCTTCCAAGCGAGCGTGATGCTCGGGTCCTCCGGCACCTCTGACAGGTTCTCCGACAGTTCCATGCATCGGCGGCGGAATGAAGGAGAGGGTGAAAGAAAAGAGCGGGACTTGGGCGAAGAGCGAGGGGGAGTGGAAGAAGAGAGTGGGGGATTTTGGCACGGAAACAGTACGGGATGCTACGAAAGCATGGACTCGGCCTTCATTTTGGGTGGGCCAAAGGGGCGGAGAGGGATGTTTTGCATGTTCG
>NC_041388.1:556676468-556683715 GCF_002162155.2 Triticum dicoccoides | reverse complement strand
CTTAAGGGGGTGTTTGGTTGTCTCCAGGGCACTGCCAGCTTGTCACCCTTTGCCTTGCGGCTGTCGGGATTTCAACGCAGCCACCAAAGAATTGCAGCATGTTGGCTCCAGCTTCTATTGTAGATGATCGCAACTCTCCCACTGGCCGGTTCCAGCGTGCGGTCACCATTGTTGCAACATTCCCAGCGTCACCGTTGTCGGCTTGCACCACCATGATCTAGCAAAAAAAATCCCAACACCAAAATATCGTGGTCGCTGGTTGCAGCAAAAACAATCACCGGTTCCAACAAAAATCACGTGTCACTGCAAATGGACGCAACAAAAAAGTCACCGGATGCGACAAAATTTCTTGCCGGTTATAGCAAAAACAAAGTCGACACCGACAAAAACGACTCGACCGTCTCCGGTTCCAGCACTGGTTAGTGTGGTTGTAGCTTTTTCGTCTGTCGGTTTCATCTTCTTCGCCAACCGGTTCCAGCAACGCCCATTAGGAGTCACAACTTTCTCAAAAATGCCAGTTGCAGCTTCCCATCCACGCGGGTTCCTCTCGGAGTGGCCGAGGCGGCAAGGCTAGTGGGGGGAGAGGCGAGGCTCGTCGCGGCTTGGGCAGGGCCAGCCTTGACGTATGGCGGAGAGGCGATCGCATGGCCGCATCCTGCGCGCCTCAATCGCGATCGCTTCATTGCTCTAGCTGCCGGCAGCCATCGCTTGCAGTTCTTCTCCGCTGCGTGTCGTACTGGTGTCGTTGCCGGCTTGACGCCTTGCCGGTGTTCTGCACCTACCTTGGGCGGCTGGCCTGGCCGGTGGCCACTTAGTCACTCGCGTCCAGCCATCCGCGTGGTCCAGTGTCTTTGTCTTTCATAAGAAAAAATAATATTACTAGGAATTATATCTAAATATGAATCCAACGATATAATTTTTGGTGACATGCATTATTATTTTCTTACTTAAATTTATGATCGAAGTTAACAAAGTTTGACTTTGAGCAAATCTTATATGCAGGCTAAAAACGGAGGGAGTACATATTCGTTCATCCACAATCTCTCTGTACATGATTAGAATGTTGATGTACACATTTCTAATTCTATGATTCTCTTTTCTACACAATTTTAGGACATTTTCCTGCCGTGCAATGTTGCCTAAAAAGCATTTTTCGGGTGCTGAAAAAAAGGAAACAAAGATGTGTGCAAATTCAATCACATAAGGGTCCAAAGCGTTCTGAAAATTCAATATTGCCTAAGAAGCATTATTGTTGTTGACGGTGTCACTTGAATTTGGTTCTTATTTGAGGTTGAGGTAATCATGTTAGTTTTATTTTGCTATCTTTTGCCTTTCTGTCGTGATATGGCATTGTTCAACTAGATGTATAGATGGAGGAAAGATTACTCTTAACACTATGTGAATGAAGGTATGTAATTATGTAGTTGGCGCACGCACACGTATAGTGTTAGGAGTTAGGGGACCATGTCGTTGAGTTCGCCCTAGGGCCTTTCGGAACATAGGCCAGCCCTGGGCTTTGGCAGGTGGCGGGGAGAGCTTGCGAGTGAGAGAGAGGGAGGGATGAAAACCCGGGGGGGTAGGGGCAGTGTGGAGGATGGCAGAGGTTAGAGGCGGAAGACAACCACGAGAGAGGAATAGGAGAGAAGATAAGGCAGGAAACGAGTCGCACGCAGAGCTTCACGTGTGGATGGAATGAAAAAGAGCTTCGTGCGCATAGCATGGTCCCACGCCAGGCGTGTGCGCATGGGTAACCGGTCGTGAAACCAGACCAGCCACCGGTTGTACTCGTGGACAGCGAGCTCGGTGGTGTGGAAGGAGCCGAGACAGTGCTTCTTGTGGGTATCCTAGTCGGTGATCTCAGTCACCCACATACCACCCGCAACTACACGCCGAGGTACTTCATGTGTGGTTGCCACGGTGCGGGAAGTTCGAGGAAGACGGCGAGCCGACAGGATGGGGACGCAACATCGTGGTGGCGGCATAAAGACGTGCCTGCATTGCACTCGTGGCGGCACGGATCCGCGCTGCGGATGGGCAACGGGGACCGGTGGCCACGAGATCTGGCCATTGGGGAGGAGGGGGAGTTTCTAGCGGCGGGGATTGGGGAGGAGTAGACGCAGAGGAGGGAGGGGATTGTTTACTCTGCCGTCGAGCGGTGGAGTAAATATAGGTGTGGGATAAGCGGTGGAGGAATTTTTTTACTCCTCTGTGGGTTTCAGGGGTTCGGCTATAACCTGGTTAGAGGAGTAAAATCGGATTTTTACTCTAACCGGTTTTAAGGGATTTCTCTAGTTTATTCTTTTCTCCATCTTACATATTATGTCACTTGACAGAGACTTGTCGACCAAGATGTAGTCACACACACAAAGACTTGACGGAAATATGATTGTATTCATCAAATGTCAAACATACTGTTTACAACCAGATAGTATGAAATAAAATTAGGGGCAGCAGTGTCCCAAATAAAGACACCTACAACTTCCTTGGCCTTTCTCTTCCCAGAACCGAGTTTGAGCACTCCAAAGTTCTTCGACTTTTGTACCAATCCACAACTGTGGCAACATGCGGCCCACTAATAATCCAATGCATCGTTACCGCCTCAATGCCAAGCAAACTAGCTGAATGAAGCATTACCTTGCTACTCCTACATTCTAAATGCTCGGCTAAGTTCCACCAGCGGTACTTCTGTTTCACGGCGTAGCGCCCTACAACAGGGCGCTATGGTTTATATCATAGCGCCGTCTACCACGGCTTCATGTTCTTGGACTTGGAAAATATTTTGGCCGATCTGACGCTATTCTTGTGCACATTGGCAGGGTCATAGCCCCCCGCGCTTGGTATACTGTTGAGCATAGCGCCCTCTTTGCAGGCGCTATTAAAAAGGTTAGATCCAAAATTATTTTGAAAACAGAGTCAAATCATGCTAATCTTTGATTAAAGGGTTGAGGTCTGCCATAGTCTAAGATGTTTTGCTGGTACTTGGACATCGTGTACAAAATTGTTCCACGTGCGTCACCTAGTGTATAGGACGGTCTATACTTGAGCAAAATTAATCCAGCTGGATTCTCGTAGGGCCACGCGGTGGATAATGGAGAAAGTTTCACAGCCTCGCTAACTATTGGATAGACACGCTAATGACCATTCGATCTATCCATGTAAGCAACCATCCCTTTGCAACAAGAATGGGATTGCACAAGGCCTTCTGCAATAAGATGCTTGTTGCAATCACCTCCAAACGTTTATTTTTCTTCTAAAAGTTCTTTGCAACAAAGTTAATGTTGCAGAAAAATTTGCAACAGAGGATGTGTTGCAGAAAATTGCTGACCATTTGCAACCGTAATTTTTGCAACAGTGCTCGTGTTACAGAAAACTTTTCGCACACATGTTGCAGAGAGCATTCTAGTGGTAGTTGCGTGCAACTCGCTGGAGAAACTCATCAGTGTGCTTGCCGGCGCCAAGCGCCGGTGGCGGCGGTCGAAGCAGCACAGGGAGGCGACAACTCGACGGGGGAGCTCTGTCTCTCATGCAGCTTGCCGGAGAAGCTTGGCGGCGGCGAGCGCTGATGGCGGTAGTCGGTGTAGCGCGGGGAGGCGGCGACTCGACGGGAGCTCGAGATAGTCGGAGCAGCGTGGGGAGGCGGCGAGTTGAGGGGAGCTCAGAAGGAGCATAAGAGGTGACTTATCTCGATGATCCTGATCCTGCAGCAGAGCCTTTGTTGTGATGAGAGAGATTACAACAACGGGCTAGTTGCAAAGAATGGTGGCTGTGGTCAGGGAGCACATGGCATGCAGAGAAGGTGATGGACGCGAGGCTACGATCTGGCGGGTGATTTATATCATTTCCCATTATGGTATGGGAACTTTATTTCTATCTTGATTCTAACGGTCTGACTATGTTTGTAGGTGGGTGTTATGGCCTCTTTTCTGGATCATGTCTGTTCAGTATAATCTTTGATATCATTGTACCAATTTTGGCTTTACTTGACCTGCAAGTTCAACAATAGTAGACAGAAACTTGTGTTGTTGACATCGCCACTTCCATTTTTCTCGGTTAATGATTTTCATTATGTTTTTCTTAATTCAACAAAATGAGAAGTCAATGGGGCCAAATTGACTTTCTTACCTATCCATGCGTTATTACACTAACGACTAGCAATGTTTCAATTCTCCAAGTAACGATAACAGTGGTTCCCAATATATGCAACATCTATTTTTAAGTTTCAAGGTACTAGGTTTTAATTCCTCTGTAACCTCTGTGGGATAACTGCAAATGTATTTCTTTGTTCATGGATATGAGTATACAACATGGGGGATTTATGGAATGTCGATATCCCTATTCTGGTTACTTCTTAGTTCTTATACTTATATATCATTTTCATTTTAAGTCTCCTTTTGATAATTGGGATGTTGCAACCATGCAATCCGAGCATGACGACGTGCGTCCAGGATTGGTCCATGGGTGGTATGCAAGGTCAACAAGATTACGTGTGTTGCTTTTCAAGATGTATGCATTTTTTATGTTTCGTAGCAACCCACGAGCATTATACTAGTACTTCCAAAATATGCTGTCTATAGATTTCGCGTAAACTTAAAATCATTGATCAAGCTTATAAAAAACATAAGCACCCATGAAAATCTGTATCATTCCATTCATCAGGGGATATATATTTGTATTGTATTTACTAGCAAACATGTATGCGCGTTGCAACGGGAGAAAAATAAATACATAAACAAATCCCTTAAAATCTTTCACGATGTTGTACTTGAAACAACATGATAAGTAGTGTTGTGCAAAAACATAAAGGTGGGACGATTTTTTAAGTGTACTAAAATTGTGTCCAATTTATTAGACAACAAAAATACCTACCTAGTTGTAGGAAACATATATAATAGACATTTTCAAAATACCCCATATAAAGAAAAGTATTAATTAAGGGTGCATCATAAACATAATTTTGGAAATGATGGACATGCAAGATAATACCGTATTTGGAATATACATATTTTTCTGAGCAATTGCCGTATATGACATGTTAAAATTGGAGTTAGGGTCTGAAAGATATGAAATTTTCAAAAAGTATTTGAATTTGCAGCAACAAATACGAAAGGTTAAAGTGGGCCCATATTGCAACACCGTGTGCCCCATCTGGCCGGGACATGGAGGCTTAAAGGAGGATTCAAACATTGCCGGTGGCCGGCCAGGAGTATGTAGGTCGCCAGCGTGGGCTAGTAGGGGCGGCATGACTGCCATCGGGCGTGAAGGAGGGTGGTCGAGGTCACGCTGAGGCGGAGGCCTTGACTCGTGGCGGACCGGAAGGAAGGTGTCAACGGCCGATGTAATTGTGGTGTACGAAATGCATTGGAAAAGGGAGGAAGAAGAAAAATATGAAGAATACGAGTGGCTCACATTTGTTGGGTACGAGATGAGGGACGCGTGGTACACGTGCGAGCTTGGTTGCGTGATGGGCGTGGCAAACGACCTTTACAACAAGCACTCCGTTACACTTCTTTTTTCGTAAGAGAAGCCAAGTTGCAAAAGTTGAAGATGGCTGCATGCCGTTCGACCGAAATCAGATCTGACGGCCCCAGAGGCGGTCGACGGGAGCTGCTTCATCCGTCAGGTGAACCGTAGCATTTTCCCTGAAAAAGGCAGAAGTGGGACTCGAAAGGTATCCCAAGTGGAAGAGCAAGGCTCTATCAGTCAGGCTCTAGTTTGCTTGTGATGCATGCCAGGATAGTTGTACATGAATCAAATGCGGCGGCCAACGACTTACAAAAAGATTCATTTGTTGCCACTCACCGGTGGCATTGGTGGCTAATTGTCATCAACTTTGAGGGTAATTTGATAATAGATGGATGTAGTTTTGTAAAGAGGTAAATACACTAGAAGTAATATAACTTGCACGCAACGTTCAGTTTAGTGCATAAACTTGTAAAATATGGTTTTTTAGTCATTTAACCCGTCCTCTTGTTCATATATGGTGCTTTCTATCGTATCCAGCCGTATCCTTATGCGTGCCATGTGGCAGGGCTCACTGTCAGTGGCTGAGATGGTGGTAATCTGTGTGCACTGTTTTTTTAGGTAGCACCCTTGCATTTTATTTATTTATGCAGAAAATTTCCAAACAAAATGAAAAACGTGGAACGTTTGAGGGATTTGAAGCATGACCTGCTGTGATTCGCCCAGGATAGATAGCCACTCGACCAGCTGAAGCTTGACATTAAATGTATACAATTTGCTTTATATAACATAGACCATAAGAATTAAAGTAAAAAAACCAAATCAGGAAAAAGGGAAACCCCGCTTCAAACTGGCGACCTGTTGCAATAAAGTGTGCGTCCTAACCAACCACCTAATGTTACTTCATGTTTATTTGAGACTACTAAGATATATATCCAAGTGTAAAAGTACATGTTCTAAACTATATTTTCTATTATCTAGCTTTTTTGTTTAAAATTATTTGAATTTGAAAAAAATTCCGTTGATTTGCCTGAATTTTACATTACAAAAACCGAAGTCAGTTGGACTTATTATAAAGTTCAGACCTCGGGCTCGAGGACGTAGTCCGAAAGAAATTTGTACACATTCATTCAGAACAATATTTTCTTTCGTCTAAATAATTCACATTCAAAGAGATAATTATATGGTTTGTCCTAAAAAATTATGTATGTTCATTTTGACCTATATTTTCCTATATCTAGATTTTTTTAAAATGTTGTTGATATATCCAAAAGAACTTACGTACATTCATTGTGCACTATATTTTCTTTTATCTATATTTTAAAATAAAAATTGTTCCAATTCAAAAAAATAGTGCACACTATATTTTCTAAACTATATCTTCTTTTATCTAGATTTTAATTTTTTTAAAATTGAATTCAAACAAAAACATATTTGATTTGTCCAGAAGAATTTAAGTACATTCATTCTGCACTATATTTTCTTTTATCTAGATTTTTAAATTTACATTTATTTGAATTCAAACATAAATTAGATTTTTAAATTTACATTTATTTGAATTCAACCATAAATTGAGTTTATTTGTCCGAAATACATATGTACATTCGCTGTGGACTATATATCCTTTTATATAAATATTTAAATTCAGAATTATTCCAATTCAAACAAAAATATCGTTGATTTGTCCCAAAAAATACGTATATTCATTCTACATTTTATTTCCTTTTATCCAGATTATAAAAATTTTAAAATTCAAATTCAAACAAAAATTTCGTTGGTTTGTCCAA
>NC_041388.1:556673003-556676017 GCF_002162155.2 Triticum dicoccoides | reverse complement strand
ATAAAGTTAGGGACTATGTGCAAAAAAATCTATCTGTGTGTAAAAAAGTTATACATAGGTCGCTGGCATTGGGATACATAAATTTTAAACTATACAATGCATAGCACTTTTGTCTCTATTTATCACTAATAAGCTAAAATCAAATCTATCTTACGTAGAAGAAATAACAATACACAAAAACAAAAATTGTTTATGTTATTAAGTGTCATTGTGGCCTCATGGTTGGCCCTTGTACACGAGGTCATAGTATCGAACTGGGGCTTTCCTTTTCAGCACAGCCTTTTGTCATTTTAATTTATGCAGTACGTGTTAAATAGCTTTAACTGTGCACTTAAACATGAACTGTTAGTTGGTCTAGTGGCTCTCTATGCTAGGCGGATCGTGTAGCTCGTCGTTTTGAATCCCATCATGCGCTGCATCTTCTTTCATTTTATTTGAGGACTTTTTGTGTAAAAATAAATAAAATGTATGGGTCCTTTCTAGAAAAACCAGCCTCAGCCACTGACAGTACCCCTGCCACGTTGGCACGCGTAGGAATGCAATAGGAAGCACCGTATCTGAACGAGATGACAAGTTAGATAATTAGGAATTCATATCCTATATACATAAGAAGTTGATCTCCACTATTATATTTATCTCAACATGCGCACATGCCATCTCATCAAAGGCCCACCACTACATGCATAAGAAAAAGTTTTCCATTATTAGTTGATCTCATGCACATCTTTCACCTCATCACACAAGCCACATCATCAAAGAGGTCCACTCAACTTGCATGAAAAGAGTTTTCCATGAATATGCCAACAATATTCAGAATATTTTCTGACTACACAATAATCAAATACAATATATAATATTTATTTTTAGCTTTAGTACATATATTATTAATTCAACTATGGAAGCTTCATACAATCAAATCACTGAAATATATTGCAATCGATTCCCGCAGCAACGCGTGGGGTATTCTCTAGTTTTACAAATTTGTACACCAAAGTGACCGTCTGATGTAAGTTCTATGACTCCAGTTGTATTTACCTCTTTTGTAAATTTTGATGAACATCCTGTTTTGGGGAGATTAATATCATTGTTTAGGGGGAATTAATATCATTTGTTAACCAACCGTGTCCTGCCCCACAAAAAAAAACTAACCATGCCCTGCAAGACGCGTACTAACTCGCTGATCTACGACCTGCCAGGTGTTCATGTACTACTCTCTCCGTTTTTAAATGTAAGTCTTTGTAGAGATTTTATTATGGACCACATATGTATGTGGTTTATAATGAAATCTTTCCAAAGACTTATATTTAAAAACGGAGGGAGCAAGTTTTAGGACTTCGGATGCTTTTAACTTTTTTTTTGAACTTGCACCACGTCGGTCGAACGACAGCCAGTACTCCTAGCCTACTGTAGTAAGCTAGTACAGAGGGTACGTACAAACGTACGCAGACACATGCCCACACAAGATGACGAACACATAGTTTCACAGAAAAATTCACCGAACAGTTCCGACCATTCCGCGGCACACCGTACATGCACTGACGACGTACCGGTACCTAAAGAACCACCACGCACCGGTACGCACTTTTCGGATGCATACATAGGCGTGCAGTGCAGGTACGTTCACCGTCCTCGCGCTACAGCGGCGAGCACAGCGGCCGGGCACGGGGCCAGCCGGCGGAGATTAGCAGGGTCATGCATGCATGCACGTACTACGCAGCAGTTGGCCGTACGTACGTGTGCCGCGGTGCTGTGGATCGATCAAGGGGTCCGGACGCGGGACGGACGCGCGTGAGTGACGCTGGGTGATCCGTAGCTAGGAAATAGTACAGCTTGATTTCAAAAAAAAAGGAAATAGTACAGCTTAGCTGGGCAAAAACAACAAATTTAATCTATGGATGAAATAATATTACAAAATGAACTGTTGGCCAAAAAATTCACCCGGCTGACTTTTTGTGTAGCATTCGACAGCTAGGCCCGCATGACACTATGCAGCACCTACACGCCTAGCCAGCATCGCACCCCAGGCTGCATGAAAAATGTTAAGTTAGTACTCCCTCCGTCCTGAAATACTTGTCGGAGAAATGGATAAACCTAGATGAATTTTAATTATAGATACATTCAATTTTATCCATTTCCCCGACAAGTATTTTAGGACGGAGGAAGTATGTAACACCTGAGAGTTAGGCAGGGGGTGCGATGATGGTCAGGCATGTAACGCCTGACTGCACAGTGTGTGTGGCGACTAACTGACGTGTGTTATATAAAAGGATCAGTCGGGTGAAAAAAAATTCGCCAACAATTTATTTTGTCATGTTGTTTGGTCATGTCAGAACAGTGATTTTTGCCGCTTATAATTAACTGGTCTGAGTACGTTCGATCGACCGGCCGGCCAGGAGCTATATCATCACATCGTCCCCGGTCATCCTGCTACGTTCCGTCTGTCCGACGGGTCCGGCTGCTTGAATTCGATGGGACAGGGTCTGGGGCGCCATGATTGCCACCCAGAGCTTCGCTAGCTAGGCCTAGCTCGCAGTGATCGCACCATGGCGAAGCGAACGTACAGGAGTTAGTATGTGCGTGGTGAAGTAATGCGGCGACGGCAGGGCCGGCGCTGCTAGCTGCTGCCGGCGCGGCAGCACGCAGGACATGATGCAGTTAATGGAAGAACGAAGGGGAGCTACAGCCAGCTAGGAAGGGGAGCTGCAGCCAGCTAGGACATGATGCAGTGAAGGAAGACATGCATGCAGCGGCAGTGAACTAAAGAGCTCTGGAGGCAGGCACAGAAGGGGCAGCCCGGCCGGAAGAAGTAAAGGGCGGAGGGGGAACAAACAAGCACGCCGGCCGTCGCGTCGGTACTTGCAGCCACTCACCATGGCTGCATCTGGAGTCTGGACTTGCACTGAACCATCCGTCGAGTAGTCGGTCAGTTAGTTTAATACAGACGCCACGTGTACAGAAACACAAGGCCATATCGACGCCCTTGTTAACCAACTATAGTAACTAGAAGTAGCACT
>NC_041388.1:556651016-556672775 GCF_002162155.2 Triticum dicoccoides | reverse complement strand
AAAAAACACTAACGGGATCGATCAATCGATCGACTTCGTACATGGAGGTCAAACTAGCCAGCCAACAAACAGCTACCACAAACTTACTGCGCAAATATCCCGTCAAATGGAGAGAATACCTATCAGGAGTACTATTTGCGTAGGCATGAGGCTCTCGCGTCGCTCCCGCGGGCGGCTCGGGAGCAAACTCTAGCCGCCGCCAGCAACAGCCCACCCACCATCCTCTCCTCCCCTCGCCGCCACCGGCAGCGGTTGCCGCGCAAAGCCCGCGTGGCTCGGCGACGGCGGGCCCCTTTCCCCATTTCGTCCAGAGGTGGCTGGCGCGCAGTGACGGAGCCAGGATTTTCGACGTGGGTATCATTGTTGAGGAAATCGTTAACTGGTAATTGCTCGGTTGGCTGGCACACAGTCTTACAAGTTTGAATGTTCGTAATTCTGGATTTTAGATGGATAAAATATGAAAACTCAACCTGTTTTTCTTGAACTTCTGCACAAGTTTCATTGTGAGCCGATGCAAATCACGCTCAAAATTGATTGGATGCTACAATAGATTAATAAAAAAATTAAGGAATGAAGATAATCATCTATTCTCTACTAACAATTCGAGGAAATAAACACCCAGAAGAAACAATCAGACGATGGGCGAATTGCGCACGCCCCTGTTGACGACTTGTCTAATAGATGGTAGATGCGCCTAGTGTGTACTGGAAAGGAGGACGTGGGCAGGTTAAGCAGATCGATCGGCTGGAGGCGATGATCCGCAACGGCCGAAAATTGATGCAGCGATTTCTTTGGATGGCCGACGCGGGCATGCGGCGTGGTGACATCCAAATTTCACGATGCGGCGGCTGTGTCCGCGGAATCACAGGCTCGAGGCGTTGCCTTGTCTTTTGAGCGGTCGAGGCGCTGGCTCGGTGTCCTGGACTTTGATCAATCGGCCAGCATTAAGCGTCAAGGACACGGCCCAGTAGCAGAGTACCAGCCCAATATAGGCCCATGCGGCAGTGAATCGTTCTTTTCATCGTTTCTACGTACAACTAGACAGCCACACTATCTAAAAAGGCATGGAGGAGCTTATATACTGAAACTTTCTTGCAAAAAACATTGGGTATGCATTGCATACCCTTGAATTAGCCTAGCTCCGCCCCTGCTGGCGCGGGCCGGTGGCCACGGCGGGAGCTCGAGCTGCTGCACGTGCTCGGGGTGGCGCGGCTGGCCGGCGGGGTGGTGTACGGAGGCGCGGGTGCGCGTTGGCATAGAAGCGCGGGCGCAGATCTGGCGTGTGGCGCGGATCCGGTGGTGGGACGCGAAGGTGGAGGCGCAGACAGGGCGTGGTGACCGCGCGAGGATGCGCTCGGCGGGGCGCGAGAAGGCGGGCTGGCCCGGTGACCGCGCGAGGATGCGCGCGGCAAGGGCGCGAGGAAGCGTGCGGCTGGACGCGGTGTGCCGCCATGGGTGCAGCGTGTTGGTCGCCGGCGCAGATCTGGCGGGTAGGTCTGGATGCCACGGATCCGGCTTTGGGAGTGCAAGATGGGCAGTTTCTCTGCCCCGTTCTGCTCCTCTGGAGTCCAGGGGGGCGGAAGGAGACGGCCGCTGGCCGGAGGTTCGTGGCTGGCGGCCCGGGAGGGGCACTGCCGGCTGCTGGTGGTGCCCGGTTGCCGCTTGTTGGAGCAGGGTGGCTCCAGCCGCGGTTGGGTGCGAGGTGCAGGACCCGATTTGGTCTCTGTAGGCCCGTCGTTGAGGAGGTTTGCGGGTGGCCCTACGTAGCAGTGGCGTGCCCGTTGTGTGGGGGGGTGCGCGGTCCATTGGAGGTACGGGTTGACCTCGGCCTGCTGCATGGGAGTGGCTGCGCCGGGTGAAAGCCTGGCCGGTGCTGACCGGCAGGCGGCGACGGCGCCTATGGGCGTCGCTATCCTCCTTGGAGGCGTTGTCGGGAATCTTCACAGCCTCTACTCCCGGATCAAGTTCTTCAGGTGAAAGCCTAGATCCTGCTTCAGGGTCGGGCAGTGGTGTCATCTTCAACGTTGTTCCCCTCTTTAGGGCGTTGTCTTGAATAATTTGATCCCTTTGGTGGTTCCTACGACTAGACGTGCACAGTGGCTTCTGTGGCAAAGATGACGGTGGTGAGCAACGTCGGAGGCGTGGCTTTGGTCGTGGTAGTCGGCTCTTCTTCTCCAGCGTGTCCATGGGAATGCCTTGACTGTGTGGTGCTGTGGAGTTGAAGCCGCGATGGGGGGCGCTGTTATACGATGACGCGTGTCAGGTGGCTCGTTTGGTGATCCCTTATGGCGCCAACCTTGCCTCATTTCTTTGTGGTTCATCGTCGGAGTCGGAGCTGCGTTGTCTAATGTGGATTGTATGGGGTGTTCTGTTCCAACCATTAGGGCTGATGTTTTTCTTTTTCTTTTGATCTTAGCATCTTCTGGTCCTAGGACCTTCACCACCTTGTTGTTGTCCGTTGCTTTCTGCTATTATCAATGAATGCCAGCGACACTAGATCTTTCAAAAAAAATAATTGGGTAGCCATTGGCAACGCAAAGGCATAGCTGCCGCCAAGAGAGCTCAATCTTCCAGTGTCGTCCTCCAACGGCTCCCCTCCATCGGCGACCTCGATCGTTGGTAGTGCGGGGCACTACAAGAAATATGTCAACCTGCGACCATTATTATTAGTCGCTGAATGGTCATTGTTTTTCATATGCGACCTTTTTATGATAAAAAACAATTGGTCAAAAGCTGACCATCTTTAATGAAACTTAACGACCTTCTCTATGATATGGTCGTAGAAGGCAACGACCAAAACAAAAGGTCATTGGACCAACGAACTTTTGTTTTGGTCATTGGTTGTCTGCCCGGGCCACGTCAAATCCAACATGGCAAGCTGACATGGCATAATTGCGACCAATTGAATTGGTCGTTGACTAGAATTAGCCTGGTCCAATTCGGTGTTCTACATGGGCCTAGCCCAACAATTCATCCCATTTATTATATTTTCTTCTTCTTAATTCTGGTCGGCTTTATGGGCCAAGCCCAATATTGCAGCGTTTTTATTTTTGGGCCATGGCCTTTTTGTCTCAACAGTTTCAGTTTTCTTTTTTTATAAAATGGTTCACTAGTCAGGTGGGTCCCCATTGTCAGGTTTTGGTATTGGGTCCTAGCTGTCAGGGCCATATTTTTCATTTTCTAATTTGACGTAAATAAATGCCTAGTATTTAAATTGGCACACAGAAAATACATGAAATACTTCAAATATTATCAACCAAATTCAGTACAGAGCTCCTGCTATACAAATAACACCTAAGCTCTAACATAGAAGCTCCACAAGTTCAATAACTAGATACAGTACTTTACAAGCTCTACAAATGTTATGTTCTTCAGCATGGAGCTCTTCTTGCCACTGTGAGGAGGTGATGATGTCCATGGTGTGCTTTAGGTACACACATCCATGAGTTTCTTGCCGCGGTTGCATCCGTTCGCTCGATGATGGGGTACCAATGCATCCAAGTAGAACAAAATCACCATCATTAACCCACAGCTTCAAGTACAAGCTAAGTATGTATCAAGTGACCGTGAAAACAAGTTGAGAAAAACACTATAAATATCTATTTCATGTCATGCAGAGTTCAAACCAAATAAACACTACACCACAACACTGATGTAAGGACAGAAAAACTGCCGAGAAAAGGCACTTATAAGGGCAGAAAAGCTACCGGGATAATGTTTCTTCTGGCAGATAGCTCCGCCACAAGAACGGCTGCCGGGGGTTACTTTTCCTCACAGATAAACTTCTCCCGACAGTTTCTCTGCCCCAACACATGGATTTACCGGCAGTGCATTTTCTCCCGGCAGATTGATCGGGGCACATGAAACTGCAATTGTCGGAAGTTCAACTGCCTGCAAAAGCATCTTTACCCGACAGTTATTATGCCAGCACTTTGATTTCACTAGCAAACTATTGTAGACGTCCCTAGTGTAAATCCATTCATTATATTTTTAGCCAATCAGGACACATCACCTAATTTATACATACACTTCAAAGTAACATATAGGCGACATCAAAACCCTTGAACTTCATTCGATAAACGTATAAGCAGGTTATGGCACAAAAGAAGCAGTACATATATGTTACCTAGTTGTGCCACACAACCAAAATGAATTAGTGCCACAAAGGGAAAAGTACATATGTTTCTAGATGTGTCACACACCAAAAACGAGCATACACGGCTATGTGCCAAAACAAACAGAATTTGCCAATGTCTCCGGGTTCAACAAACAAGGCGCATTACATTATCAATTCACCAACTTAATTGTAGGCCTGCAAAACTTCAACAGCTTGTAGATTATACAAACCTCCATCAACTAGTGTATCAGGATAAACCACCAACAATAGATGCCATCTCATTCAAATAATTGTTGGGTTTCGTAGTAATTTCAAAAATTTTCCTACGCACACGCAAGATCATGTGATGCATAGCAACGAGGGGAGAGTATTGTCTACGTACCCAACGCAGACCGACTGCGGAAGCGGTGACACGACGTAGAGGAAGTAGTCGTACGTCTTCACGATCCAACCGATCAAGCACCGAAACTACGGCACCTCCGAGTTCGAGCACACGTTCAGCTCGATGACGATCCCCGGACTCCGATCCAGCAAAGTGTCGGGGAAGAGTTCCGTCAGCACGACGGCGTGGTGACGATCTTGATGAACTACAGCAGCAGGGCTTCGCCTAAACTCCGCTACAGTATTATCGAGGTATATGGTGGCAGGGGGCACCGCACACGGCTAAGGAATAGATCACGTGGATCAACTTGTTGTCCCTTTTGTGCTAGCCCTGCCCCTCTATTTATATGTTGAGCCCCGGGGTCGAAACTTGGAGCAAAAGCCTCCTCAAAGTCAGTTTTGCCCGAAAGGCAAGAGTCCCACTCGGACTCCAGGACCAAACGCCACAATCCTTGGCGTCTGGCCCAGAGGCCATGGGCCTCGGCGTCTGGCCCAGGGCCAGACGCCAGGGTCTCCGGCGTTTGGCCCCCTGGCCTCCGCAAAACTCCTTTTGCACCGACCTAAAGCCTCATGGGATTGACCCCTTGGCCTAACCATATCATCCAATATATGAATCTTTACGTCTCGACCATTTCGAGACTCCTCGTCATGTCCCCGATCTCATCCGGGACTCCGAACTCCTTCGGTACATCAAAACATGTAAACTCATAATATAACTGTCATCGTAACCTTAAGCGTGCGGACCCTACGGGTTCGAGAACAATGTAGACATGACCGAGACACGTCTCTGGTCAATAACCAATAGCGGGACCTGGATGCCCATATTGGCTCCTACATATTCTATGAAGATCTTTATCGGTCAGACCGCATAACAACATACGTTGTTCCCTTTGTCATCGGTATGTTACTTGCCCGAGATTCGATCGTCGGTATCCAATACCTAGTTCAATCTCGTTACCGGCAAGTCTCTTTACTCGTTCCGTAATACATCATCTCACAACTAACATATTAGTTGTAATGCTTGCAAGGCTTATGTGATGTGTATTACCGAGAGGGCCCAGAGATACCTCTCCGACAATCGGAGTGACAAATCCTAATCTCGAAATACGCCAACCCAACATCGACCATTGGAGACACCTGTAATGCTCCTTTATAATCACCCAGTTACGTTGTGACGTTTGGTAGCACCCAAGGTGTTCCTCCGGCAAACGGGAGTTGCATAATCTCATAGTTATAGGAACATGTATAAGTCATGAAGAAAGCAATAGCAACATACTAAACGATCAGGTGCTAAGCTAATGGAATGGGTCATGTCAATCAGATCATTCAACTAATGATGTGACCTCGTTACTCAAATAACAACTCTTTTGTCTATGCTTAGGAAACATAACCATCTTTGATTAACGAGCTAGTCAAGTAGAGGCATACTAGTGACACTCTGTTTGTCTATGTATTCACACATGTATTATGTTTCCGGTTAATACAATTCTAGCATGAATAATAAACATTTATCATGATATAAGGAAATAAATAATAACTTTATTATTGCCTCTAGGGCATATTTCCTTCAGTCTCCCACTTGCACTAGAGTCAATAATCTAGTTCACATCGCCATGTGATTTAACAGCAATAGTTCACATCACCATGTGATTAACACCCATAGTTCACATCGCTATGTGACCAACACCCAAAGGGTTTACTAGATTCAGTAATCTAGTTCACATCGCTATGTGATTAACACCCAAGGAGTACTAAGGTGTGATCATGTTTTGCTTGTGAGAGAATCTTAGTCAACGGGTCTGCCACATTCAGATCCTCATGTATTTTGCAAATTTCTATGTCAACAATGCTCTGCATGGAGCTACTCTAGCTAATTGCTCCCACTTTCAATATGTATCTAGATCGAGACTTAGAGTCATCTAGATTAGTGTCAAACTTGCATCGGCGTAACCCTTTACGACGAACCTTTTTTCACTTCCATAATAGAGAAACATATCCTTATTCCACTAAGGACAATTTTGACCGCTGTCCAGTGATCTACTCCTAGATCACTATTGTACTCCCTTGCCAAACTCAGTGCAGGGTATACAATAGATCTGGTACACAGCATGGCATACTTTGTAGAACCTATGACTGAGGCATAGGAAATGACTTTCATTCTCTTTCTATTTTTTTGCCGTGGTCGGGCTTTGAGTCTTACTCAACTTCACACCTTGTAACACAGGCAAGAACTCTTTCTTTGACTGTTCCATTTTGAACTACTCCAAAATCTTGTCAAGGTATGTACTCATTGAAAAAACTTATCAAGCGTCTTTGATCTATCTCTATAGATCTTGAAACTCAATATGTAAGCAGCTTCACCGAAGTCTTTCTTTGAAAAACTCCTTTCAAACACTCCTTTTATGCTTTACAGAATAATTCTACATTATTTCCGATCAACAATATGTCATTCACATATACTTATCAGAAATGTTGTAGAGCTCCCACTCACTTTCTTGTAAATACAGGCTTCTCCGAAAGTCTGTATAAAACCAAATGCTTTGATCACACTATCAAAACGTTTATTCCAACTCCGAGAGGCTTGCACCAGTCCATAAATGGATTGCTGGAGCTTGCACACTTTGTTAGCTCCCTTTGGATCGACAAAACCTTCCGGTTGCATCATATACAACTCTTCTTCCAGAAATCCATTCAGGAATGCAGTTTTGACATCCATCTGCCAAATTTCATAATCATAAAATGTGGCAATTGCTAACATGATTCGGACGGACTTAAGCATCGCTACGGGTGAGAAGGTCTCATCGTAGTCAATCCCTTGAACTTGCCGAAAACCTTTTGCGACAAGTCGAGCTTTGTAGACAGTAACATTACCATCAGCGTTAGTCTTCTTCTTAAAGATCCATTTATTCTCAATTGCTTGCCGATCATCGGGCAAGTCAACCAAAGTCCATACTTTGTTCTCATACATGGATCCCATCTCAGATTTCATGGCTTCAAGCCACTTTGCGGAATCTGGGCTCATCATCGCTTCTTCATAGTTCGTAGGTTTCATCATGATCTAGTAGCATGACTTTCAGAACAGGATTACCGTACCACTCTGGCGCGGATCTTACTCTGGTTGATCTACGAGGTTCAGTAGTATCTTGTTCTGAAGTTTCATGATCATCATCATTAGCTTCCTCACTAACTGGTGTAGGTGTCACAAAAACAGTTTTCTGTGATGTACTACTTTCCAATAAGGGAGCAGGTACAGTTACCTCGTCAAGTTCTACTTTCCTCCCACTCACTTCTTTCAAGAGAAACCCCTTCTCCAGAAAGTTTCCGAATTTAGCAAAAAAAGTCTTGCCTTCGGATCTGTGGTAGAAGGTGTATCCAATAGTTTCCTCTGGATATCCTATGAAGACGCACTTCTCCGATTTGAGTTTGAGCTTATCAGGATGAAATTTTTTCATATAAGCATTGCAACCCCAAACTTTAAGAAACGACAGCTTAGGTTTCTTGCCAAACCACAGTTCATATAGTGTCGTCTCAACGGATTTAGATGGTGCCCTTTTAACGTGAATGCAGCTGTCTCTAATGCATAACCCCAAAACAACAATGGTAAATCAATAAGAGACATCATAGATCGCACCATATCCAATAAAGCGCGGTTACGACGTTCGGACACACCATAACATTGTGGTGTTCTAGGTGGCGTGAGCTATGAAACTATTCCACATTGTTTTAATTGAAGACCAAACTCGTAACTCAAATATTCGTCTCCGTGATCAGATCGCAGAAACTTTATTTTTCTTGTTACGATGATTTTTCCACTTCACTCTGAAATTCTTTGAACCTTTCAATTATTTTAGACTTATGTTTCATCAAGTAGATATCCCCATATCTGCTCAAATCATCTTGTGAAGGTCAGAAAATAATGATACCTGATGTAAGCCTTTCATCGGAACACATACATCGGTATGTATGATTTCCAACAAATCTGTTGCTTGCTTCATTGTTCCGGAGAACGGCGTTTTAGTCATCTTGCCCATAAGGCATGGTTCGCAAGCATCAAGTGATTCATAATCAAGTGATTCCAAAATCCCATCAGCATGGAGTTTCTTCATGCGCTTTACACCAATATGACCTAAACGGTAGTGCCATAAATAAGTTGCACTATCATTATTAACTTTACATCTTTTGGTTTCAATATTATGAATATGTGTATCACTAAGATCGAGATCCAATGAACTATTTTCATTGGGTGTGTAACCATATAAAGTTTTATTCATGTAAACAGAACAACAATTTATTCTTTTACTTAAATGAATAACCGTATTACAATAAACATGATCAAATCATATTCATGCTCAACGCAAACACCAAATAACACTTATTCAGGTTCAATACTAATCCCGAAAGTATAGGGAGTGTGCGATGATGATCATATCAATCTTGGAACCACTTCCAACACACATCATCACTTCACCCTTAACTAGTCTCTGTTTATTCTGCAACTCCCGTTTCGAGTTACTAATCTTAGCAACTGAACTAGTATCAAATACTGAGGGGTTGCCATAAACACTAGTAAAGTACACATCAATAACATGTATATAAAATATACTTATGTTCACTTTGCCATCCTTCTTATCTGCCAATCACTTGGGGTAGTTCCGCTTCCAGTGACCAGTCCCTTTGCAGTAGAAACACTTAGTCTCAGGCTTAGGACCAGACTTGGGCTTCTTCACTTGAGCAGCAACTTGCTTGCCATTCTATTTGAAGTTCCCCTTCTTCCCTCTGCCCTTTTCTTGAAACTAGTGGTCTTGTCTACCATCAACACTTGATGTTTTTCTCGATTTCTACCTTCGTCAATTTCCGCATTACGAAGAGCTTGGGAATTGTTTCCGTTATCCCTTGCATATCATAGTTCATCACGAAGTTCTACTAACTTGGTGATGGTGACTAGAGAATTCTGTCAATCACTATCTTATCTGGAAGATTAACTCCCACTTGATTCAAGCGATTGTTGTACTCAGACAATCTGGGCACATGCTCACTAGTTGAGCGATTCTCCTCCATCTTTTAGCTATAGAACTTGTTGGAGACTACATATCTCTCAACTCGGGTATTTGCTTGAAATATTAACTTCAACTCCTGGAACATCTCATATGCTCCATGACGTTCAAAACATCGTTGAAGTCCCGATTCTAAGCCATTAAGCATGGTGCACTAAACTATTAAGTAGTCATCATATTGAGCTAGCCAAACGTTCATAACGTCTACATCTGCTCCTGCAATAGGTCCGTCACCTAGCGGTGCATCAAGGACATAATCCTTCTGTGCAGTAATGAGGATAAACCTCAGATCACGGATCCAATCCGCATCATTGCTACTAACATTTTTCAACATGATTTTCTCTAGGAACATATCAAAATAAACACAGGGAAGCAACAACGCGAGCTATTGATCTACAACATAATTTGCAAAATACTACCAGGACTAAGTTCATGATAAATTAAAGTTCAATTAATCATATTATTTAAGAACTCCCACTTAGATAGACATCCCTCTAATCCTATAAGTGATTACGTGATCCAAATCAACTAAACCATGACCGATCATCACGTGAGATGGAGTAGTTTTCAATGGTGAACATCGTTATGTTGATCATATCTACTATATGATTCACGCTCGACCTTTCGGTCTCCGTGTTCCGAGGCCATATCTGTATATGCTAGGCTCGTCAAGTTTAACCTGAGTATTCTGCGTGTGCAAAACTGGCTTGCACCCGTTGTAGATGGACGTAGAGCTTATCACACCCGATCATCACGTGGTGTCTGGGCACGACGAACTTTGGCAACGGTGCATACTCGGGGAGAACACTTCTTGATAATTTAGTGAGAGATCATCTTATAATGCTATCGTCAATCAAAGCAAGATAAGATGCATAAAAAGATAAACATCACATGCAATCAATATAAGTGATATGATATGGCCATCATCATCTTGTGCTTGTGATCTCCATCTCCGAAGCACCGTCATGATCACCATCGTCACCGGCGCGACACCTTGATCTCCATCGTAGCATCGTTGTCGTCTCGCCAATCTTATGCTTCCACGACTATCACTACCGTTTAGTAATAAAGTAAAGCATTACATCGCGATTGCATTGCATACAATAAAGCGACAACCATATGGCTCCTGCCAGTTGCCGATAACTCGGTTACAAAACATGATCATCTCATACAATAAAATTCAGCATCATGCTTTGACCATATCACATCACAACATGCCCTGCAAAAACAAGTTAGACGTCCTCTACTTTGTTGTTGCATGTTTTACGTGGCTGCTACGTGCTTAAGTAAGAACCAATCTCACCTACGCATCAAAACCACAACGATAGTTTATCAAATAGACTCCGTTTTAACCTTCTCAAGGACCGGGCGTAGCCATACTCGGTTCAACTAAAGTTGGAGAGACAGTCGCCCGCAAGCCATCCATGTGCAAAGCACGTCGAGGGAACCGGTCTCGCGTAAGCGTACGCGTAAGGTTGGTCCGGGTCGTCTCGTCCAACAATACCGCCGAACCAAAGTATGACATGCTGGTAGGCAGTATGACTTGTATCGTCCACAAATCACTTGTGTTCTACTCGTGCATATAACATCAACATAAATAACCTAGGCTCGGATGCCACTGTTGGGTTTCGTAGTAATTTCAAAAAAATTCCTACGCACACGCAAGATCATGTGATGCATAGCAACGAGGGGAGAGTATTGTCTACGTACCCAACGCAGACCGACTGCGGAAGCGGTGACACGACGTAGAGGAAGTAGTCGTACGTCTTCACGATCCAACCGATCAAGCACCGAAACTACGGCACCTCCGAGTTCGAGCACACGTTCAGCTCGATGACGATCCCCGGACTCCGATCCAGCAAAGTGTCGGGGAAGAGTTCCGTCAGCACGACGGCGTGGTGACGATCTTGATGAACTACAGCAGCAGGGCTTCGCCTAAACTCCGCTACAGTATTATCGAGGTATATGGTGGCAGGGGGCACCGCACACGGCTAAGGAATAGATCACGTGGATCAACTTGTTGTCCCTTTTGTGCTAGCCCTGCCCCTCTATTTATATGTTGAGCCCCGGGGTCGAAACTTGGAGCAAAAGCCTCCTCAAAGTCGGTTTTGCCCGAAAGGCAAGAGTCCCACTCGGACTCCAGGACCAAACGCCACAATCCTTGGCGTCTGGCCCAGACGCCATGGGCCTCGGCGTCTGGCCCAGGGCCAGACGCCAGGGTCTCCGGCGTTTGGCCCCCTGGCCTCCGCAAAACTCCTTTTGCACCGACCTAAAGCCTCATGGGATTGACCCCTTGGCCTAACCATATCATCCAATATATGAATCTTTACGTCTCGACCATTTCGAGACTCCTCGTCATGTCCCCGATCTCATCCGGGACTCCGAACTCCTTCGGTACATCAAAACATGTAAACTCATAATATAACTGTCATCGTAACCTTAAGCGTGCGGACCCTACGGGTTCGAGAACAATGTAGACATGACCGAGACACGTCTCTGGTCAATAACCAATAGCGGGACCTGGATGCCCATATTGGCTCCTACGTATTCTACGAAGATCTTTATCGGTCAGACCGCATAACAACATACGTTGTTCCCTTTGTCATCGGTATGTTACTTGCCCGAGATTCGATCGTCGGTATCCAATACCTAGTTCAATCTCGTTACCGGCAAGTCTCTTTACTCGTTCCGTAATACATCATCTCACAACTAACATATTAGTTGTAATGCTTGCAAGGCTTATGTGATGTGTATTACCGAGAGGGCCCAGAGATACCTCTCCGACAATCGGAGTGACAAATCCTAATCTCGAAATACGCCAACCCAACATCGACCATTGGAGACACCTGTAATGCTCCTTTATAATCACCCAGTTACGTTGTGACGTTTGGTAGCACCCAAGGTGTTCCTCCGACAAACGGGAGTTGCATAATCTCATAGTTATAGGAACATGTATAAGTCATGAAGAAAGCAATAGCAACATACTAAACGATCAGGTGCTAAGCTAATGGAATGGGTCATGTCAATCAGATCATTCAACTAATGATGTGACCTCGTTACTCAAATAACAACTCTTTTGTCTATGGTTAGGAAACATAACCATCTTTGATTAACGAGCTAGTCAAGTAGAGGCATACTAGTGACACTCTGTTTGTCTATGTATTCACACATGTATTATGTTTCCGGTTAATACAATTCTAGCATGAATAATAAACATTTATCATGATATAAGGAAATAAATAATAACTTTATTATTGCCTCTAGGGCATATTTCCTTCAATAATGTGCTTGTATCAGGATAAAAAGTTTGTCGCGGTCACCTTTGGCAAAACTACTACTATACTAAAATGGATGCAGAGACCTCTAACTTGATTTGATGCACCTTAGATGATTCCTTCTCCCTCTCGATGATATGACTGCAGAAGAATGTTGGGGAGCATAGTATTTCAAAAAAATTACCTACCATCACGCAAGATCAATCTAGGAGAAGCATAGCAACGAGCAGGGAGAATGTGTCCACGTACCCTCGTAGACCGAAACCGGAAGCGTTTAGTAACGCGGTTGATGTAGTCGAACGTCTTCGTGATCCAACCGATCAAGTACTGAATGCACGGCACCTCCGTGGTCTGCACATGTTCAGCTCGGTGACGCCCCTCGAACTCTAGATCCAGCTGAGGCCGAGGGATAGTTTCGTCAGCACGATGGCGTGGTGACGGTGATGATGAAGTTACCGACGCAGAGCTTCGTCTAAGCACTACGACAATATTACCGGGGTGGAAATCTGTAGAGGGGGGCACCGCACACGGCTAAGAAATCAACTTGTGTGTCTATGGGGTGCCCCCTCACCCCGTATATAAAGGAGCGGAGGAGGGGGGCGGCCTCATGGGCTGCCCCCCCAGGGGGGGAATCTTACTCCCACTAGGAGTAGGTTCCCCCTTTCCTAGTACAAATAGGAGGGGAAGGAAAGGGAAGAGGGAGAGAAGGAAAGGGGGCCTTCCCAATTCGGATTGGGCTTGGGGGGCGCACCCCTCCACTTGGCCGCCTCCTCCTCTCTTCCACTAAAGCCCATGAAGGCCCATTAAACCCCCGGGGGGTTCCAATAACCCCCCGGTTTCCGGGAAATGCCTGAACCTATCTGAAACCATTCCGGTGTCCCAACATAACCTTCAAATATATCAATCTTCATGTCTCGACCATTTCAAGACTCCCAGTCGTGTATGTGATCACATCCGGGACTCCGAACAACCTTTGGTACATCAAATCACATAACTCACAATACATATCGTCATCGAACGTTAAGCATGCGGACCCTACGGGTTCGAGAACTATGTAGACATGATCGAGACTCATCTCCGGTCAATAACCAATAGCGGAACCTGGATGCTCATATTGGTTCCTACATATCCTACGAAGATCTTTATCGTTCAAACTGCATAATGATGTCTACTACACAACCTTCTTCTTGTAGACGTTGTTGGGCCTCCAAGTGCAGAGGTTTGTAGGACAATAGCAAATTTCCCTCAATTGGATGACCTAAGGTTTATCAATCCGTGGGAGACGTAGGATGAAGATGGTCTCTCCCAAACAACCCTGCAACCAAATAGCAAAGAGTCTCTTGTGTCCCTAACACTACCAATACAATGGTAAATTGTATAGGTGCACTAGTTCGACGAAGAGATGGTGATACAAGTGTGATACGTCTCCAACGTATCTATAATTTATGAAGTATTCATGCTATTATATTATCTGTTTTGGATGTTTATGGGCTTTACTAAACACTTTTATATTATTTTTGGGACTAACCTACTAACCGGAGGCCCAGCCCAAATTGTTGTTTTCTTGCCTATTTCAGTGTTTCGAAGAAAAGGAAGATCAAACGGAGTCCAAATGGAATAGAACCTTTGGGAGAGTTACTTTTCAAATGGAAGCAATCTAGGAGACTTGGAGTAGACGTCGGGGAAGCTTCAAGGAAGTCACGAGGCAGGGAGGCGCGCCCTACCCCCTTGGGCACGCCCCACCCTCGTGGGCCCCTCGTGGCTCCCCTGACCGACTTCTTTCGCCTATATATGTCCATATACCCTAAAAACACCGGGGAGCAGAATAGATCAAGAGTTCCGCGCCAGAAGCCTCCGTAGCCACCGAAAACCAATCGGGTCCCTGTTCCGGCACCCTGCCGAAGGGGAAATCCCTCACCGGTGGCCATCTTCATCATCCCGACGCTCTCCATGACGAGGAGGGAGTAGTTCACCCTCGGGGCTGAGGGTATGTACCAGTAGCTATGTGTTTGATCTCTCTCTCTCTCTTTCTCTCTCTCTCTCTCTGTCTCTCGTGTTCTTGAGATGGTACTATCTTGATGTATCGCGAGCTTTGCTATCATAGTTGGATCTTATGATTTTTTCCCTCCACTCTCTTGTAATGGATTGAGTTTTCCCTTTGAAGTCATCTTATCGGATTGAGTCGTTAAGGATTAGAGAACACTTGATGTATGTCTTGCATGTGCTTATCTGTGGTGACATTGGGATATTCACGTGATCCACTTGATGTATGTTTTGGTGATCAACTTGCGGGTTCCGCTCGTGAACTTATGCATAGGGGTTGGCACACGTTTTCGTCTTGACTCTCCGGTAGAAACTTTGGGGCACTCTTTAAAGTACTTTGTGTTGGCTGAATAGATGAATATGAGATTGTTTGATGCATATCGTATAATCATACCCACGGATACTTAAGGTGACATTGGAGTATCTAGGTGGCATTAGGGTTTTGATTGATATGTGTCTTAAGGTGTTATTCTAGTACGAACTCTTGAATAGATCAATCCAAAAGAATAACTTTGAGGTGGTTTCGTACCCTACAGTAATCTCTTTGTTTGTTCTCCGCTATTAGTGACTTTGGAGTGACTCTTTGTTGCATGCTGAGGGATAGTTATATGATCCAATTATGTTATTATTGTTGAGAGGACTTGCACTAGTGAAATTATGAACCCTAGGCCTTGTTTCAATGCATTGCAATACCGTTTACGCTCACTTTTATCGTTAGTTACCTTACTGTTTTTATATTTTCAGATTACAAAAACCTATATCTACCATCCATATTGCACTTGTATCACCATCTCTTCGCCAAACTAGTGCACCTATACAATTTACCGTTGTATTGGGTGTGTTGGGGACACAAGAGACTCTTTGTTATTTGGTTGCAGGGTTGTTTGAGAGAGACCATCTTCATTCTACGCCTTCCACGAATTGATAAACCTTAGGTCATCCACTTGAGGGAAATTTGCTACTGTCCTACAAACCTCTGCACTTGGAGGCCCAACAACGTCTACAAGAAGAAGGTTGTGTAGTAGAAATCAAGCTCTTTTCTGGCGCCGTTGCCGGGGAGGTTAGCGCTGGAAGGTATATCTTTAGATCTTTTCTGGCGCCGTTGCCGGGGAGGTTAGCGCTTGAAGGTATATCTTTAGATCTTGCAATTGAATCTTTTAGTTTCTTGTTTTATCACTAGTTTAGTCTATAAAAGAAAATTACAAAAAATGGAATTGAGGGTACCTCATATGCTTCATCTTTTTAATATCTTTCATGAAAATAAGGATTCATATAATTGTGCCAAAGTGTTAGAAGAAGAATGCATTAGAATGTTTGGCACTAAATCTTTGAATGATGAGCATGATTGCAATGTTATTAGTATGAACTCTTTGAATATCCATAGTACTAATGATGATTGCACTAGTCATGATGAAAATGTCTCTTATAAGCATGTCAACTTTTGTGGAATTCATAGAGCTTGCAAGCACACACCAAATAGGGAAGATAGATTTTGCAAGAGGCATAAGTATTTGGAAACTAAATGGTTGCAAGAAAGGCTAGATTATTGTGCTGCAAGATTCAATATTTATCGCCATCCTTGTGAACTTTGCAATGAACATGGCCATTTAAAGCTCCAATGCTATTTGTTTCATGATCAAATCGTGTCCAAAAATTGTGATAACTTGATTGCCCTTGAGCATCATAAAGAGCTTAGTCTTCTTTTGGGGTATGAAGAAATGAAACGTATAACTGATGTTATTCCAAAATTTAGTCTTGATAGATTTCTTGATTTTGATCTAGAAGACATTTTTATGTATTGTGTGGTGAATTGCATTGAAAATCCTTATATTGCCAATTACATAAAGACAAGAAAACAAATAGAAGATGAAGAGAATACTAATGAAAGGGAAGAGACTTCCCAATATTCTCCTATTATTTCTTATGATGAATCAGGGAACGATGAGGATAATTGTTAACCTATTGGTGCTCTTATTACTCATTGTGATGGTGATAATTGTTATACTATTGGTGCTATCCATACTATCAATGATGAGAATGATTATGCTTATGATATGAAAAGGCCCAAGCTTGGGGATGCTATGTTTGATGAAAATGACATGTTTGAGAATGTATTTGCTGCAACTAATATTTGTCCCAAGCTTGGGTATGCTATGTTTTATGAAGATAATATGTTTAACCTCCCAAGTTTTGATATGCAAATTTATTATGATGATAGCATGCCTTCTATTTATGATGCTTATATTGATGAAAGTGGGTTTGGAAGAGTGTCAACTTTAGGAAGTAATGATCCCACTATTTTGGAGGGTGTTGAATCTTATTTTGACAATTATGAAAGTGGATTTGGAGAGGTCATGACTTTATTTAGTAATGATTTCACTATCTTGGAAGAGGTTTCAATTGATTATGATGAGAACAAAGTTGCTACTTATGATGATTATTGTGATGACACTTATGCTATAAAAAGTAGTGATGATTATATTTTTAAAACTTGTCATGATTATGATTACCCTTTTCCTCAATATTACTCTTTTAATGTGGAAACAATTTGTAGTATTCGAGTTTCTTATGATACTCCCACTATTCTGAATGAGAAAATTTTTGCCTATGTGGAGAGTAGTAAATTTTCTATGCTTGTAGATCATGAAAAAATGCTTTATGTGATGGTTATATTGTTGAATTTATTCATGATGCTACTGAAATTTATTATTTGGGAGGAATATATGCTTGTAGGAGTTGCAATAATATCAAGTTTTCTCTCGATGTGTTGAAAATCTTGAAAGTTATCCTTGTTTTACCTTCCTATGCAAGTTGATTATTGTTCCCACAAGTTGTTTGCTCACAAAATCCCTATGCATAGGAAGTGGGTTAGACTTAAATGTTCTAGTCATATTCTTCATGATTCTCTCTTTATGTTTCAATCCTTATCTTTTATGTGAGCATCATTGAAATCATCATGCCTAGCTAGGGGCGTTAAACGATAGCGCTTGTTGGGAGGCAACCCAATTTTATTTTTGTTCTTTGCTTTTTGCTCCTGTTTAGTAATAAATAATTCATCTAGCCTCTCTTTAGACGTGGTTTTATTTTTTATTAGTGTTTGTGCCAAGTAGAACCTTTGGGAAGACTTGGGGAAAGTTTTTGCGATCTTGCTGTAAAAACAGAAACTTTAGCGCTCACGAGATTTGCTGCCATTTTTTTAATGGCGAGTGATATTTAGTTAATTATTTTTGCAGATGATTAATAGATAAATTCCCCACGTCCAGCAATTTATTTTAGAATTTTTGGGGTTCCAGAAGTATTCGAAACCTACAGATTACTACAGACTGTTCTGTTTTTGTCAGATTCTGTTTTTCGTGTGTTGTTTGCTTATTTTGATGAATCTATGGCTAGTAATAGAGTTTATGAACCATAGAAAGTTGAAATATAGTAGGTGTAACGCCCAGAGACCGTTGCGCCAGGTGTCTTACAGTTATTCGTTGTTCTTGCCTTGTCATTTGCAAGCGTGTCATGCATTTCATATCATGTCATCATGTGCATCGCATTTGCATACATGTTCGTCTCATGCATCTGAGCATTTTCCCCGTTGTCCGTTTTGCATTCCGGCAATCCTATGTCCTCCGACGCTCTCTTTTACCTCTTTTCGTGTGCAGGTGTTAAACATTCTCGGATTGGACCGAGACTTTCCAAGTGGCCTTGGTTCACTACCGGTAGACCGCCTGTCACGTTTCGTGCCATTTGGACTTCGTTTGATACTCCAACGGTTAACCGAGGAACCATAAAGGTCTCGTGTGTGTTGCAGCCCAACACCCCTCCAAAGTGGCCCAAAGCCCAGCTAAACCCCCTCCATCCTCTCGGTCGTTCGATCACGATCGCGTGGCCGAAAACCGCACCTCATTTGGAGTCTCCTAGCTCCCTCTACCTATATATATATATGTGTGCCTCCCCGAAATTTCGCGCAGTCTAACCCTAGATCCAACTCCCTCCGCGCCGCCGGACATGTCCGTCCACACCGGACGCGTCCACCCCCGCCGCCACATCACTCCGGCCAATGATAGGCCGACACCTCAGCGACGCCGCCTCTCTCCTCCACTCCTAGGCCGCCACCTGTCCACCGCTACCGTCCCCACGCCGCCGGGCCCGCGGAGCCCATCTCCGGCCCGCCCCGGGCCACGCCGGGCCCAAGGAGACCCGCAGCCTCGCCGCTCGCTGGATCTTCGACGGCTCGACCCCGCCGCCCTTTCCAGCGCCGCCGCCCGCATCGCCTGACCTCGCCGCCTCTCGTCGCCGCTCCGGCCATCGGAGTTTCGCCGGCGACCGAGCCCGAGGCCATATCCACCGCCCCTCTCCCTCCTTCTCTTCCTCCTCTCCCCTCACCTTCGCTCTCTACCCGCAGGTGCGCCGCCCCACCATGGCCTCGAGTTCACCATGGCCTGCCGGCGTCGGAGCTCCTCCGCCTGAGCCGAGGCCGGATCCGGGGTCCCCACACCCGGATCTGTCCGTTTCCGGTGCCTCCCCGTGACCCCGACCTTCGTTGCCCTTGCCGGAGATCCTCGCGCCGCCCTGCCGGAGTCCAGTCGCCTCCGTCGTCGAGCTCGGGGTTGAGCACGAGCCCCTGCATCGCTACACGTGCGTGTGTGGGCCACAACGACCGTCAGGCCCAGATCCAAGGCACAGCCTGCCTCCTCCTCTAAACGGGCCGAGCCCATGGGTGAGCGCCACTATTCTCTGCCCTGGGCGACCCATAGTTATTCGACGCTCACTTTCCAGACCTGAGATTTTCTCTAAGTCCTGAGATCCTCATAATATATGCCCTTGTTCATCGCATCATAACTCCTATCTGTGGCTCCGTTTCACGCACATGATATATCAAAATGCTCATCAGGATATGCTCTTCATTTCATTCCATTGTGCCATGCTTGTTTGAGTCCATCTTGATGCCCTAATTGTTGATACAAGAGTGCTATAGAATGTTAGTTCCCGATTCTTATCAGATTTTGAGCATTTGTTATTTTTGCCATGATTAATGTGTGATGCATATGGTCATGAGCTCTACATGTGTTTTGTTATATGACATGACATCTTTACAGGGGTGTATGCCATGTATTTTTGTGATCAATGTGGTGACTAGCACAAGCATGCCAAGTAGCTCTCGTGATGTTGCTGATTTCAGGGACTTAGAAATTTCACAAAGTCCTTTTCCTACTGTTATTTTTATGCCATGTATTCATGGTGCTACAAAGTGATCCATGCCTCTTTTGAGTATGTTCATTAAGGATGATTTTGAGATATTCTTATGCTCTATCCATCCATGTCTTTGTTTGCAGTTATGGAGTTCCCTAGCATGACTCAATCTTGCTCCAATTTTGCTATAAAATGTTCCTCGCAGATTGTTTACATGTTAATCAATTTTGCCGAGGTTGTTGTAGTTGATCCATGTATGCTATGAGATTGTTCTTGCCATTTTTAGCTTCTTCATCATGTCTTCTTGCTGGGTGTATGCTTAGTTTGTCATGCAATGCCTTGTGGTGAGTGCATCGAGCTCGCAAACATGCCTTCATAATTCTATTTATGCCATGTCCAGTTTTCTAGTAAGTCTGAATCTGTTAACGGAACTTGCTATGTTTACATGGGTGCCATCATATCTTCTGATCCTTTTTGGCTTATGGTCAGTAAGGGACTTTTGTTATATGCTTTGATTAGTTTCATGCCATTCCTTGCTTTGCCATGATATGTTCCTGTAGCATGTTGTTATCTTGCTCTAAACATTGCTTCCTGATGTTAAATCCTGACATGTTATTTTTCACTAAGTTTGTGAACCTGATATCTTTTGCACTTTTGCCATGCTTGTTTGAACCTGCTCTTGTTTGATTTAGCCGTAGCTCAGTGTTCATCTTTTGTCAATCATCTTGATTGGATCACTGCCATGTGCTTTGTTGCTATGTTGGAGTGCAGTAGCTTAGTTTCTTGTTGCATTCTAGATGGCATCGTGTTGTTAATCGCAGTTTAGTGCCATTATTGTTTTGCTTGCCATTTGCAAACCGTGCATCCGAATCCAGTGATCTTTATATCGATTTTGACCGAAATCAACTCATCTTTCCAGCAGAACTCTTGGTTTTCCAAGTTGAGGCCTGGTTCAATCTTTTCCTTCCAGAGCATGCATATGCATTGCATTTCACATCCCACATATCATGCCATGTTTTGCATCATGTTGCTTGCACATTGCACCGTGGTTGATTGTTGTTTCCTTTGCTTGTATTCTAGCCTTGGGTAGAGCCGGGAGACGAGTTCGTGTTCGAGGTACCCGAGTACGCTTACGAGGATCAAGCTTTCGTCTACTCGGAGACCTTTGCAGGCAAGATGACCATACCCTCGAAATCACTTCTATCTTTGCTTGCTAGTTGCTCGCTCTATTGCTATGCCTATGTTGCGATACCTACCACTTGCTATATCATGCCTCCCATATTGCTAAGCCAAGCCTCTAACCCACCTTGTCCTAGCAAACCGTTGTTTGGCTAGGTTACCGCTTTGCTCAGCCCCTCTTATAGCGTTGCTAGTTGCAGGTGAAGATGGAGTTTGTTCCTTGTTGGAACATGGTTATTGTGGGGATATCACAATATCTCTTATTTAATTAATGCATCTATATACTTGGTAAAGGGTGGAAGGCTCGGCCTTATGCCTGGTATTTTGTTCCACTCTTGCCGCCCAGTTTCCATCATACCGGTGTTATGTTCCTTGATTTTGCGTTCCTTACGCGGTTGGGTTATAATGGGAACCCCTTAACAGTTCGCCTTGAATAAAACTACTCTAGCAAGGCCCAACCTTGGTTTTACATTTGCACTAACAACCTAGCCTTTTTCCCTTGGGTTTCCGGAGCCTGAGGGTCATCTTT
>NC_041388.1:556598363-556650669 GCF_002162155.2 Triticum dicoccoides | reverse complement strand
TCTCTAAGTGTTGGTCCAACCTGAGCGATGTCCAGCGCCCCCTGAGCAACCAAGGTCTATGCCAACCCGACGTCTGGCTCATCCAGTGTGTCCTGAGAATGAGATATGTGCAGCTCCTATCGGGATTTGTCGGCACATTCGGGCGGCTTTGCTGGACTTGTTTTACCATTGTCGAAATGTCTTGTAACCGGGATTCCGAGCCTGATCGGGTCTTCCTGGGAGAAAGAATATCCTCCATTGACCGTGAGAGCTTGTGATGGGCTAAGTTGGGACACCCCTGCAGGATTTTGAACTTTCGGAAGTCGTGCCCGCGGTTATGGGCAGATGGGAATTTGTTAATGTCCGGTTGTAGAGAACTTGAAACTTAACTTAATTAAAATGCATCAACCACGTGTGTAGCCGTGATGGTCTCTTTTCGGACGAGTCCGGGAAGTGAACACGGTGTTGGAGTTATGCTTGAATGTAAGTAGCTTCAGGATCACTTCTTGATCACTTCTAGTTCACGACCGTGCTTTGCCTTCTCTTCTCGCTTTCTTTTGCGTAAGTTAGCCACCATATATGCTAGTGCTTGCTGTAGCTCCACCTCATTACCTTTTCCTACCCATAAGCTTAAATAGTCTTGATCGCGAGGGTGTGAGATTGCTGAGTCCCCGTGACTCACAGATTACTTCCAAAACCAGTTTGCAGGTGCCGATGATACCGTGCAGGGGACGCAACCGAGCTCAAGGAGGAGCTCGATGAAGGTCGTGTTTGTTACGTTCTTCTGTTTCCAATTGATCAGTAGTGGAGCCCAGTTGGGGAGATCGGGGATCTTTTGCATGAGGGGTAGTCCTCTTTTATTTTGGGTTTCGTAGTCGGACCTTGATTGTATCTGGATGATGTAATGCTATATTTATGTATTGTGTGAAGTGGCGATTGTAAGCCAACTATGTACCTCTTTCTTATTCAGTACATGGGATGTGTAGAGATTACCCCTCTTGCGACATTGCCTACAATGCGGTTATGCTTCTAAGTCGTGCTCCGACACGTGGGAGATATAGCCGCATCATGGGTGTTACAAGTTGGTAATCAGAGCCTTCCCCAACTTAGGAGCCCCCTGCTTGATCGAATCATTGGCGTTGTTGTGTCTAGAAAAAAATGTTTTGAGTCTTTTAGGATTATATATATCGGAGAGTAGGATTCTTTTTACTCCTCAGTCCCTTCGTCGCTCTGGTGAGGCATCCTGACGTAGAGTTTTGACTCTTCTCTTCTCAAATTTCACTAAAAAAATTTAGGATCACGCTGGTATCTTGGAATCGTTCTGATGGTTTTGTGACAAGAACATTGTTCTTGGAGCCTCCTGACATTTAGGGGTTGTGGCAGTGCCCTGGGGAGTTGAGCTCCGAGGTGTTGTCGTCACAATTTTATCATTGCAATTCGGGAATACCTGAGTTTCGCCAACATCGAAAATCTCTTTTATGCAGTTGTTGGTGAGATAACCTCGACGCCACCCAGTACTGGGGCGGGAGTTCAGGTGTATTGCCATAACTCGTATAACTGATGCTTTTTGAAGGTTGAGGTAAATGATTTCCGAAGGTTTCTTGGTTATGTGTTGAAGGATGGATACAGCTGGATGTAGGATTTGCTAGTTTTGGGTGAGATATTATGCTTCCCCTGTATCCCCAACACCTGATTGCATAACCAGAAAGTTTCTGGAGTTTATAAGTGCGAATTCAAGTAGCTCCTAGGATATCTTTCTGACAGATGTATGATATGACATTGGGGTTCGACGTCTAGTGGTCCGCCTATCCACGGTTGGTTTTACAGTGGTCTCTTTGTGTCTTAAAGAGTCCTTGGCTATGCTGACTCGGGGACGCTTCGTATGTCATGTGCACTGCCTTGTACATGATGGTGTTGTACGATCGAGCCCGTGTGGGCCCCACCACGAAAACTTCGGACGAAATCTCTATCATATGTTTGTTCCGGCTTATTCTGCAAGCCAATCCTTTGCTTTGTTTTTCAGTTGTGGTATTCGAGTTGCTTCAAAGTCAAATGTTGATTCCATACCTTTCCTAAGTGGTGTTCTCATATTCCTATGGGAGTACTAATTCTTCTGGATCATCGAGATTGTCATGTTAATTCTTTTTCAACCGGCGTGTTTCTCTTCAAGTGGATCCGTTCATTTCAACATCCGCAAGATCAATTCTAAGTTTATCAATGGTGTTCGTTTCATCCATTCCAAATTGTCTTTGTTTTCCCGCCCTCCCTCACTTTGTTTCTTCAAGGACTCGGTTCTCTTATTCAACTATCCTTTTTATTGATGGGAAGCCTCTCCATTCTTTTTCGTCAATGTTCTTATCCGGTGATTCTCGTGAAGATGGTAAGGAAGCTACAAGTTCAATATTCTGCATTCTTTTTCTTCTTCGGTGGATCCAATTCAAGCTTTGTCGATCATATCTTTTCCTTGTTTCAAATGTTTTCTCATGCCGGTGCACCTCATAATCATCCTATTCTTGCTATTCTTTTGTTCTGGAGTGCTGAAGATATCTCAGAAGGCTCGTCTTTTCGTTCAACAGTTGTTCAACCTATTTCGAGGTTGTTATCTCTTTCAAGCCATTTATTTCAATCGGCGCAATCTCTCCTTCAAATCGTTCAACGATGCTTTTCTTTTGAGTGGGCCCTAACCCACAGGTCTTTTCCCAGGATCTTACCTGACTCTTCTTATTTTCCCGGAGTTATTCTCAATTCTTTTTCAAAGTTTGACGTAAGAATGATTCATCATTAGTCATATGTCTTTCTCCAAGATCGGTCAAATTCTTTTCATTGTTGGTTCAACCTTTCTAATTTTCATCCCGGAGTATCTCAACAATTCATGGTGGTGTTTCTCATTGTCATTCTCTACATTTGAAGACCGAAGAAGAGTTCTCCTCCATATCTTGCTCCATTCTCTTTAAGATTCATGGTTCTAGCTTGATGCCTTCCTCTCATAATTGTTTTCGATTGTGAGAATTCTTTCCACCTATCCAGAGCAATTCAGGAGTCTTTTCAGTTTGATCATTCGGAGCCCATCATCTCAGATTTATTCATTCCAGCTTTCAGCTCTCGCTCTCCAAATCTTACCGGTGCATCATTCAAGTTTTCTCTAATCAGCTCGTGATCTCTTCATTCTCATTCCCTCAAGCATCTTCGTTCATGTGCTAATTTTTCCTGGTGTTTCTCTATCTTTTCCTTGATCGTTTTTAATTCTTACGGTGGTTCGTTTTAGGAGTACTTTTCATTCGTTATCATATCAATTCATTCGTTCTTTCCAAGCCTACCGGTGGTTCGTTGAAGACTTTCTCAAGTTGGCGCTATATCTATCTTAATCTTTCTACGAGAATAAGTAGCATGCCAAATCCGTTGATTGTCATCAATTAAATTGGTGAAGGATACGCATAACATAATTCTTATTCTTGTTTCATCCAAGTGATAAATTCCTTCCTTCGGAGTTTGTTCATAATGAATAAATTCTTGATTTTCTTTTGATCATCTTTTCTTTCTCGGAGTTCCAAGCTCTAATTATCACGAAGATCCATCTAAATCATTACAAGGTTTCACCTTGGGTTTTCAACTTCTCTTTCTTTTTGTTATCCTTTTGTTTACCGGAGTTATTCATGGAGGCTCTACTTGATGGCTCATCAAGGATTTAATTCCTTCTCGAAGTGTTCATTGAGATTCTTTTCAGAGGAGCTCAAGCATTCTTCATCTTGCAATCCGGAGTGCAATTCTTTCTACCGTATCATTGGAGGTGGTATTATGGCATTCTTGATAATTTGAGTTTATGTTTCATGATTCACAAGTTATCAAGGATGAGGTATTTTAAATCCATCAATTTCTTCTTTGGATTCATCTTGGGTTATATTTCAACTAAAGCCTTCCCTAAGGATTGTTCCTATCTATGGTGCTTATAAATGACCCAAGTTCTTCATTTATCCTTCCGGTGAAATAAGTTTCCCGTCTCCTTGTTCTTATCAATCCAATCTTGTTTTCGTTAGTGGCAGAATTTCACCTCATAGTTTTGAGATGTTCTCCATAAGCCCACTACAAGCTTACTTTTTTTGTTGTTGATACCAACAACTCCGTTCTAGCATTTGTTGTAAGCGTGCTCCCTCAAGATCTTGTTTCCCTTTGTTCATTCCATTCCATTCTCTCATTCGTTCCGAAGGCTTTGTGATGTTGCTCTTTTCTCTCATCATCTCAAGTTGTGAGGATCGTGTTCTTTTCATGCTTATTCACTTAACCGGAGTGTTGTGTCTATTATTCCTCTTCTAACCGGAGTCGCATCCAAGTGCTTTCATTTTGCGAAGTTCATATTCTATGCCTTCCATTTCCAACCGGAGTCTTATGTAATTGATCCTTATCGTCCCTTGTACATCTCGTTTCAACCGGAGTGCTTGCATGTACTTCTCGTCCATTGCAACCCTTTTCTTATGCTTTTCAACCTACAAGGTTCTCGTAATGTTCCTTGTTACTTTTTCTAACGGAGTGTTTTCAACTTCATTCATCTCCGTTGCATTCTTTCTTTCTATTTGTTCAACATCTCAAGGTTCTTTGGTTTCACTCGTTTGTCAAAGAAGCAACTTAGTTTTACCTCTCATCTTCCTCTTCCTTTTCCCTCCGGTGCCATCCTAGATCTCGGGACGAGATCCTCTCGTAGTGGTGGAGTGTTGTAACGCCCCGAGACCGTTGCGCCAGGTGTCTTCCAGT
Organism: Triticum dicoccoides; assembly: GCF_002162155.2. Classification (NCBI taxonomy): domain Eukaryota; kingdom Viridiplantae; phylum Streptophyta; class Magnoliopsida; order Poales; family Poaceae; genus Triticum; species Triticum dicoccoides. The sequence continues at coordinate 556,645,944 of NC_041388.1, read as the reverse complement.
TATTCGCTGTTGTTGCCTTGTCATTTGCTTGCGTATCATGCATTTCATATCATGTCATCATGTGCATCGCATTTGCATACATGTTCGTCTCATGCATCCGAGCATTTTCCCCGTTGTCCATTTTGCATTCCGGCACTCCTATGTCCTCCGGCGCTCCCTTTTACCTCTTTTTGTGTGCGGGTGTTAAACGTTCCCGGATTGGACCGAGACTTGCCAAGCGGCCTTGGTTCACTACCAGTAGACCGCATGTCAAGTTTCGTGCCATTTGGACTTCGTTTGATACTCCAACGGTTAACCGAGGAACCATAAAGGCCTCGTGTGTGTTGCAGCCCAACACCCCTCGAACGTGGCCCAAAGCCCAGCTAAACCCCCTCCATCCTCTCGGTCATTCGATCACGATTGCGTGGCCGAAAACCGCACCTCATTTGGAGTCTCCTAGCTCCCTCTACCTATATATATGTGTGCCTCCCCGAAATTTCGCGCAGTCTAACCCTAGATCCAACTCCCTCCGCGTCGCCAGACATGTCCGTCCGCGCCGGACGCGTCCACCCCCGCTGCCACATCACTCCGGCCAATGAGAGGCCGACACCTCATCGACGCCGCCTCTCTCCTCCACTCCCAGGCCGCCACCTGTCCACCGACGCCGTCCCTGCGCCACCGGGCCCGCAGATCCCATCTCCGGCCCGCCTCGGGCCGTGCCGAGCCCGAGGAGACCCGCAGCCTCGCCGCTCGCCGGATCTTCACCGGCTCGACCCGCCGCCCTTCCCAGCACCGTCACTCGCATCGCCTGACCTCGCCGCCTCTCGTCGTCGCTCCGGCCACCGGAGTTTCGCCGGCGACCGAGCCCCAAGCCAGATCCGCTGCCCCTCTCCCTCCTTCTCTTCCTCCTCTCCCCTCACCTTCGCTCTCTGCCCGTAGGTGCGCCGCCCCACCATGGCCTCGAGTTCACCATTGTCTACCGGCATCGGAGCTCCTCCGCCCAAGCCGAGGCCGGATCCGGGGTCCCCACACCCGGATCTGTCCGTTTCCGGTGCCTCCCCGTGACCCCGACCTTCGTTGCCCTCGCCAGAGATCCTCGTGCCGCCCTGCCAGAGTCCAGTCGCCTCCGTCGTCGAGCTCGGGGTCGAGCACGAGCCCCTGCATCGCTACACGTGCGTGTGTGGGCCACAGCGACCGTCAGGCCTAGATCCAAGGCACAGCCTGCCTCCTCCTCTAAACGGGCCGAGCCCATGGGTGAGCGCCACTATTCTCTGCCCTGGGCGACCCATAGTTATTCGACGCTCACTTTCCAGACCTGAGATTTTCTCTCTGTCCTGAGATCCTCATAATATATGCCCTTGTTAACCGCATCATAACTCCTCATCTGTGGCTCCATTTCACGCACATGATATATCAAAATGCTCATCAGGATATGCTCTTCATTTCATTCCATTGTGCCATGCTTGTTTGAGTCCATCTTGATGCCCTAATTGTTGATGCAAGAGTGCTATAGAATATTAGTTCCTGATTCTTATCAGATTTTGAGCATTTGTCATTTTTTCCATGATTAATGAACACTGCATATGGTCATGAGCTCTACATGTGTTTTGTTATATGACATGCCATCTTTACAGGAGTGTATGCCATGTATTTTTGTGATCAATGTGGTGACTAGAACAAGCATGCAAAGTAGCTCTCGTGATGTTGCTGATTTCAGGGACTTAGAAATTTCACAGTCCTTTTCCTGTTGTTATTTTTATGCCATGTATTCATGGTGCTACAAAGTGATCCATGCCTCTTTTGAGTATGTTCATTAAGGATGATTTTGAGATATTCTTATGCTCTATCCATCCATGTCTTTGTTTGCAATTATGGAGTTCCCTAGCATGACTCAATCTTGCTCTAATTTTGCTATAAAATGTTCCTGGCAGATTGTTTACATGTTAATCAATTTTGCCGAGGTTGTTGTAGTTGATCCATGTATGCTATGAGATTGTTCTTGCCATGTTTAGATTCTTCATCATGTCTTCTTGCTGAGTGTATGCTTAGTTTGTCATGCAATGCCTTGTGGTGAGTGCATCGAGCTCGCAAACATGCCTTCATAATTCTGTTTATGCCATGTCCAGTTTTCTGCTAAGTCTGAATCTGTTAACGGAACTTGCTATGTTTACATGGGTGCCATCATATCTTCTGATCCTTTTTGGCTTATGGTCAGTAAGGGACTTTTGTTATATGCTTTGAGTAGTTTCATGCCATGCCTTGCTTTGCCATGATATGTTCCTGTAGCATGTTGTTATCTTGCTCTAAACATTGCTTCCTGATGTTAAATCCTGACATGTTATTTTTCACAAAGTCTGTGAAGCTGATATCTTTTGCGCTTTTGCCATGCTTGTTTGAACCTGCTCTTGTGTGATTTAGCCGTAGCTCAGTGTTCATCTTTTGTCAAGCATCTTGAGTGGATCACTTCCATGTGCTTTATTGCTATGTTGGAGTGCAGTAGCTTAGTTTCTTGTTGCATTCTAGATGGCATCATGTTGTTAATCGCAGTTTAGTGGCATTATTGTTTTGCTTGCCATTTGCAAACCGTGCATCCGAATCCGGTGATCTTTATATTGATTTCGACCGAAATCAACTCATCTTTCCAGCGGCACTCTTGGTTTGCCAAGTTGAGGCCTGGTTCAATATTTTCCTTCCGGAGCATGCATATGCATTGCATTTCACATCCCGCATATCATGACATGTTTTGCATCATGTTGCTTGCGCATTGCACCGTGGTTGATTGTTGTTTCCTTTGCCTATGTTCTTGCCTTGGGTAGAGCCGGGAGATGAATTCATGTTTGAGGTACCCGTTGAGTACGCTTACGAGGATCAAGCTTTCGTCTACTTGGGGACCTTTGCAGGCAAGATGACCATACCCTCGAAATCACTTCTATCTTTGCTTGCTAGTTGCTCGCTCTATTGCTATGCCTATGCTGCGATACCTACCACTTGCTATATCATGATTCACATATTGCTAAGCCAAGCCTCTAACCCACCTTGTCCTAGAAAACCGTTGTTTGGCTATGTTACCGCTTTGCTCAGCCCCTCTTATAGCGTTGCTAGTTGCAGGTGAAGATGGAGTTTGTTCCTTGTTGGAACATGGTTATTGTGGGGATATCACAATATCTCTTATTTAATTAATGTATCTATATACTTGGTAAAGGGTGGAAGGCTCGGCCTTATGCATGGTGTTCTGTTCCACTCTTGCCGCCCAAGTTTCCGTCATATCGGTGTTATGTTCCTTGATTTTGCGTTCATTACAAGGTTGGGTTATAATGGGAACCCCTTGACAGTTCGCCTTGAATAAAACTCCTCCAGCAAGGCCCAACCTTGGTTTTACATTTGCACTAACAACCTAGCCTTTTTCCCTTGGGTTTCTGGAGCCCGAGGGTAATCTTTACTTTAACCCCCCTCCCGGGCCAGTGCTTCTCTAAGTGTTGGTCCAACCTGAGCGATGTCCGGCGCCCCCTGGGCAACCAAGGTCTATGCCAACCCGACGTTTGGCTCATCGGGTGTGCCCTGGGAACGAGATGTGTGCAGCTCCTATCGGGATTTGTCGGCACATCCGGGTGGCTTTGCTGGTCTTGTTTTACCATTGTCGAAATGTCTTGTAACCGGGATTCCGAGCCTGATCGGGTCTTCATGGGAGAAGGAATATCCTCTGTTGCCCGTGAGAGCTTGTGATGGGCTAAGTTGGGACACCCCTGCAGGGCTTTGAACTTTCGAAAGCCGTGCCCGCGGTTATGGGCAGATGGGAATTTGTTAATGTTTGGTTGTAGAGAACTTGAAACTTAACTTAATTAAAATGCATCAACCGCGTGTGTAGCCGTGATGGTCTCTTTCCGGTGGAGTCCGGGAAGTGAACATGGTGTTGGAGTTATGCTTGAACGTAAGTAGCTTCAGGATCACTTCTTGATCACTTCTAGTTCACGACCGTGCTTTACCTTCTCTTCTCGCTCTCTTTTGCGTAAGTTAGCCGCCATATTTCCTAGTGCTTGCTGCAGCTCCACCTCACTACCTTTTCCTACCCATAAGCTTAAATAGTCTTGATCGCGAGGGTGTGAGATTGCTGAGTCCCCGTGACTCAGAGATTACTTCCAAAACCAGTTTGCAGGTGCCGATGATACCTTGCAGGGACGCAACCGAGCTCAAGGAGGAGCTCGATGAAGATCGTGTTCGTTACGTTGTTCTGTTTCCAGTTGATCAGTGGTGGAGCCCAGTTGGGGCGACCGGGGATCTTTTGCATTAGGGGTAGTCCTGTTTTATTTTGGGTTCCGTAGTCGGACCTTGATTGTATCTAGATGATGTAATGCTATATTTATGTATTGTGTGAAGTGGCGATTGTAAGCCAACTATGTACCTCTTTCTTATTCAGTACATGGGATGTGTAAAGATTACCCCTCTTGCGACATTGCCTACAATGCGGTTATGCTTCTAAGTCGTGCTCCGACAGTGGGAGATATAGCCACATTGTGGGTGTTATAGTAGGTTTAACACCAATATAAATAAATAATGAGTTCATTACAGTACCTTGAAGTGGTGGCTTGTTTTCTTTTACTAACGAAGCTCACGAGTTTTCTGTTAAGTTTTGTGTTGTGAAGTTTTCAAGTTTTGGGTAAAGATTCGATGGACTATGGAATAAGGAGTGGCAAGAGACTAAGCTCGGGGATTCCCATGGCACCCCAGGGTAATATTCAAGGACAACCAAGAGCCTAAGCTTGGGGATGCCTCGGAAGGCATCCCCTCTTTCATCTTCGTTCATCGGTAACTTTACTTGGAGCTATATTTTTATTCACCACGTGATATGTGTTTTGCTTGGAGCGTCAATTTATTTTGTTAGGATTTGCTTGATTTTATTTAGAACAATTTTTTTCATATTTTATTTAAATAAAAGTGGCATTGATGGCCTTTACTATGCCTATTTTACAAGTCTACATGTTCCTGTTTGAAAACAGAAAGTTTACCACTGTTGCAAAAATTCCCTAGAAAAGTAAGAATGTGATAAAATGTTGAAACCTTTTGTATAATAAGCTATGATAAATTTACTACAGTGGGAATTTTCTTTCATAAATTTTGGAGCTAGGGAAGTATGGATCTTGCTACATTCTTCATAGACTGTCCTGTTTAGGCAGATTACTGTTATGTTTGCATTGTTTGCATATGTTTGCTTGTTTAATGATTCTATTTGAGGATAGGACTATTAAATATGCGGAGGCATTTAGTATGAAATGTTGATTAATAATTTTAGTGATTTTCTACAGAAGAGTGTGATAAGGTTTTTGCATTGGTTTATACTAACTTATCTCATGAGTCCTTGTTGAGTTTTGTGTGGATGAAGTTTTTGAGATTTAGGCAGACCGTGATATGAGAGGAATTAAGGAGACACAAAAGCTCAAGCTTGGGGATTCCCAAGGCATCCCAAGATAATATTTCAAGAAGTCTCAAGCGTCTAAACTTGGGGATGCCCCGGTTGGCATCCCACCTTTCTTCTTCAACAACTATCGGTTAGTATCGGTTGATCCTAAGTTTTTGCTTCTTCACACGATGTTTGCTATTCTTAGATGTCATTTTATTTTTCTTTGCTTGCTGACTGAATAAAGTATCAAGATCTGAAATTATTAAATAGGGGAGTCTTCACATAGCTAAATAATTGTTTAACTTTTCATTGATCTTCACTTATATCTTTCGGAGTAGTTTGTTATTCATTCACGTGCTTCACATATATCCTATGAGTAAATGGTTGAATGAATTGGATATAATAAATCTGAAATTATATATGTTTCCTATGCTTATCCCATGGGGAGTAATGACTTCACATATAAGAAGTAGAGGTGGTAAATTTATTGAAGGTTAGCAAACATTGTATTGGTCACTTGAACAATTCATGAATGAATACTGAGGGAAGAGAGATTTCACATATAAATATACTATCTTGGACATCTTTTGTAATTGTGAGCACTCATTAAAATATGACATGTTAAAAGGTTGATGTTGGACAAGGAAGACAACGTAATGGGTTATGTTTTCTTGTATCTGAAATAAAGTATATTGTCATGGATCATTCAACATGCTGAGCTTGCCTTTCCCCCTCATGCTAGCCAAATTCTTTGCACCAAGTAAATATACTATTTGTGCTTCCAAACATCCCTTAAACCAGTATTGCCATGAGAGTCCACCATACCTACCTATGGATTGAGTAAGATCCTTCAAGCAAGTTGTCATCGGTGCATGCAATAAAAATTTATCTCTAAATATGTATGATCTATTAGTGTGGAGAAAATAAGGTTTATACGATCTTGTGATGCGGAAGCAATAAAAGCGACAGACTGCATAATAAAGGTCCCTATCATAAGTGGCAATATAAAGTGACGTTCTTTCGCATTAAGATTTTGTGCATCCAACTATAAAAGCACATGACAACCTCTGTTTTCCTCTGCGAATGGCCTATCTTTTATTCTTGTCTTATACCTTATGCAAGAGTCATGGTGATCTTCCACTACTAGGAAAAGGGCTATAGCTAATATGGACATTAATGGCGCACCATGTGTAGGTACGTCATTAATATCCATATCACTAATGGCGCACCACACCCACGGTGCGCCACTACTAACAATTTTTTTTAATTTTTTCAAAACTAGTAATGGTGCACCAGGACATAGTGCGCCATTACTAGTTTTAACTAGTAATGGCGCACCACACACTCTGTGCGCCACTACTAACAATTTTTTTACTTTGTTTTGAAAACTAGTAATGGCACACCACAACCACGGTGCGCCACTACTAACATTTTTTTTATTTTTTTGCATCACGTAACATGTATTGGTCATTAGCTAATATGGTCATCACGATGCGCCATTAGTAACCAGGGTTAGTAATGGCGCATTGTTAGGTGGTGCGCCATTACTAACTTTCTTTCCACCCCACCCCACCCCCCCTTGGACCGACTTTTCAGTTTTAGAAAAAATAAAAGAAAATGGTGGAAATGTCAAAAAAATAAGAGAAAATAAGTTTCCCATGTGATATGTGGTCTAGTTGTCGGAAAATTTACAAATATGAATTTCGACATTATTTGCAAAATCTCTCTAGAATTTAGTAAAATGGGCATAACTTTTGCACACGAACTCGGATTAAAAAGTTTTTTATATGAAAAATCATCTATTCGAAAAGTTACATCCGAATTGAATGGGGGAACCTTGTTCAAGATTTTCAGAATCCTCAAAAACCTAACAGAACAAAAGATACGGGCTTTTAAGATCTAGAGGGGGAAAATGGAAAAAAAATTCAAATTTACTAGTGGCGCACCATTTGCTAGGTGCGCCACTAGTAAGAGAAAAAAATTGGAATTTTTTTTGGAGAGAGAGTTTCAAAATATGATACGTAATATGACCCGGGAAGTTTGAAATATTTTTTCAAAATTTCATCACACTCATGAACATGAACAAAGTCCTAGACATCAACAAGGTTTAATAGGATTGATATGATAGATATATCAATAAGTGTCTGTTAAGTGAGTTGGTGTTGGGGTTGGATAGAACTGCGAAGTTAAGCGTGCTCGGGCTGGAGTACTGTGAGGATGGGTGACCTTTCGAGAAGTTTGACCACGAAGTGCGATTTGACTTGAGATTAAGCATATTGGCCTGAAATTAAGCCATAGTGACCCGAGATTAAGAAAAAAAACGAAAAAAAAATGAAAAATGAAAATATAAAAACAGCAAGGTAAAATAACACATAGAAGTGCGCCATTACTATCTGACTTAGTAATGGCGCACTTCTATGTGGTGCGCCATTACTATTTGTTACTAGTGGCGTGGTAATAGTGGCGCACCTATATACCTATAGTGCGCCATTAATGGAAAAAATAGGTGTGCCACTAATTAGCCTTTTCCTAGTAGTGTTCACCTTTCCTTTTTACATTTTATCCTTTGGCAAGCACATTGTGTTGGAAAGATCATGATATATATATATATATATATATATATATATATATATATATATATATATATATATATATATATATATATATATATATCCAATTGGATGTAAGGCATCATGAACTATTATTGTTGACATTACCCATGAGGTAAAAGGTTGAGAGGCTAATCTATAAGCCCCTATCTTTCTCTGTGTTTGATTAAAACTTTGAACCCATAAATATCACGTAAGTGTTAGCAATTGTGAAAGACTAAATGATAGTTGAGTATGTGAAGTTTGCTGAATCAAAGCTCTGACATAGACCCTTCCTGAAAATAAGATGAGTTGTAATTGTTTGATGACTAATAACACGGTTTGTTAGTTTTCAAGAAAGTTTATGATCTATACTTTAACATGTGAATAGCTTGTTACTTGATCATGAGAAGTCCTATGAGTTGAGCTCCTGTTGTGATATATAATGATGCTATAAAAGGTGATTGAAATTACCATTGATCAAACTTGTGCACCTGCTAGCATTCACACTTCATAAATTCTTTCTTTTATCATTTACCTACTTGAGGACGAGCAGGAATTAAGCTTGGGGATACTGATACGTCTCCAACGTATCTATAATTTATGAAGTATTCATGCTATTATATTATCTGTTTTGGATGTTTATGGGCTTTACTAAACACTTTTATATTATTTTTGGGACTAACCTATTAACCGGAGGCCCAGCCCAAATTGTTGTTTTCTTGCCTATTTCAGTGTTTCGAAGAAAAGGAATATCAAACGGAGTCCAAACGGAATGGAACCTTCGGGAGAGTTATTTTTGGAACGAAAACAATCCAGGAGACTTGGAGTAGACGTCAGGGAAGCTTCAAGGAAGCCACGAGGCATGGAGGCGCGCCCTACCCCCTGGGCACGCCCCCACCCTCGTGGGCCCCTCGTGGCTCCCCTGATTGACTTCTTTCGCCTATATATGTCCATATACCCTAAAAACATCGGGGAGCAGAATAGATCGAGAGTTCCGCCGCTAGAAGCCTCCGTAGCCACCGAAAACCAATCGGGACCCTGTTCCGGCACCCTGCCGGAGGGGGAATCCCTCACCGGTGGCCATCTTCATCATCCCGATGCTCAGCATGACGAGGAGGGAGTAGTTCACCCTCGGAGCTGAGGGTATGTACCAGTAGCTATGTATTTGATCTCCTCACTATCTCTCGTGTTCTTGAGATGGTACGATCTTGATGTATCGCGAGCTTTGCTATTATAGTTGGATCTTATGATGTTTCTCCCCCTATACTCTCTTGTAATGGATTGAGTTTTCACTTTCAAGTGATCTTATCGGATTGAGTCTTTAAGGATTTGAGAACACTTGATGTATGTCTTGTATGTGCTTATCTATGGTGACATTGGGATATTCAAGTGATCCACTTGATGTATGTTTTGGTGATCAACTTGCGGGTTCCGCTCGTGAACTTATGCATAGGGGTTGGCACAAGTTTTCGCCTTGACTCTTCGGTAGAAACTTTGGGGCACTCTTTGAAGTACTTTGTGTTGGTTGAATAGATGAATATGAGATTGTTTGATGCATATCGTATAATCATACCCACGGATACTTGAGGTGACATTGGAGTATCTAGGTGACATTAGGGTTTTGGTTGATTTGTGTCTTAAGGTGTTATTCTAGTACGAACTCTTGAATAGATCGATCTGAAAGAATAACTTTGAGGTGGTTTCGTACCCTACAATAATCTATTTGTTTGTTCTCCGCTATTAGTGACTTTGGAGTGACTCTTTGTTGCATGTTGAGGGATAGTTATATGAACCAATTATGTTATCATTGTTGAGAGAACTTGCACTAGTGAAAGTATGAACCCTAGGCCTTGTTTCAACACATTGCAATACCGTTTTTGCTCACTTTTATCATTAGTTACCTTGCTATTTTTATCACAAGGAGATAGAGGGGGAGAAACATCATAAGATCCAACTATACTAGCAAAGCTTGCGGTACATCAAGGTCGTGCCATATCAAGAACACGAGAGAGAGAGAGAGAGGGAGACAGAGAGAGAGGGAGAGAGATCAAACACATAGCTACTGTACATACCCTCGGCCCCGATGGTGAACTACTCCCTCCTCGTCATGGAGAGCGCCGGGATGATGAAGATGGCCACCGGTGGTGGATGCCCCCTCCGGCAGGGTGCCGGAACAGGGTCCCGATTGGTTTTTGGTGGCTACAGAGGCTTGCGGCGGCGGAACTCCCGATCTATATTATTTTCTGGAGGTTTGGGGATTTATAGGAGAGGTTGGCATCAAGACAAGTCAGGGGGCCCCACGAAAAGTCCACGAGGCACAAGGGCGCGCCCTAGGGGTGTTGCTGCACCCTCCACCCTCGTGGGGCCCACGGGACTCCCCTCCAGTAACTCCTTGTTCCAGTGTTTTTTATATTTTCTAGAAAAAAAATTTGTTGATTTTCAGTGCATTCTGAGAATTTTTATTTCTGCACAAAAACAACACCACGGTAGTTCTGCTGAAAACAGCGTCAGTCCGGGTTAGTTCTAACCAAATCATACCAAAATCATGTAAAAATATTATAAACATGGCATGGATACATAAAAAATTGTAGATACGCTGGAGACGTATCAGCATCCCCAAGCTTAATTCCTGCTCGTCCTCGAGTAGGTAAATGATAAAAACAGAATCTTTGATGTGGAATGCTACCTAGCATATTTATAAATGTAATCTTCTCTATTGTGGCAAGAATATTCAAATCCATAAGATTCAAAACAAAATTTTAATATTGACATAAAAACAATCATACTTCAAGCATACTAACAAAGCAATCATGTGTTCTCAAAATAACATGACCAAAGAAAGCTATCCCTACAAAATCATATAGTTTGGCTATGCTCTATCTTCATCACACAAAATAGTTAAATCATGCACAACCCCGATGACAAGCCAAGCAACTGTTTCTTACTTTTGATGTTCTCAAACTTTTTCAGTCTTCACGCAATACATGAGCGTGAGCCATGGACATAGAACTATAGGTGGAATAGAATGGTGGTTGTGGGGAAGACAAAAAGGAGAAGATAGTCTCACATCAACTAGGTGTATCAACGGGCTATGGAGTTGCCCATCAATGGGTATCAATGTGAGTGAGTAGGAATTGCCATGCAATGGATGCACTAGAACTATAAGTGTATGAAAGCTCAAAAGGAAACTGAGTGGGTGTGCATCCAACTTGCTTGCTCACGAAGACCTAGGGCATTTTGAGGAAGCCCATCATTGGAATATACAAGCCAAGTTCTTATAATGAAAATTCCCACTAGTAATGAAAGTGACCTCATAGGAGACTCTCTATCATGAAGATCATGGTGCTACTTTGAAGCATGAATGTGGTAAAAGGATAGTAGCATTGCCCCTTCTCTCTTTTTCTCTCATTTTTTTTGTTTGGGCCTCTTCTCCTCTTTTTTATGGTCTCTTTTTTTTTATTTTCTTTTTTCATCCAGAGTCTCATCCCGAATTGTGGGGGAATCATAGTCTTCATCATCCTTTCCTCACTGGGACAATGCTCTAATAATGATGATCATCACACTTTTATTTACTTACAACTCAAAAATTACAACTCGATACTTAGAACAAAATATGACTCTATGTGAATGCCTCCGGCGGTGTACCGGGATGTGCAATGAATCTAGAGTGACATGTATGAAAGAATTATGAATGGTGGCTTTGCCACAAATATGATGTCAACTACATGATCATGCAAAGCAATATGACAATGGTGGAGCGTGTCATAATAAACGGAACGGTGGAAAATTGCATGGCAATATATCTCGGAATGGCTATGGAAATGCCATAATAGGTAGGTATGGTGGCTGTCTTGAGGGAGGTATATGGTGGGTGTATGGTACCGGCGAAAGTTGCGCGGCACAAGAGAGGCTAGCAATGGTGGAAGGGTGAGAGTGCGTATAATTCATGGACTCAACATTAGTCATAAAGAACTCATATACTTATTGCAAAAATCTATTAGTCATCGAAATGAAGTACTACACACATGCTCCTAGGGGGATAGATTGGTAGGAAAAGACCATCGCTCGTCCCCGATCACCTTGTGACTAACTCCTTAGTCATTTGCTTGCAAGCTTATGATGTGTATTACCGAGAGGGCCCAGAGATACCTCTCCGATACTCGGAGTGACAAATCCTAATCTTGATCTATGCCAACTCAACAAGCACCTTCGAAGATATCTGTAGAGCATCTTTATGATCACCCAGTTACGTTGTGATGTTTGATAGCACACAAGGTATTCCTTCAGTATTTGGGAGTTGGATAATCTCATAGTCGAAGGAATATGTATTTGACTGAATGATCATTATGCTAAGCTAACGGATGGGTCTTGTCCATCACATCATTCTTATAATGATGTGATCCATTATCAAATGACAACACATGTCTATGGTTAGGAAACCTTAACCATCTTTTATCAACAAGCTAGCCTAGTAGAGGCTTACTAGGGACACGATATTTGTTTATGTATTCACACATGTATTTAGGTTTCTGGTTAATACAATTATAGCATGAATAATAAACCTTTTATTATGAATAAGGCAATATAAAATAACAACTTTATTATTAACTATAGGGCATATTTCCTTCAGGGAGGCACGTGGTGGCGCAGCATGCGAGAAGGTGATGTTGGGGTTGAAACCGTTATGCGTGTCGCCGTCGGAGTAGCCAGGCGAGGGTGCTTACCCCCATTATGGCCGGGGCGGTGAGAAGTTGGTCGGCGATGCGACGCTCTCCTGGCTCCCCCACGCGGTTTGTGCGCAGTGGCTGAGTGGAAGGTTCATCCCCGCGTGAGATGCCCCTCCCTGCTCCGCCACCGCCGCCGCGTCCCTGGCCCTCTTGACGATGAGCCTCTTCCGACAATCAGCGGTGATCGTCTCCCGGCGCTAAACATCTGCCCTCCACTCGGTGTTCGACACGCCGGGTGGCGTTGCCATCGGCGCCCTCGCCTTCCTCTGCTTCAGCTGGGTGGAATCGGCAGCGGCGGCACGAGGGGCCACATGTTTCATCGCCGGCATGGCGGTCAGATTTGATGAGGACAATGGCGGGAGCGGCGGGAGAAAAGGGGAAACAATGGGAAAATGGAGGGAAAGGGGGGAGAAAACGGCGGGAAATCGGCCAGTGTCGCTGACAGCGAGGGCCCACGCGCCTTTTCGCTTTGGCCGGCGCCGCTTGGAGGGCTGGGTTTGGCTCGGGTTCGCGCCGTTTGTTATTTCGGCCCAAACCGGCAATAAACAACGACTTGGGGGCGCGACTAGGCCGATTTTTCCTTGGCGGCGCTAAAAAGGCGCCCTGGGTGGCCTGTTGGTGGTGGTAGGGGTGAGTGGAGATGCTCATAACAAGGAAGCTTCAAGGCCAGGGCAGATGGGTACACATCATGGCATGGGAAGTAGCCCAAGGGAACAGGAGTTTAAGATGAATGGTAGTACACTACCAATTGGAGTACAAGTAGTATATCTTTTACCGCGATTAGAGCATCTACAGCCGAAGACATCATCCGGCCCCTCAAACGTCAGTGCCAGTGGACTCGTCTGAGCGCGTTCGCGTGTACTGACAGGGCACTCCTCATTTGATGCGTCTGCACCCGTGTTTCTCAAATTCAGCCCCTAATATCCATGCAACACATGCACGTACATATGAAAATGAAACTTACGTAGTTCAACGAACTAGCACCAAATCTAGTAAAATTGGGCATAGGTGTAGAGTATCAGAGAACCCAAAGATGCAGTTTCAATTGGACAGTACCATGAACATATGACAAAAATACTTAATTAAATGGGAAAGGGCGGAGGAAATCACCATTTCCTCGCCGCCCCTTCCCCTTGCGGTAGGCGGTGCTGCTTTGGCTTTCGATGTAGGCGTCGGCCGCTGCAGCGTCGTCGTCGAAGCTTGATTCCGGAGTCGTCTGACAGCTCCATATGACTGCCAGCAAGTCTCCGGAGCAAGCGTTCCTACTTCTCGGTGTGCCTCCTTCCTTTCGCCACAGCTGTTGCGCATCCCTCTCCGCCGTTGTCAGGGAGTGCCGGAGGACGGACGCAATGAGCGTATACCCGGGATCGACCGGCACGCACACCATAGCATCCCTTGCTCGTTGCCGTTCACAATGTGCGCCCTGCGCCTCCGACTTGGGTGCACCCAATGGTGCTCATGGATGCCATCTAGAGGTAGAATGGATGTGGTGGAGGTAGGGCGGCATACTTGGAGTAGGGTGGAGCGGGCGGCACTCCCACCGGTGCTGCGTGCCAGACAGGACGGCCCGAAAACATCGCCCACACTACGACGGTGGTGAAGGGGGACGATGCATCGCTCCGTGAGCTATCTTCGATGTTGCTGCCCTGATCTAGATGGGAGCGGCGCAAAGCAACACAGACAGCCACCGCTCGACGTCGCTCTCGTCACCATTGGAGCCGGAGCCGCTGCGGTTGTCTGTCTTGGATCGGATTGGGAAGAGTAGAGGACACACGGGAAGAGGAAGAGGACGGAGAGAGTGCGGTGGACTGAGGTCTAGGGTTCATCGAACATGATATATGTGGTGTCAGGATGGGCCGGGCTGATATGACGGACGCGCCCAGGCCTCCTCATATTTAAGATGGATATAAGGGGCGCTGGACATCCCAAATGTTTGAGAACGGTTTTAGGCAAGTTCAAATTCAAGTTGCAAATGGTGTAGGTTTGGAAATTTCTCACATCGTCCATTCTAAACTTGCTGGCTCAAGTGATCCCATTCATCTCAATAATGTGTTGCATGTTCCTGAAATTCACAAACATGTTCTTTCTGTTTATTGTCTTGTTTCTGATAACCGAGTGTTTGTGGAATTTCACAAATATTTCTTTTGTGTGAAGGACAAAATCACGAGGAGGGTCCTTCTTCAGGGTAGTTGCCGCCATGGTCTCTACCCCATCCCGTATGGCCGGCCATCATCGTCGTCATCACGTTGAGCGTTTTTCGGAGTTCGGTCTTCATTGAGTCAGTGGCATCATCGCTTGGGTCACCCTTCAAATAATGTAGTTGATTATGTGGTTCGGTCAAATAAACTCCCTTGTTTGTCGAGTCATGATACTTTCGTTTGTGATGCGTGTAAATGTGCCAAAAGTCAATAAAATTACCTTACAATAATTCTCCCCGTGTTTCTTCGAAACCGCTTGAGCTTATTCATACCGATGTGTGGGGGCCTACCCTCGCCTTCTCTGGAGGTTTTAAA
The DNA here is from genome assembly GCF_002162155.2 of Triticum dicoccoides. NCBI lineage: Eukaryota > Viridiplantae > Streptophyta > Magnoliopsida > Poales > Poaceae > Triticum > Triticum dicoccoides. Next base: position 556,630,739 of record NC_041388.1, on the reverse strand, counting down.
TGTTAGCTTTGTTGATGACTTTAGCTGTTTTACCTAGGTTTATCTTCTTAAGTATAAATCTGATGTCGAATAAGTTTTCTATAATTTTCAGGCTCATGTCGAACGACTCCTCAACACAAAAATTCTTGCGGTTCCATCTGATTGTGGGGGGGAGGGGGGCGAATACCATCGCTTGCATAAAAAAATTCAGCTCGTTGGTATTTATCATCGCATATCATGTCCACAGACATCCCAACAAAACGGTATTGCTAAACGGAAACAGCTTCACTTGGTTGAAACCGGGCTAGCTCTACTCGCTCACTCCAATCTTCCTTTGCGTTATTTGGATGAAGCTTTTCTCACCACGTGTTATTTGATTAACCGCATTTTTAACCGGACTCTTCAAAATATGCCACCGCTCACACATCTCCTTAACATTACTCCCGGTTACTCCTTTTTTCGAGTATTTGGATGTGCATGTTGGCCTAGTCTTCGCAAATATAACTTCCGGAAACTTGAGTTTCGCTCCAAGATGTGTGTTTTCCTCGCATATAGTCCGTTTCATAAAGGGCACAAGTGTTTTGACAAGTGTACTGGTCGCATCTATATCTCCCAAGATGTTGTCTTCAATGAAAAAGTTTTCCCCTTTGCGACTAGTGTGTGTCCCGATTTATCTCTTTAAATCCTTCCGTGACATTCCCTTCGAGGGAGCCAGTAGTTCGGGATGCTTAATAAGAGAAACTACAATATGTGTTTTTTGTTTCCTGAAACTTCTCCTACAGGTGTTGCGTAGCCATCCTCCACCATCGCCCATCACGAGCGACATGCAGGGAGCTTCTAGTCGGCGCCTTAGGCCTTATACAAAGGGAGGTGCTTAGAGAAATAAACTAGGCTTTCTTTAAGCACCAGTGCTTATTTGTACAGGGTAGATGCTTAACTAAGCGTCTCTCCTTTAGAAATAGTCACCGGTGCTTCAGAAAAACTCGGTTTATTTTTCTAAGCACTTTTCTAAGCACCTCTCATTATACAAGGCCTTAAGCGCCGGTTGGAGATCCGGTGCCCACCTGCCCTGCAAGTTGGGCCGGCCCACGAAATATGTCGACCAGCACACTCGCGCGAAAAATCCCAAAAAATGGCTACAACAGGATTCAAACTCATGACGTTCATTCCACGTCCGAGCTCCCTAACCACCGGAGCTACCGGCATTGAGTGATATGTGGCAGCCTAATATAACTAATAAGCCAGTCGTAGCGCTGTTTGTTGCACATAACCATGTAGAGTATCGCTTAAATTTTTTGGAAACAAAATCGTGATAAGAAAAGGTTCATGGATTTTTAAAGAAGTTCATCATTTTTGAAGAGAAGTTGACAAACTTGAAAAAAGTTCATCGATTTTCAAAAAGTGTTCATCAAGTTTGAAAAAAGTTCATCGGAATTGAAAAACAGTTCCATGGATTTTCAAAAACAAATCTACAAATTTGAAAAAAGTTCATCAAATTTACAAGTTTGTTGAATTTGAAAAAAGTTCATCGAATATGAAAAAAGTTCATTGAATTTGAAAAAAGATCAGTGAATTAAGAAAAATTCATTAAAGTTTAAAAAAGTTCATCGAATTTGAAAAAAATCATCAATTTGAAAAAAAAAGTTCGTCAAATTTAGAAAAAGTTTGCTGAATTTGAAAAAAGTTCATTGAATATGAAAAAAGTGCATTGAATTTAAAAAAAGTTCATTGAATTAAGAAAAGTTCATTGAAGTTTTAAAAAGTTCATCAAATTTGTAAAGAGTTCAGCGAATCCGAAAAAAGTTCATCAATATGAAGAAAAAAGTTCACGGATTATAATAAAAATCATTGATCCCGGAAGAAAGAAAAAGAAAAACATAAAAAAAAGGAAAAAAAAAGAAAAATGAATTTTTTTGAGTTTGGAAAAAGAAAAGTTGAACTAAGAAAAGAAGTAAAAGTATGCTTGTGATTGCATTGGGCAAGGTGGCATGATGGTTAGTGCCGATTAGCTCGAAGTAGAGATCGCTAGTTCGATCCCCCGCATGTGCACTCCTTTTTTGCATCTGGAATACACAAAGGAAACAGGGTGAGATGGGTCGGCCCAGCTAGGTTGGCTACAGGCGCCCGTTTGCAAAATACATATAAACGGGCGCATGCAGCGCTAAATATGGAATGCCCGACATGCATGCTACAGCGCCATGCGTCCATCCGGTCTGCGCCACACACCAAGCAGCTGGCCCAGCCCGCGCTCCCCACCATCCGCTGCTGGGCCTTCGCCTGTGCTGCTGCTGGTGCCTCTCTACTGCATGCACCGGATGTGGCCCAGCCGACCGGGCCGGCATTTTGTTTTTTTGCTGGGAGAGCCGGCATTGCTAGCGCGCGTCACACCCGAGTCAGGTGCCTTCGACGCGACAGCTGGGCGAGCCGCATCTACACCACATGCGCCCGTTTTCGACGCACATGCACCCGATGTGCCTGATCGTATGCATGTGCATGCAGACATGACCGCTGGAGAATCGGTGGCTGTTCCCACCTTGTCGCCTGCCTCGCCGGCTGCACCACCTACAGAGCATGCTCGCACACGCCTACAGAACAACATCCAACGCTCGAAGATTCGCACTGATGGCATTGTCCGCTACACATATCGACACGGTTTCAATGCTATTGTCACCATTCCGATGTCACATCGGTAAGCTCTTATTGATCCTGCTTGGAGAGCTGCGATGCGAGAGGAGGTTTTCTGCTCTTCAGCGCACCGAGACATGGACACTTGTGCCTAGTCCTCCCAGCACCAGCATCGTCAGCTGTAAGTGGATTTTGAAGCTCAAGGAACGATCTGATGGCTCTCTTGATAAGTACAGAGCTCGTCTGTTTGCTCGTGGGTTTACTCAGCAATATGGTGTTGATTATGTTGCCACTTTTAGTCTGGTTGTTAAACCAGCCACTGTTCACCTTCTGCCGTCCCTTGCCATTTCACAGGGTTGGTGTTTGCGTCAGATCGATGGCAGCAATGCATTTCTTCATGGTCTGTTTGATGAGGATGTGTACATGTAGCAGCCCCCAAGTTTCGAGGATCCTCGGTATCCTCACCATGTTTGCAAGCTTCATAAATATATGTATGGACTCAAACAGTCTCCCCGGGCTTGGTACTCCCGTCTCAGTGCTCGGCTGTAATAGCTTGGTTTTCATTCATCCAAGGATGACACCTCCCTCTTCATTTTTCGCAAGGAGTTTTGGTCATTTACATGTTGGTTTATGTGGATGATATTGTCATTGCTAGCTCTTGCTCTCATGTAGTGGATCATTTGCTTCGCACCAAGGCTAGGTCCTTTCCTATCAAAGACCTTCGTCGTGTTTCTTAGTTCCTTGGGATTGAGGCCACCTACAATTCAGGGGGAATGGTGTTGTCTCGGCGGAAGTACGTTGATGATCTCCTTCATCGTGCTCATATGGAGAATTGCAAGGAGGTCCCTACTCCCATGTCCGTCACTGATAAGTTGGCTGCAAATGTTGGTACTTTACTCTCTGATGATGATGCCTTCCGCTATCGCAGTATGATTGGGGGATTGCAGTATCTTACTCTTACTCGCCTTGATATTTCATTTGCTATCAATAAGGTGTGGCAATATTTGGCCAAACCAACCAATGTGCATTGGGAGGCGGTCAAGCAGAAATTGAAGTATACCAAGGGTACCCTTGCCACTGGACTCTCCATTCGCCGGTCAAGCTCCAAACTTCTTAGTGTATTTAATGATGCTGACTAGGCAGGGTGTGTTGATGATAGGCGATCGACATGTGGCTTTGTAGTTTTCTTTGGCCCTAACTTGGTTTCATGGAGTGCTCGTAAGCAACCCACAGTTTCACGATCTAGTACCGATGCAGAGTACAAGGCGCTTGCAAATGGCACAGCTGAATTCACTTGGGTACAAACTGTGCTTAAGGAACCGGGAGTGTTCCGACCATGACCACCGGTTTTATGGTGTGATAATTTGGGTGCCACCTATCTAAGTGCAAATCCAGTATTTTATGCGAGGTCAAAGCATGTTGAGATGGATTTCCACTTTGTGAGAGTAAAGGTGGTGCAAGGAGCATTTGATGTTCGTTTTGTGTCCTCAAGTGATCAAGTGGCAGATGCTTTCACTGAACCTGCTACAAAGATCATGTAAGAGAAATTACGACGCAATCTCAACCTTGTGGTTGGTTGAGATTGAGGGGAAATGTTAACATATATGCTATATGTGATCCCATGTGTGTCATCACGTGATTGTATAGCGATTGTAGTGTAAGTAGCGGTGCACAGGTGATCGGGGATGGCGCGGTACAGAAGACAAGCAGTGCGCGCCAGGGAAACAAAGGGGTTTAAACCCAACAGTAGGGTTGGGCCAAGGAGCCATGGGCTCGAGTGGCAGGCCTGTGGGCCGTGTAATGGACTTGAGTATATAATCAAGCGTGTAAGTCGTGTTGGTTGTCAAGTTTGAAATGAAAATATTCTAGCCTACTGTTCTATTCTTATCCTTTTCTGCTCTGTATCTCTCTCGTCTCCGATCCCCTTGCTTCTCCACCCGCTGCTCTGGCTCGCCGCAGTCGAACTCTGTCCGACCCTAGGTCGTGACAGTCTGGTATCAGAGCCGTCGCTCCTCTTCGCTGCGAATCGCTTGAGATTTTTTTATTCAGTATAGGAAAGGAGTGGAAAACACTGTTGCTGATGCTTTGTCAAGAGTGGCACACTTGTTCTCTGTGCAAAGTATCTCTACCAGCAAGCCTGTCTAGTTGCAAGAGATCCTCAACTCTTATGCTGTTGATCCTGTTGCTTGTTCCATGTTGCAAAAACTGGCAGTGGATCCAGATTCTTGTTCAGGTTTTCAGTTACAAAGATGGGCTAATAAAACAGGATCAACAAATCTGGGTGGGAGCAAAATCTGGTCTCCAAACAAAGTTAATTCAGGCTTTTCATTCAAGTCCTGTGGGAGGACACTCTGGTATTCTTCCAACATATCATAGAGTGAAGCAACTGTTCAGTTGGGCTGGTATGAAAGTGGTTGTGGAGAATTTTGTTAAGCAGTGTGCAATTTGTCAACAGGCCAAACATGAACTGTGCAAGAAGCCAGGTCTGCTACAACCTCTACATGTTCCTGACAGTCCATGACAAGCAATCAGTATGGATTTCATTGAGGGGTTACCTAAGTCAGAAGGATACAGTGCCATTTTAGTGGTTGTTGATAGACTTACTAAAGTAAGCAGCGGTGCACAGGTGATCGGGGACGGCGCGGTACAGAAGACAAGCAGCGTGCGCCAGAGAAACAAAGGGGTTTAAACCCAGCAGTAGGGTTGGGCCTAGGAGCCGTGAGCTCGAGTGATGGGCCTGTGGGCTGTGTAATAGACTTGCGTATATAAGCAAGCGTGTAAGCCGTGTTGGCTGTCCTGTTCTTATCCTTTCCTGCTCTCTCTCTCTCTCTCTCTCTCTCTCTCTCTCTCTCTCTCTCTCTCTCTCTCTCTCTCTCTCTCTCTCTCTCTCTCCTCCGATCCCCTTGCTTCTCCACCTGCTACTCCGGCTCGCCGCCGTCGAACTCTGGCCGACCCTAGTCGTGACATGTAGGGATTCCAGGATCCTGTAGATCGGTCTCATTAAGATTTACCTTGTTGTACAAGATGTAATACTCGCTATATAATGTATGGAAAGCCATGAGGCAATACACGGCAAAACATAGTATTGTCTTACTCTATGCAAGTGGTATACTACCGGTCTTGCATGCACGGAGTTTTTTTTTTTTTTGAGCAAATGCATGCACGGAGTAGGGACGTCAGACAGAAACAGTGGCGGAGACAGACCCTGGCACCCAGGGCCCAGACAGGGCCAGGTCGAGGCCCTGAATCCATCCTTTACTGTAGCAAATTTTGTTGCTACATTGTTCATCGTGTTAGGCCCATGGCTGGGCCGGGCCCCGACCCAACCGTCATGATGGCGTTGCCGGGGCAATTTCGTCTACGCATGTTTAAGTTAGGACGCACGTACTACTCCTGTGCTGTGCATGCATGTATAAGTAGTGAAGTGCTGCCCAGCCCGATCCATGAATGGATGGACCGATTAATTTCCAACACGACACGCGCAGGCGCTGACACGTCGTCTGTGTAGGTACGAACATGAGCGCGCTGTGAAGTGCCTGGCACTTGTGCACTAGTGGAAGGTAGGAGTGCCCCTCTCTAGCTAGCACAGTGCATGAGCGGCTGCCTTGCCTCGCTAAATGGGTGGTGGGGTGCACTGACGAATCGATTCAGAACGCTAAACGAGTACGGAGGACGCACACTCGTATGCACATCCATCGCCGGACTGAGACACTCGTATCCACATCCATCGCCCGATGGGTGGTGGACTGTGAACGCCAACAATCGTGGTTTGCTTCATGTCATGCATGTATACGTACGTATACCCGACGGGTCCGCGGACAGCAAGCGAGATGTCCGTCATCTAACTGTAATCATCAAATTTAGACAGCGAAGGGCCAAGAGGAAAATGAGGTGAATGGGAAACATACTGTGGGGAGTTGGGGCCCAACTAAGATGGCCGAGAGCGAGCGGGAGATGGCGGCGTTCCCAGTGGGAACGAGTCTGAGGATTGACTATGCCGGTGCGTTGTGATGGTCGGTGGTTGCTGAAGCCAAGGTCGTGGACGATGCATAGGTTCAAGGCGTCAGGCCGCATGCGGCAGAGCCACCGGCGCATCAGCCGGTGGTTCCTCGAAGAAGAGCAAGAAAATGGCAGAGGAGGAAGATGGGTCGGCTGAAAGAAACAATTCACGCCAATTATTTAAGGCAATTCACAAATAGCCAGCCCTATTATTCCTTTTAACACATTACACACGTAGACGCTCGTGCATACGTAGATATACTCATCTCTATGAACACACTCACACACACCTTACTTTATGAGCACCGAAGAGACTTAGAGACACATTATCTTGAGATTGAGGAAGTGACGGCAGAAGCCTTCATGCTCGATGGGAACGTCTTCTTTCACTACACACACATCACCAGAAGGCCTGAAATAAATTTAGAAAAATACAAGCATCAGTGTCAAATCTAGCACTTGAACTTTGATAAACTAGAGATACCCTGTCCTCCGAACCATCCAACCATATGTTGGTTTGCTTCAGTCCTATAACTTGTACCACTCATATTCCTGAATTGCTTGGTGTATTCATTCATGACGTCATGCATGAGTGGTAGAGTACAAAAGTTGGCCGTACCAAAAAGAGGGCATGCATGCCACGCGCTAAACTTTTAGAAACGGAAATGCACGCATCTGCATAAGTGAAGGCTTGATCTGGAACTCTATGTATCTAGCCCATCACGTCTCTCGCTCGCTACCGGCCGGTGAAGTTTGGTTATTGATCTCCTGTGCATGCCCATGTACGATAAAGTGATCACTGTGCTGCACGAGTTTACTACACGTACGATCCAGTAATGTGCATGCATGCAAATGGTACTGGGCACGTCTGGGTGTACTGGACTAGAGAAGAGAGTGGGGCTAATCTGGAGTGAAACATTGTTAGCAGGACTGCGATCGAGAGAGATGATCACTAAATTAACACGGGCTTTATGATCCACCACGGTGCGTTCATACTTCCTTTCGCTCCAGGTTGCCATGCATGTCCGTGCGAGATTTAAATCGGTTCCTTCCATGCTATCTACCCGGTTACTTCCCCCGTTCCAAAATATTTGATGTTTTAGGTTTCTCATAGATTAAACTTTCTTAAGTCCGAGGAAGTTTATAGAAAAGTTTACTATTATCAACGACATCAAATAAGTTTGAGCATGTTTTTAGAAAAGTTTACTGATATCCACGCATCAAATATACGTATATGGTGTAGAAATAGACTCTATGATGAATGTAATGAAAGTATGAAACTAATTTGGTGTCGTACTTGTTGGTACATTTTTTATATATACTTGGTCAAAGCTAAAGAGGTTTGACTTAGAACAAAAGGTAGAACTTCATATATTTTGGAACAATGAAAGTATGTATATCTCTTAAACCGAGACCCTGGCACAAACCTCATATATGACTTTTATCACTAATTCTACTAATACTATTTTCGTAACAACAGCGTGCGGCAATTCCCTTTCCTTGCCGAGGATGATTCAAGGAACTTGAAAAGCTTCAGAGGATTCGGCACTGATGAGTCCGTTATATGGCACCGGTGGACCTCATCGGCGGTTGCTCGTCAGTGATGGGACATTCTGTTTTTTGTCTTGTAGGGTCTTCATTGTAAAATTATAGTTGTTACGGCATTTCCAAGGTTGACTGGTAAATCTCTCTTTGTTTTTATGTCCAGACGTGGTCTGTGGAGATGATGAGGGAGGAAGCCATCCAATGCTAATCACAAACTATTTGATTGGGAGGAGAAATAATTGATAGGGACCATGCATGTGGTAGGATATTCATGGTTTAGTGTCCGGTTGGAAGGAGAGAGTAGAGAGGAGGACAATGCATGTGCGGTTGGGATGGGAGAAAGAAGAGGGGCACCATGCATGTGATTGGTCAAGTGCATGTCCGGACTTCGGCAAAGCCCCCCATGTTTGTCTCCTGGATATCGGAATTCGTAGGTCCGGACAGCTAAGCAGACATAAACAGGTCCACGTTGGATGGTAAAAGTAGTCCGCACATATAGTGGATCTTTGAGGGCCCGCCTTGAAGACTTTGGGCGTGTTCGGATCTCCTCCCACTCCACGCTTCACAAATTCCTGAAGCGGGAGTCGAGCTGGACGATATATCAGCGAGAAGCTGGCTTCCGGATGCTGAGGCCGAGGACAGTGCAAAAACAAGGAGCGATGGCGGCCCTGCTCCACCAAAACTTGGAATCTGGAGTTCGCCCTTTTTACATCCAACTGCCACCGCTAAGTGCCTTCAGATCGAACCGGTGCGCTCGCTGGAACAGATCGCTCCTCACTCCCTCGATCGAATCGGTACAGGGCTCCTTCTCTCGATCGATAGCCCAAGCTGGGTTGCCTCCAACCGGCCCAAATTGGCCCAGCAAGCTCCCAGCTGGGCTGCAGCGCTGTGAGAAGCTGCATATGCTCCTGAACGCTCCTGCGATCGCTAGGTGGAGTTAGAAGCAAGGAGAAGAAGTTGGATATGTGAAGTTTTCAGAAGCCATAGGAGTTCAGAATAGGCCCTTTGTCCCGCAAATTTGCTCCGGCATCTATCAGCGGACATTGATGCCGAAAGCCGCCATCCAATATTGCCCGCATACATTTCAAACAACTTTTCAACTAACTGGAAGAAATTCATGCAAAGATGACAATTTTTCATATAAACCAAATGCGATTCATGCAAAAACGACGGATTTCATATAGTCCAGACGAAATTCATTACATTTCGGACTTTCAACTAAAAATGTAGCTCATCCGACTCTAGAGGTATAATTTCGGATATACTTTTATTCTAAATCTCATCTAAATGATCGCCGGCGCCCATTCCTCATGTCCTTGCCATGAGCCCTGAGAAATGAATCTCCAACACTTGCCTTCGCCTTCTTAGTTCCGCCTCGGCACTCTCCAGCTCTGCTTCCACAGCCTCCGCTACCGCAGCTTGGGCGACTAATAGGCCGGCGATTATCAGCCCGCCAAGCTTGGGTTCAGGTAGAGGGGAAGAGCGGTGGACTTCCTGGGAACCGAACGGCGGCGACCTATTGACTACTCTTCCTCCCAGTCGGAGGCATCTGCGGACGTGCCAGCTTCGTTGTCGCAGTGGTGGGGCGCATCCTTGGCGGAGTTGGCGCTCCTCCTTGTCAGTCTAGCCCCACACCTTGTCCACCCTCTCATCAAACTCCTTGTAGGCGGCCTCCAGTTCCGCCTAACGCTGGTAGTATCGCCAGCGATCGAGGCGAATCTCGCAGGCAGAGCGGTAGGACTAGAGTGGCGCTGCTTGCTCCGCCACATCCGCGTTTAGTGCAATCACCCAGCCGGTGGCGAGCTGCTCCTCTGACCGTTGGTGCTCCTGGAAGAGCTGGAGGTTGTAGGCCGCGTCAATCTGTGCCTCCTGGAAGTGCTCGTGCCACAACATATCCATGTAATTGGGCACAAGCCTCGCTAATGGTCATGGTGAAATGCACCCGTGATGGTGGCGTCAGCGAGGGGAGTGGCGCCGGCTCGTCCTCGACCGCGTTTTTCATTGTGACATTGTTGGCCTCCGGCTACTGATACGTCTCCAACATATCCATAATTTTTTATTGTTCCATGCTATTACATTATCAACCTTGTATGTTTTATATGCATTTATATGCTATTTTATATGATTTCTGGGACTAACCTATTGACCTAGAGCCCAGTGACAGTTTCTGTTTTTTCCTTGTTTTTGAGTATCGCAGAAAAGGAATACCAAACGGAGTCCAATTGACCAGAAACTTCACGGAACTTACTTTTGGACCAGAAGAAGGCCATGGAGTAAAAGAATTGGGCCAGAAGAGTCCCGGGCTGCCCACGAGGGTGGGGGGCGCGCCCACCCCCTGGGCGCGCCTCCCTACCTCGTCGACAGCCCGGAGACCCCGCTGACTTGTTCTCGACGCCAAAACCTCTTATATATACTGAAATTTCCAGAAAGAAACCTAGATTGGGAGTTCCGCCGCCAGAAGCCTCCGTAGCCACTGAAAACCAATCTAGACCCGTTCCGGCACCCTGCCGGAGGGGGGAATCCCTCTCCGGTGGCCATCTTCATCATCCCGGTGCTCTCCATGAAAAGGAGGGAGTAGTTCACCCTCGGGGCTGAGGGTATGTACCAGTAGCTATGTGTTTGATCTCTCTCTCTCTCTCTCTCTCTCTCTCTCTCTCTCTCTCTCTTGTGTTCTTGACTCAGAACGATCTTGATGTATCGCGAGCTTTGCTATTATAGTTGGATCTTATGATGTTTGTCCCCCTTTACTCTAATGGATTGAGTTTTCCCTTTTAAGTTATCTTATCGGATTGAGTCTTTAAGGATTTGAGAACACTTGATGTATGTCTTGCATGTGCTTATCTGTGGTGACAATGGGATATCACGTGATCCACTTGATGTATGTTTTGGTGATCAACTTGTGAGTTCTGTGACCTCGTGAACTTATGCATAGGGGTTGGCACACGTTTTCGTCTTGACTCTCTGGTAGAAACTTTGCGGCACTCTTTGAAGTTCTTTGTGTTGGTTGAATAGATGAATCTGAGATTGTGTGATGCATATCGTATAATCATACCCACGGATACTTGAGGTGACATTGGAGTATCTAAGTGACATTAGGTTTTGGTTGATTTGTGTCTTAAGGTGTTATTCTAGTACGAACTCTATGATAGATCGAACGGAAAGAATAGCTTCGTGTTATTTTACTACGGACTCTTGAATAGATCGATCAGAAAGAATAACTTTGAGGTGGTTTCGTACCCTACAATAATCTCTTCGTTTGTTCTCCTCTATTAGTGACTTTGAAGTGACTCTTTGTTGCATGTTGAGGGATAATTATATGATCCAATTATGTTATTATTGTTGAGAGGACTTGCACTAGTGAAAGTATGAACCCTAGGCCTTGTTTCCTAGCATGGCAATACCGTTTTCGCTCACTTTTATCATTAGTTACCTTGCTGTTTTTATATTTTCAGATTACAAAACCTATATCTACTATCCATATTGCACTTGTATCACCATCTTGTCGGATGTAGGGTTCTGGCAAACCCTTAAGGTTCAAACACTGGGGTGCGCGCGAAGTCTTTTCCTCCCACCGATCTACGCCCTAACTCGCTAAGATCTCGCGGACGAACTCGACGAACTTGCAACACAGAAAGACAGAAGATTTATACTGGTTCGGGCCACCATTGTGGTGTAATACCCTACTCCAGTGTGGTGGTGGTGGATTGCCTCTTGGGCTGATGATGAACAATACAAGGGGAAGAACAACCTCCTGAGGTTGAGGTGTCCTTGTGCTTGGCCAACTTGTGTGGCTGGGGATGATCTAAGATGTCATCCCTTGCCTATGGTGGTGGCTAGTCCTACTTATAGAGGCCCTGATCCTATTCCCAAATATTGAGCGGGAAGGGAGCCAACAACGGCGGGCAAATTTCAAGGGGGGCAGCTAGTACAAGCTATCCTGGCAAAAGTGGTCTCCGCCTGCCAAAGGCTTTGGTGGCGACGCCGTCTTGGGCTCCACAATGACCTCCATCTTGTTGTCCTTCTGGTCTTGGTCTTGTTGCACCAAAATGGCAACCTTTGCCTGATGCCTCGGTACTCCTCGCCTGCGCTGGTTTCCTTAGCACCAAAGAGGAAACAAGGACGCTGCACGCGCTGGCGCCTGCCTGGCGCCCGCCTGGTGTCGATCGTCAAGGGTCACGTCACGACAGCCTCGTGAGGTTCGCCTTGCCTTGATATATCCTCTCCTCGTGAGCCTGCCTGACTAGGCCGCTGCAGAGGAGGTCTTGTATCGTCCCCCTCACGAGGCTTGGCCCCTCGCGAGTGTCTTGGATGCCTTGTTGACGAAGGTGGTCCACACGGCCTGCTAGCTTAGCCACACCGCAGGCCGCAGGCAGGCAAGCCTGGGGACCCCCGTTCCCAGGGCGCCAAGAGTAGCCCCCGGGACCAAGGCGCGCTCGGGCTTGGCTTTGCGACGAAGCCAAGGGCCAAGTACGGAGAACCGCGGGCCCCAAAAGCCTGCAACCTCGGTTGACGCGTGGCGATTGATTGGACGTGGGCGTCTCCACTTCCCCATGCTACCTCAGCAACTGCACGACTTGACGAATCCCTGCGACATGCAAGGGAAACCATCATTACCTGTGATCGTGGGAGGTGCCGGTTGGCCTTCTCTTGCTATAAATGGGGAGGGGGCGGAGCCCCCGTTGCCCATCTCTTCCTGCCTTGCCCCCGTCTTCTTCCTTGCTCCATTGCTCGTTGTGCCACCAATGGCGCCACGAAGGAAGTTCTCCGCTGTTGAGAAGGGGAAGGCCCCTCGCGTGGGGCCCAGCTCGCCGGCGCCCAAGCGCGGACGTGGCTGTCCGCGCAAGCACGCCACGTCCCCTGTCGCGTCCCACTGTCAGAGCGGCGCCACTGCATGCGGAGGGGGTCGTCCCAGCCATGACGATCCGGTTGACGAGGGGAGGCGTGCTTTGGTGGCGCCCCCCATCCGCGTTTCCACATAGTGGAGGTGTCGCCGGAGTTTGTCGTCTGGTCGGAGAATCCGGCCGGCAACTGGCTCCAACTTCCGCGCTTCTTCGTCGATGAGCTACCGGCCTCTGGTCCAGGCGGACTCTAGCTGCAGGCGGATTGTTACTGCAGCAAGGCCTCTTGGGTTGCAGCCGTGACTTCCGCCACGAGCAACATAGCCCTGGCCCACGGTTGGCAGACGTTCGCCCGCGCATGCGGCTTGGGCCGGCGGTGCGCCCTCCACTTCAAGTATGACGGCAAGTCAACCCTCTACGTGAGGGTGTTTGGGGAAGAGGGTCGCCACGCCGGGTGCTGCCCCGAGGCGAACGATGGTGAGGAGGTGCTTGGTCTCGGGGACGGTCGCGGCGAGGATGAGGGCGAGCCTGCCCTTGGGGGAGGATGTGTCTTGTCCAGCTACGACGGCTCTTGCTCAGGTGACAGCTCCAGTGGCCACGGCCAGCCGCCACACCCACTTTGAAGGCGGCAGTGGGTCATCTCATCGTCGCGCCTCCGTGAAGCGCGAAGAAGGATCCGGCTAGGCTCGGGGGGCCGCTAGGGGTCTGCCTTCGCAGATTGCCGCAACACTTCTTTTGTTTTACTCTTTTTCCTGCATCAAGAATGTAACCAGTTTGGGCCCAGGGGGCGTGTATCGAACTATGGTTCCTCGGTTGTGGCACCATGAGTGTTGTGTCGTTATTTCGTGCAAAGATAACTTACCTGGTATATCCTGGACGCCCTCTTCCTCACGAGGCGCTCATTTCCTCACGTGCATCTTGCCTTGGTGGCCTGCATTTGCTCAGGAATTGCAAAAGCTCATTAGGAAGTGCGTTAAAAGATTTGCCGTTCACCCTGGCCCTAACCTGGCGCCTTGTATCGCGGTACTCGAGGGGCATGGACTAGGAGAGGCACGCCGGCTTTTGGGTTCGAACGAGGGTGGCTCGCGAGAAAATGCTTGCGAGGGAATCTGCCCACCCCCCTCACGAGGCATGCGAGAGAGAGAACACGAGCTAACCCAAGCCGGAAAAACGTAGCAAGAGGCGAGGGGGTCAAATCAGCAAGGAATGCCAAAAGCAAATTTCGATTAAGGAAAAGGAAGCCAAATACGGAAAGCAAATGAAAAGCCGCGTCCGGCACCTAATCTAGTCTTCAAGTCTTCTCACCAGCGTGGAGCTAAGTGCTGCCACTAGGCGTGGGTGGGAGCCCCAGGGCCTGAGGCCGGTGCTCCTGAGACTCCGGGGCATGTACAGCCCCAACTCATTATTATGTGAGAGTGTCACGGACGGCGATTCTTCACAGGCACCAGGCCTTCTTCACAGGCTCCGGGCCTTTCTTCACAGGCTCGCCTTGCTTCATAGGCTTTGGGCCTTGCTCCACAGGCTCTTGGCCTTGCTTCACAGGCTCTGGGCCTTGCTTCATGGGTAAAACTTTCGGAGGTGCTGGATGTTCTAGGCGTTTTGGACTAGTACTCCGTCTTGTGTCTCCAGGTGCACGACGCCAGGCCTAGAGATGTGGACGACCTTGAACGGGCCCTCCCACATTAGTGAAAGCTTGTGCAGCCCTTCCCTGGAGAGGACCCGCCTCAGGACTAGGTCTCCATTCTCGAGTGTCCTGGAGCGAATGTTGCGACAGTGGTATCACCGCAGTGCTTCCTGGTACCTCGCCGCCCATAGCGCAGCTTCGCGGCGACGTTCCTTCCCCAACATGAGGTCCATCCCCCGCGTGGCGTCCTGCTGCATTTTGTCGAACGCCAAGACCCGTGCGGAGCAATGCTTGACCTCGTGAGGGAGGACCGCTTTAGCTCCGTAGACGAGGAAGAATGGAGTCTCTCCCGTTGGCTTGGTGGCGGTGGTCCGGATGGACCACAGTACGGACTGGAGCTCGTCGTGCCAGCCCCTACCGCAGGCCTCCAGCTTCTTCTTGAAGGTCCTGGTCTTGAGGCCCCTCAGGACCTCTGCGTTGGCACGTTCGGCCTGACCATTGCTCCTGGGGTGGGCCACTGAAGCGTAGCAGATCTGCTTTCCAAGGTTAGCACAGTAGGTTTTGAAGAGGTTGCTAGTAAACTGCGAACCGTTGTCTATGATGATGCGGTTGGGGACCCCAAAGCGGCTCACGGGGCCCTTGAGTGAACTTGACAGCAGAGCTGGCTGGGATGGAACGAACGGCTTCTACTTCCGCCCACTTGGTGAACTTGTCGATGGCGACGTAGTGGTAACGATAGCCCCCTGGCGCCCGAGGGAACGGGCCTAGGATATCCAGCCCCCAGACCACGAATGGCCATGTGAGCGGGATAGTTTGAAGGCCCTGAGCAGGTTGATGGATTTGCTTGGCGTGGAATTGGCAAGCTTCGCAAGACTTCACCAGCTCGGCTGTGTCGTTGAGTGCTGTGGGCCAGTAGAATCCATTGCGGATCACCTTGCCGACGAGGGTCCGTGACGACGAGTGGTGCCCGCAGTCCCCGCCGTGTATGTCAATCAACAACTCCCTTCCCTGGTCACCAGATATGCAGTGCAGTGTGACATCGTTCGGTCACTTCCTATATAACTCGCCGTCTTGGATACAGTATGTTGTGGCTTGCCGGGCCACGCGCTCCGCCTCAATTCCTTCTCCGGCAACGTCCCGTGCGTTAAGTACTTCTTGAATTCCTTGGTCAAGCATTCCTCCTGGGGCTCGAGCGCCAAGAGCAGCCGAGCTCCGGAGGTCGGTCCATAGGTCGGGGCTCCCGCGGCTGGAGGCTGGGGGAGCTCCTCCCGAGGCTGAGTTGTGCTTGAAAGAGGTGGAGCAGCTGATGGCTTGAAGAGCCGCTCCTCAAGGACGCCTGGCTCCTGCGGTTGGCGCTTGGATGCTCTCCTGGCGATGTCGTCGGCTTCCTTGTTGGTGCCCCGGGGCACATGCTGTAGCTCCAGGCCCGAGAACTGTTTCTCCATCTTGCGCACCTCCGCGAGGTAGGCCTCCATACGCTCGTCCTTCGGCTCATGCACCTTGTTGGAGAAGTTGATGAGGAGTTGTGAGTCGCCTCTGACGGTAAGGCGCTTCACCCCTAGGGGTGCTACAGCCTTCAAGTCGGCTATGAGGCCTTCGTATTCTGCGATGTTGTTGGAGACCTTCTCGCCGTGCTAAAAGCAGAGTTGCACGGCGTAGTAGAGTTTGTCTTGGGTGGGCGAGATGAGCACTGCTCCAGCCCCCGCGCCCTGGTGTGCGAAGGCGCCATCGAAATACATGATCCAACCGTTCGGGGCCTCACTTCCTAGGGAGGTGGACCAGTCTTCTCCTTCCTCAAGTGTCGGGGCATCTGTCCATTCTGCCACAAAGTCAGCAAGTGCGGCCCCCTTGATGACCCTGGTGGTGCTGAACTCCAACTGGAACGCTTGCAACTCGATGCTCCACTCTGCGACCCTTCCGGCTGAGTTAGGGCTCCTAAGTATCATTTCCAGTGGGTAGGCTGAGGCGACCTTGATGGGGTGGCCCTGGAAGTAGTGTCGCAGCTTGCGTGAGGCCACCAGGAGCGCGAGCAGGAGTTTCTGGGGCATGGGGTAGCGCGCTCTTCCGTCCCGTAGTACGATGCTGACAAAGTACACCGGGTGTTCGACGATGGCTGGCACGCTGTCGAGGCTCGGGTCCTGCGGAGGTCGGGGCATATCCTGAGGTGGAAGGGTCCCTGAGATCCGACTGTCCTCAGGAGCTTCTGTGACGCCGCCCTGCTGAGCTTGGCCTTCCACCACTGATGCCTTTGCTGCGCCTTCCTGACCCCGCGCTACTTCAGCCTTGGCCTGGAGGGGCGCGCCCTTGGCTTGGCGCTCCTCCCGAACCGCCACCAATGTCGCGTTGGCGGAGTACGGGGTGGCAGCAAGGTAGAGTACCAGAGGCTCGAGGGGCCGTAGTGCCACCATCACTGGGGGGCTAGTAAGGTATTTCTTGAGGTCTTGGAAGGCCCGGTCGGCCTCCGGGTTTCACTTGAACGGGCCCTTCCTCTTCATGAGCTTGAAGAATGGTAAGGCACGCTCTCCCAGTTTGGAGATGAAACGCCCTAACGCGGTCACCCGCCCTGCCAGCTTCTGCTTCTCTTTGAGGGTCTGCGGTGGGCTCATGTCCTCGATAGCCTTGGCCTTCTCCGGGTTCGCCTCGACCCCCCTGTGGGATACGAGGAAGCCCAGTAGCTTGCCGGAGGGGACACCGAACATGCACTTCTCCGGGTTGAGCCCCAAGTTCACTTGGCGCAGGCTCTCGAAGGTCTCCTCCAAGTCTTGAATCAATGTCCTTGCCTTGCGAGACTTGACCACTATGTCATCGACGTAAGCCTCTGTGTTCTTCCCGAGCTGCTGCCCCAGAGCGATGTGCATCAACCGCTGAAAGGTCGCGCACGCGTTGCGCAGCCCAAAGGGCATGCAGGTGTAGCAGTACACCCCACATGGTGTCAGGAAAGCTGTCTTCTCCACATCTTCCACCGCCATCTTGATTTGATGATACTCTGAGAACACATCCAGGAAGCACAGCAGGTCACACTTAGCGGTGGAGTCAACAATCTGGTCGATGCGCGGGAGTGGGAACGGGTCTTGAGGGCAGGATTTGTTAAGATTGGTGAATTCGACGCACATCCGTTCCTTCCAGCCTTTTTTCGGCACCACGATGGGGTTTGCCAGCCATTTGGGGTATCGGACCTCTCGGATGGCACCTGCCGCTTCCAGCTTGCGTGTCTCCTGGATGATGAAGGCCTGCTTCTTAGTGGACTGCCGTCTTGCTCGCTGCTTCACGGGGCGGATGTTGGGGCATACCCTTAAATGATGCTGGATCACCTCCCTCGGGACCCCTACCAGCTGATTGGGCTCCCACGCGAATATCTCCTTGTTTGCGCGCAAGAACCTCACCAGGGCTTCTTCTTGTTTCGGGTCAAGGCCGACTCCTATGGTAAAGGTGGCTCCTGGAGACCCGTCCGCGCTGACTGATACCTTCTTGGTTTCCGCCTTGTATTGGGTGAACAACTGCTTCTTCTTGGTGGGCGCAGCCTCCTTGGCCACGGGGGCACCGATGTTGGCGGGTTGTGCTGCTGCCGCGGTCTTGAAGGCGAGCCTGAGCGCCGTCGCGGCCTCCTTAGTGTCCCCCTTGATGGTGAGGACGCCCTTGCTCCCTGGCATCTTAATGAGGTTGTAAGCCGGGTTAGTCGCCGCCATGAACTGAGCGAGAGCCGGGTAACCGAGGATGGCGTTGTACGGGAGATCAATGCGAGCGATGTCGAAGTCCACCAGCTCGGTGCGGTAGTTGTCGCGTGTGCCGAAGGTGACAGGGAGGCGGATCTGTCCCAGGGAGTGGGCAGCTCCACCACCCACTCCCGAGAAGGGCTTACTGAGACCGAGCCGCTCGAGTGGCACGTGGAGAAGGCTGAAGGCTTCCACATAGAGCAAGTTGAGGCCAGCACCACCGTCGATGAGGGTCTTGGTGACGGCCATGTTGCAGATGGTGGGCATGCAGAGCATCGGGAGCATTCCGGAGCCGACGGTGGAGTCGGGGTGGTCTTCTGAGCCGAAGGTAAGGTCGGCCTCTGGCGCAGCCCAGCCCGTCGGAGCCCCCGGGCGCCTGGAGGTGGCCCCGATCTGACGGAGGAATGGCTTGGTGTGGCGGTCTGATGGTGGTGCTTGAGAGCCGCCCAGCAGGGCCGCAACTACGTGGTGCGTCGGCACAGCGTAGCAAGCAGTGAAGGGGTCACGGAGCTCCTCCGAAGATGCCACCGTGGATCCGGGAAGGTTGAGCAGCCAGGCGCGTGGCTCGCCGGCGAGGGCCATGGGAAGCCAGTTGGCCATGACCTTGTCATCACCCCGACTTTGAGGATGGCCTCCTCGTACGCCAACAGGAAAGCTGACGGGTCCGCCGCGCCGTCGTAGCGTGGCGACATCTCTGGCCTGAACTTGGGCGGCCACTACACCCGCTGCAGGGCGGGGGCCAGGGCTCGGATCCCCATGGCCCCGTTGTCAATGCTGACCGTCGGAGTCGGCGGTTGGGCGCCTGCCATGTGGGCGAAACGCGGTGGCGACGGAGCGCAAATCGACGAAGGGGAAGCTACAGCGCACCCCTACCTGGCGCGTCAAATGTCGGATGTAGGGTTCTGGTAAACCCTTAAGGTTCAAACATTGGGGTGCGTGGAAAGTCTTTTCCTCCCACCGATCTACGCCCTAGCTCGCTAAGATCTCGCGGACGAGCTCGACGAACTTGCAACACATAAAGATACAAGATTTATACTAGTTCGGGCCACCGTTGTGGTGTAATACCCTACTCCAGTGTGGTGGTGGTGGATTGCCTCTTGGGCTGATGATGAACAATACAAGGGGAAGAACAGCCTCCTGAGGTTGAGGTGTTCTTGTGCTTGGCCAACTTGTGTGGCTGGGGATGATCTTAGATGCCATCCCTTGCCTATGGTGGTGGCTAGTCCTACTTATAGAGGCCCTGGTCCTCTTCATAAATATTGAGCGTGAAGGGAGCCAACAACGGCGGGCAAATTTGAAGGGGGACAGCTAGTACAAGCTATCCTGGCAAAAGTGGTCTCCGCCTGCCAAAGGCTCTAGTGGTGACGCCATCTTGGGCTCCACGATGACCTTCATCTTGCCGTCCTTCTGGTCTTGGTCTTGTTGCACCAAAATGGCAACCTTTGCCTGATGCCTCGGTACTCCTCGTCTGTGCTGGTTTCCTTAGCACCAAAGAGGAAACAAGGATGCTGCATGCGCTGGCGCCTACCTGGCGCCCGCCTGGTGTTGATTGTCATGGCTCACGTCACGAGAGCCTCAGGAGGTTCGCCTCGCCTTGATATCTCTGCTCCTCGTGAGCCTTCCTGACTAGGCCACTGCAGAGGAGGTCTTGTGTCGTCCCACTCATGAGGCTTGGCCCCTCACGAGGGTCTTGGATGCCTTGTTGATGAAGGTGGGCCGTACGGCCTGCTAGCTTAGCCACGCCGCGGGCCGTAGGCAGGCAAGCCTGGGGACCCCCGTTCCTAGGGCACCGACACATCTCTCCGCCGAACTAATGCACCTATATAATTTACCATTGTATTGGGTGTGTTGGGGACACAAGAGACTCTTTGTTATTTGGTTGCAGGATTGCTTGAAAGAGACCATCTTCATCCTACGCCTCCCGCAGATTGATAAACCTTAGGTCATCCACTTGAGAGAAATTTGTTGTTGTCCTACAAACCTCTGCACTTGGAGGCCCAACAACGTCTACAAGAAGAAGGTTTTGTAGTAGAAATCAGCTACCAGCTGGCAGCAATAGCGGTCATCTCCTTCTTCTGTTCCGGCGACAGTCTTTTCCAGATTGTTTTGGAGTGCGAAGAGTGTAACACCCTGTTTCTTAAGCTACAGTAACCCCAAGTTAATGGTGCCATGTCATCACTCCTACCGTTACTAATCCTCATTTGCATTCAAACACAGTTTAAAATTCAATTTGAAATTTAAGTCAAATTTCAAATTTCTCAAACATGCAACCTAAAATGTTCAAAGTGTGGCAAATAATCCCTGGATATTTTTCATGTTGAAACCCATATTTTATAAAGTATTTAAATACCCAAAAATCAATAAAACAGGGGCTAAAAACAATTATTAAATGCTTTCTAAATAATGAACAAATATAAACTATTTAATTATTGTGCCAAATTATATAAGGCACTGGCCTAATTACTAATACTAATTTAGGGGCTAAGATCATATTTTATAAAACTACAAATGAAAAGAAACTAAAAACAAAACAAAAACTATAAAAAAAAGAAAAGAAAATGCAAATAAAAAAGAAGAAAACCCCTTGGGCCTAGCCCACCTGGGCCGGCCCAGCCAGCCCCCCTACCTCTCCCCGATCGCTTTCCTTGTGCCCCCGACCCCGTCGCTATAGGGACGAGCCCCCGCCGGATCACTTCGCGGTGACGCCTCGAGGGGATAAGGGCTCCCCCTTGGGCTCCTCCTCCTGCTCCACCCACTCGCCCACTTGTCCCCTCTCTCCCTCGTCACCCTCTCTCTCTCTCTCGCCCAGAGCCGCCCACACCCGACTGCTACTATCGCTGCCCGTCAACAACCACCGCGGCGACCAGCGTTCCCGTGCCACCTCGCCATGTCTGGAAGGAGCTCCGTTGCCGTCTACATCCACTGCGGGTCATGGTTCGAGCAAAGCCGCACTGATACGTCAGCATCGAGCCATTCCTCGCTGCCTCGGTCGCCGTCAATCCCCTCCAAACACCGCCTCTCCAGCCTCCCCGAGTCCGCCTTTGCATCCACTGTGAGTAGCCGGCCCTCTTTCCCCGTTTCCCCTCTCGTTTCCGTCGATGTACGCCCGCGCCCGCACCCCACCGAGCTTCGGCCGCCACACACGCCCGAGGCCACGCTCCCGCACCTCTAGCAACCCTTGACCATGCCCTCATGCGCACGCGTGCGCCCAAGCTCGCACGCCCGTGCGTGGCCCCGGCTCTGCCGCAGCAGATCACACTGCTGCCTAACACTGTCCCTGCCCGCGGCGCCCATACCACGTGTTGCCGCCCTCACCCCTGCCCCTGTAACTGCTTCGCTCGGCTCGCCCGCCGCTGCCCCGCTAACTGTTGTTTCAGCCGCATGCACGCCCTACAACAAATATGTCAACTTGTGACCTTGACTATTGGTCACTGAAAGGTCATTGTTTTTCATTTGCGACCTTTTTTGACCAAAAACAGAAGGTCAAAAGCTGGCGGTCGTAAACTGAAATTAACGACCTTCTCTGTGAGAAGGTCATGGACGTTTACGACCAAAATATTCCTACTGTTTTGTTTTGGTCACTAGCAACCTCCCCAGGCCATGTAGGCATCCAGCATGGCAAGCTGATGTGGCACAAGAATCAGCCCGGTCCGATTCGGTGTTTTACATGGGCCAAGCCCAACAATTCGGCCTTTTTAATATTTATTTTTTCTGTTAATTTTTGATTGACTTCATGGGCCAAGCCCAACATCACAACCTTTTTATTTTTGGGCCATGACCTTTTTATCTCAAGAGTTTCATTTTTATTTTTTTAAATGGGTCAACTAGTCAGGTGGGTCCCTGTTGTCAGGTTCTGGTAACTGGGTCCCATTTGTCAGGTTCTGGTAACTGGGTCCCATCTATCAGGCTCAGCCTTTATATTTCAACTACTATTTAAATTGGCAGAGATAGAAAACACACATGATACTCCAAATAAGAGCAACCAGATCATGTAATACAATGGAAATCACAGTAACGACTACAAGTGTAATACAGTACTTTAGAAGCTCTACAAGCTCCTTCCATAGCAACCACAAACTAGGCACCCGCTCGTGTCATGAACAACATGCCAAAATAGTTGGACGACATAGTCGGGCTGGGAACAAACAAAATGGTTCCTCGTTCGCACTGTTACATGAATCAATAGAGAAGAACCAGAAAAACTGGGGCAAATAACAACATGCTGGACTCGCTGGACAACCATAGTCGGGCTGGGAACAAACAAAACGGCAACATGCCTTCCTCGGTCGCCCTGTTACATGAATCAGTAGAGAAGAATCAGAAAAACTGGGGCAAATATAACCTGGGAAACATACCTACTGTCCACACATTTCATAATGTAAACAGTTAAATACTACAGGAAATAGATTGCTAAGCATTTCTGCCCTTCTTTCAAGCCACCACCAGCATAACACCCTCAGTATAACATGATCCACATAGACCACCATCTACAGTAATTGTACCCACAAGACAACTAGGGTCGGAGATAGTGAGATTACCTTGGCGCCGTAAATCTTAGAAGACAAATCGTGTGCGAGGAAGTCCTTGTGGTCCACCGCCAAGGAGCAGGATGCTCCCGTCGAGCCTACAGGAAGTTTTGCATATAGTTAGAAAACCTGGAAACATACAGCATGGCTACCACAACATAGCATTGAAGGAAAAAACTAAGAGCATGTAACTGAACCACCTGCAACTCTAGCCACTAGCATGCACCCGAGAAACCTATGATTTCTTCGTCTCTTGGTCGTGATTGCAGAAAGAAAGCGACAATTTTACCATCCTGCAGTTGCCTCAAGTAGATGGAAAGCTCAATATGAGTAAGGATAGTTTGCCTCCAGAAGTAGTGACTAGATTCATAGAAAACAGAACAACAAAGTCATGCCATGACCAAATCCTAACCAGAACGCATTTAATAAAATGGATTGCATCTGGCTGCTGTAATAGTGTATATATACATGCTAACGACATGAACGTTCCATCAGGCCATGATCAACTACTCAAAACCATTACGTGCTTTGCAAGAAACATAGAAGTAATCAGCAGATGACACAATGAACAAGTGAAGGCTTTAAATATCTCCATGTCGAAGAATCAAGTCAATGAAGACATGCCGTAGGAGAAGGAGCAGCCTTGCATCATCGTTTTCTCAGGTCGACGCTGGAAAGTGTGCCGCTGTACATGATCAGAACCCGCACGACACAGGTACGCCTCGCCAAGGGAGTATTCCAGTGCCCGTTCCACAGGGACTGCCACCGGACAGTCGACTCGCATATACCTGCCAACATCACGATAATATAAGATAATTATAATCAAGAAAAATCATATTGATTCAAGCATATTACTTGCTGGGGGTACCATAACATCATTATGTGGCAACAATTTTTTTGCTTTCTATATACCATTGTCATCAATCTCAGATTTAACAAAGCAAGAACTACAAATTCAACATAGCCTCAAATTTAACAAAGCAAGAATTGCAAATGCAACATAGCCATCCAAGTTACAGAATATAAATTTCAGAAATTTAAACAGAAGGATGGAATGGGGGCACATAACCTTTAGTAGCAAGAGCTGGTTCATGTGGTACATGTAAACATCCCCAGCAAATAGAAGGCAGTTTATTATAACACAACAAATGTGTTAAAATTCAAGGCTAATCTATGTGACATGAGTGAGTGCAGACGGAGTGCTCTTGTACAATTAGAGAAACAAAAGTGATGTGTATATGATACAATACACAGAGAGAGTTTGCTCCAGCCAGATTCAATCATCCAAAACTGAACCATAAAGTGATGCACACATACACAACTTGCTCCATTTTGACTAGAGGCGTGAACATCTGCTGTTCTTGTCAGTTGTTTACAGAGTGTTTACCGACTCTAGAGGCAAAAAAGGCAAGCATCATGTGTACAGCACCAGCAGCAAAATCCCATAAAAAAACCTATCTCAGAATCTGCACAGGATTTACCCAAAATGTAGCACCTATGTAGAAGAAACTATGAAATGTGTAGAAGAATCATCACATGAACAAACAAACAAGACCCCCATGAACTTGGAAGGCTATGAACACTAGCAGGACGCACGACAGACCTGGGAAGACTGACTGCGTGTAACCTGTGAGGAATACAAATAACACAGGGGCATAATACCAATTCTACACACTTCACTTCTATGCTGGTGGGAATAGGATAGCATACAAGAACTACATAATATAAACTAGTACTCCACAACATCCTGAATCCTTGGCAATACAATCCGCCAGAAGATGTTGCACAAGAATGCCATAGCAAAAGGATCATTCGCGGCCAGGTTCATTTGGCAGCACGAAACAAGAATTCGGGGTGCAAGACCTGTAATTAGGCATGAAGGCAGCAAAGGAAACTCACCAAAACATTTCGGCCTCCTGTCGCTACGCGCGACCTCAAGCACCTCCGTCGCGGATCCGGTAACATCGCCGTCACGAGGTCCTCTCCCGGCGGCCGAAAGAAGAGGAGCAAACCAAGTGGCGGTCGAGCATGGGGGATCCTCGCCCAGCGCGGCCCTTGCGTAGATCCGTCGCGGCCAGGAGAAGCTATGCTTCTGGACCACGACTGTTGACGAGCAGCCACCGCCGCCGACGGGGCGGAGGTGGCGCGTCGCGGATCTGCCTCCACAAGCATGTGCCGGCCAAGGGAAGAGAGAGAGAGAAGGTTGGTGGGGGCGGCGCCGGTGGGGGAGATGGGCATAGAGGTCGTCGGTGGGGAAGCGCGGCGCCGAGGGAGACGAGGGCGGCGACCACGGGAGGTGCTGCGCTCATTCATTTCAGATGTGCTACACCGAGGGGGAGAAGGTGGGGGACGGTGGCAAAGCAGGCAGACGGTGGGGGAAGATGGTGGGCGGTGGCGCATCGTCGGGAGCTAGGGTTGGGTGCGAGAGCAGAGTGGCCGCGTAGGGAGAGGAAGAGAGAGGGGTTCGAGCGGTTCGGTGGGAAAGAAAGGAGGCGGGGGGTGCAGGAAAAATTACTACGAGGATAGAGCTAGGGTTGGTGTGGAAGGATCGAGGACTGTCGTTGGATCAGCGAGCATCCAACGGTGCTTGATGCACGATCCGCGTGACACGTCTATGGACCAATCATAATGCAGTATGACGTTATGACCATCTAAATTAGTCATAGTTGACTAAAAATAACGTGTTAAAATCATGTCAGCTATTTTGTGACCTGAGAAATTCAAAAAAAGAAGAATATATTTGCATAAGTTTGCATCTTGAAATAGTTTGGTCAAATGAGATTATATTTTGCACAAGTTTGCATCTCGGAATAAAAACAATGTAGCCTAAATTTTTTTTCATTTTCTTTGAACGAAAAATTCATTTTCTATTTTTTGAGTGCCCAAAATGACTTTCTTTGTGAAGGACCTATTATGTATTTGTTGCAAAATTAGACCAAATCAATTTTATGAAATATTAGGCCATATATAATGCACAATTGACAAAATGGTTGGGTGTCAAAAGTTTCGATCCACCTCTCGTAAGAAACACAAATTTTCGCCGATTCAGCAGAAAGCGAGTAAAATTTGAACTACAGGTGCCTCATAGTTGCTCTTTATTTTTTCAAAAATCATTTCTAGGTACATAAGTATCTATTTAATCAGAGAAACACAATAATTTTTCCAAGATTCAACCACTAGCTAGGAACGGTCATTCCCGCCGTTTTGACCGCATTTTGAAACGGGCATAAAAAATTCAAAAAAATCAAAAAATTAGGATACCTTCGCATTGTGTCATTATATGTGGCCAAGTTCTCAGGGAAAATAATAAACTTGTAATATGGCAATTATTTTAAAAAAGTGTTCTCAGAAACGAGCTATCACGTGTGAAGATCAATGGCTTTCAAGCCAAATGATCAATCTTATGGCCACATTCATGGCATAGTTTGTTCAAATGATCTCATATTGTGCACAAGGGTGCATATTGGAATGGCAAACAATGTTGCCTAAGGAAGTTTTCTTTTTCTTTGGACGAAAGAACCATATTCCATTTTTTGAGTGCCCAAAAGGAGGTTTTTTTGTGAAGGACCTCCCAAATAATTGTTGCAAAATTGGACCAAATCATTTTTATAAAATACTAGGCCATATTTAATGCACAATTGACCAAATGGTTGGGTGTCAAAAGTTTTTATCCACGTCTGGTGAAAAACACAAATTCCCGCCGATTCAGTAGGAAGCAGGTCAAATTTGAACTGTGGCTGCCTCGTAGTTTGCTCTTTATTTTTTCCACAAATGATTTATAGGTACATAAGTATCTATTTAATCAGAGAAACACCAAAAAAATTCCAAGATTCAACCACTAGCTAGGAACGGTCAAGCCCGCCATTTTGACCGCATTTTGAAACGGGCATAAAAAATTCGAAAAAAACAAAAAATTGGGAAACCTTCCCATTGTATTATTATATATGGCCAAGTTCCTAGGAAAAATAATAAACTTGTAATATGGCAATTATTTTTAAAAAGTGTTCTCAGAAACGAGCTATCACGTGTGGAGATCAATGGCTTTCAAGCCAAATGATCAATCTTATGGCCACATTAATGGCATAGTTTGTTCAAATGATCTCATATTGTGCACAAGGGTGCATATGGGAATGGCAAACAATGTTGCCTAAGGAAGTTTTCTTTTTCTTTGGACGAAAGAACCATTTTCCATTTTTCGAGTGCCCAAAAGGAGGTTTTTTTGTGGAGGACCTCCCAAATAATTGTTGCAAAATTGGACCAAATCATTTTTCTAAAATACTAGGCCATATTTAATGCACAATTGACAAAATGGTTGGGTGTCAAAAGTTTTTATCCACCTCTGGTGAAAAAGACAAATTCTCGTTGATTCAGTAGGAAGCTGGTCAAATTTGAACTGCAGCTGCCTCATAGTTTACTATTTATTTTTTTCAAAAATCATTTATAGTTACATAAGTACCTATTTAATCATAAATACATGGTTTGGTGGCGATACGTCGAGGTTTGGGCGGTGGACGAGGCCCCCAACTCTAGAGCGCGTAAACTCGCATGTCCGCCGCGTGGTCACCGCGTGACCGTGGCGTTGCCATGTGTTCTGGGCAGCCTAGGCATGTCTAGTGGGTTGGGCACTCCCTAGGTAGGTGCTAGGAAGAAAATTACAACATAAGATTCTCACGAGGAGACCGATCGATGCTCAAACATGAATTAACAGCCAAGTGTTTGATTAGCGGTACGGGAAATGTACATGGCTAATGGGCGCGAGTTTTGGCTGAGGATGATCAGTTACTAACAAGACCGTCTTCACAAATTTTCAGCTTAAAAGGAGGAGCCTGGGTGGTACTTGCTTTGCAAACTACCACACTGGACATAACTACGAATGTTGAAGCTTGGCTCAAAATAATGAATGGATTGAGCTGGCATTTGGTGGAGGATGGTTATTTGGGCATAGGAAATCACTGTAGAAAATGGATACTATTTGGACATGCCAAAGTGGCACTTCCTTCACAAACTATTGTTCTGAACGGAATAGGAAAATGAATATTTTTGAATTATTTTTGTACTAGACAAGGAAGGATTTTACATATTTGACGAAGATATGACCCAAAGAATTTATGAGATTGTTTTGGGAATTTTGGGAATGATAGAAATATAGGTTGCTTCACAACCTAGGGCAAAAACTGCCAGATGGACATGACACATAGGCAAAACTGATGAGGTGGTGCCTAGTCATATCAACCCACCACAATTTACAAGGCTATGACCATCTATATTGGTCATTAACAACTAGAAATAAGGTAATGGACTAGCGCTATTTGCTTTATGACCATTTCATGTAAGCAAATTACGACCTTTCTGACTAAAATGGTCGTAATGGTTTAGGGTTTGGAGCCCCCTGAACAGCTTTTGACCAATTGGTCTGAAATGGTCATAGATCTATGACCATTTCTTCCAGGGTCACTAACAAAAGGTCACTAGTTGACATATTTCTTGTAGTGGCGCCCTTAGCCACTTCTACTGCTCCCTGGCAACACGGCCGCCGGCGCTTCTCGCGCTCGCCGCCCGCCTCCAGGAATCTCCCCCGCGCCGCCTCCGGCAACCGTTCTCGGCGCCCACCTCGGTCGCCGCTGGCCGCGGCCGCTGCCGGCCAGGCCGTGCTCGTGGCCTCTGTCGTGGCTGCACGCACGCCCAGCCGCCTGGTGGCCGGCCAGGTTCACTGTCACGTGGGGCCCGCCCCCCCCCTCTCTAATTAACACTAACCGCCCCTCTAACCCTATGACATGTGGGCCCTTGGGTTATTTAAAAGTTTAATTTAACTCTAATTAAAAACTAAGCCTATGGCATGTGGGACCCACCACTGAGCCTATGGATAAGGATGCTGAATCAGCAGCTGACTGTGCACTTCGGCCTCACCTGTCATACACACTGTGTGATAGGTTGAGTACGTTTCTGGGTACACATAGCTTTTTGCTATTAAAATTTTAAACTAATATAAAACCAGTAAATTTCAGAATGTTGTTTAAACATCGGAAATTCATATATATTCAACTGTAGCTCCAATGAAAATATTTTATATATGAAAAATGTTCAGAAAAACGAGATAAAACTATTGGTGCCCTCCTTGTAGCTGTCACACCCCTCTATGACTTTAAACATGGAACCGTTCCCCTCTCTTCATCTGTCTGAAAAATGCCAAAAACAGGGAAAACCCCTACGAATGTTTAACTCTTCGTCTGTATCACTTAGCACTGCGTTAGATCACCTCTAGCACTGCATTTGGTCATGTCATTCATAGTGTTGCACTTGTTTGCTTTATATTCATTGTTTCTTCCCCCTCTTCTCTCCAGTATGTGATACGTCCATTTTGCATCATTTTTTCTTACTGTTATTTATGATGTTTTTATCCATAATAATGCTTTTTGGAGTAATTCTAATGCCTTTTCTCTCATAATATGCAAGGTATACACAAAGAGGGAGAATTCTGACAGTTGGAAATCTGGACCTCAAAAAGCTATGTCAGGCCACCTATTCTGCACAACTCCAAACAAGCTGAAACTTCACAGAGATATTTTATCAAATATATGATGAATATTGGAGCAAATAACTACCCGAGGGGGCCCACCAGGTGGGCACAACCCACATGGGCGTGCCAGGGAGCCCAGGCGCGCCCTGGCGGGTCGTGCTTACCCACGCCCACCTCCGGTGCCCATCTTCTAGTATACAAGTCATTTTGACCTAGAAAAGAAATAAGGAAAGGACTTTCGGGATGGAGCGCCGCCATCTCGAGCGGAACTTGGGTAGAAGCACTTTTGCCCTCCGGCGGAGCGATTCCGCCGCGGGAAATTCCCTCCTCGAGGGGGAAATCATCGTCATCATCATCATAACCAACAACTCTCCCATCTTGGGGAGGTCAATGTCCATCAACATCTTCAACATCACCATCTCATCTCAAACCCTAGTTCATCTCTTGTGTTCAATCTTATTACCGGAACTATAGATTGGTGCTTGTGGGTCACTAGTAGTGTTGATTACATCTTGTAGTTGATTACTATATGGTTTATTTGGTGGAAGATTATATGTTCAGATCGAATATGCTATTTAATAACCCTCTGATCCTGAGCATTATTATCATTTGTGAGCAGTTAGTTTTGTTCTTCAGGTCATGGGGGAAATCATGTTGCAAGTAATCATGTGAACTTGATATGTGTTCGATATTTTTATAGTATGTATGTTGTGATTCCATGCTACGTCTTGAGCTTGCCTTGGTTTTCCCCGAGGAGGAAGGGATGATGCAGCAGAGTAGCGTAAGTATTTCCCTCAGTTTTTGAGAACCAAGGTATCAATCCAGTAGGAGGCCACACTCAAGTCCCTCGTACCTGCACAAAACGATAGCTACTCGCAACCAACGTGATTAGGGGTTGTCAATCCCTTCACGGCCACTTACGAGAGTGCGTTCTGATAGATATAATATTTTTGGTATTTTTGGTATAGAGATGCAAAGTGAAAAGTAAAAGCAAAGTAAAAAAGCAAAGCAAGATTAAAGTAATGGAGATTGATATGATGAGAATAGACCCGGGGGCCATAGGTTTCACTAGTGGCTTCTCTCAAGAGCATAAGTATTCTACGGTGGGTGAACAAATTACTGTTGAGCAATTGACAGAATTGAGCATAGTTATGAGAATATCTAGGCATGATCATGTATATAGGCATCACGTCCGTGACAAGTAGACCGAAACAATTCTGCATCTACTACTATTACTCCACTCATCGACCACTATCCAGCATGCATCTAGAGTATTAAGTTAAAAACAGAGTAACGCCTTAAGCAAGATGACATGATGTAGAGAGATAAATCATGCAATATGAAATAAACCCCATCTTGTTATCCTCGATGGCAACGATGCAATACGTGCCTTGCTGCCCCTTCTGTCACTGGGAAAGGACACCGCAAGATCGAACCCAAAGCTAAGCACTTCTCCCATGGCAAGAACTACCAATCTAGTTGGCCAAACCAAACGGATAATTCGAAGAGACTTGCAAAGATAACCAATCATACATAAAAGAATTTAGAGAAGATTCAAATATTATTCATAGATAGACTTGATCATAAACCCACAATTCATCGGTCTCAACAAAACACACCGCAAAAAGAAGATTACATCGGATAGATCTCCACGAGAGAGGGGGAGAACTTTGTATTGAGATCCAAAAAGAGAGAAGAAGCCATCTAGCTACTAACTATGGACACGAAGGTTTGAGGTAAACTACTCACACTTCATCGGAGAGGCTATGGTGATGTAGAAGCCCTCCATGATGACGACCCTCTCTGGCGGAGCTCCGGAACAGGCCCCAAGATGGGATCTCATGGATACAGAAAGTTGCGGCGGTGGAATTAGGTTTTTGGCTCCTATTCTGATTGTTTGGGGGTACGTAGGTATATATAGGAGGAAGGAGTACATCGGTGGAGCTCTGAGGGGCCCACGAGGTGGGGGGCGTGCCCTAGGGGGGGCGCCCCCACCCTCGTGACTGCCTCTCTGATGCCTTGGCATAGGGTCCTAGTCTCCTGGATCACGTTCGGTGAGAAAATCACATTCCCGAAGGTTTCATTCCGTTTGGACTCCGTTTGATATTCCATTTCTTCGAAACACTGAAATAGGCAAAAAACGACAATTCTGGGCTGGGCCTCCGGTTAATAGGTTAGTTCCAAAAATAATATAAAAATGGAAAATAAAGCCCAACATAGTCCAAAATAGTAGATAATATAGCATGGAGCAATCAAAAATTATAGATACGTTGGAGACGTATCATTCCCTTAGTGGTGTCATGTGAACGTCGGTTACATGACAGTTCACCATATTTGGGCCTAAGGGAATGCATTGTAGAGTAGCAATTAGATGATGGGTTGCGAGAGTGACAGAATCTTAAACCCAAGTTTATGCGCTATTTCGTAAGGGACCGATTGGATCCAAAAGTTTAATGCTATGGTTAGAATTTATTCTTAATACTTTTCTCGTAGTTGCGGATGCTTGCGGGAGGGTTAATCATAAGTAGGAGGTTTGTTCAAGTAAGTACATAACCTAAGCACTGGTCACCCACATATCAAATTATCAAAGTAGCGAACACAAATTGAACCAACATGGTGAAAGTGACTAGATGAAATTCCCGTGTGCCCTCAAGAACGCTTTGCTTATCATAAGAAACCGTTTTGGCCTGTCCTTTGCCTCAAAAGGATTGGGCTACCTTGATGCACTTTTGTTACTACTATCATTATGATACGTCTCCAACATATCTATAATTTTTTGATTGCTCCATGCTATATTATCTACTGTTTTGGACATTATTGGGCTTTATTATCCACTTTTATATTATTTTTGGGACTAACCTATTAACTGGAGGCCCAGCCCAGAATTGCTGTTTTTTTTGCCTATTTTAGGGTTTCGAGGAAAAGGAATATCAAACGGAGTCCAAACGGAATGAAACCTTCGGGAACGTGATTTTGTTAACGAACAAGACCCGGGAGACTTGGACCCTAC
>NC_041388.1:556577678-556597932 GCF_002162155.2 Triticum dicoccoides | reverse complement strand
GTGGGACCCTTTTTGCTCCACCGACGTACTCCTTCCTCCTATCTATACCTATGTACCCCCAAACGATCAGATACGGAGCCAAAACCCTAATTCCACCGCTGTAACTTTTTGTATCCATGAGATCCCATCTTGGGGCCTGTTCTGGAGCTCCGCCGAAGGGGGCATCGATCATAGAGGGCTTCTACATCAACACCATAGCCCCTCCGATGAAGTGTGAGTAGTTCACCTCAGACCTACGGGTCCATAGTTAGTTGCTAGATTGCTTCTTCTCTCTTTTTGGATCTCAATACAATGTTCTCCCCCTCTCTTGTGGAGAACTATTTGATGTAATCTTCTTTTTGCGGTGTTTGTTGAGACCGATGAATTGTTGGTTTATGATCAAGTCTATCTATGAACAATATTTGAATCTTCTCTGAATTCTTTTATGTATGATTGGTTATCTTTGCAAGTCTCTTCGAATTATAAGTTTGGTTTGGACTACTAGATTGATCTTTCTTGCAATGGGAGAAGTGCTTAGCTTTGGGTTCAATCTTGCGGTGTCCTTTCACAGGGACAGTAGGGCCAGCAAGGCATGCATTGTATTGTTGCCATCGAGGATAACAAGATGGGGTTTTCATCATATTGCGTGAGTTTATCGCTCTACATCATGTCATCTTGCTTAAGGTGTTATGCTGTTTTCATTAACTTAATACTCTAGATGCATACTGGATAGCGGTCGATGAGTGGAGTAATAGTAGAAGATGCAGGCAGGAGTCAGTCTACTTGTCTCGGACGTGATGCTTATATACATGATCATACCTAGATATTCTCATAACTATGCTCAATTCTGCCAATTGCTCAATAGTAATTTGTTCACCCACCGTAGAATACTTATGCTTTCGAGAGAAGCCACTAGTGAAACCTATGGCCCCCAGGTCTATCTTCATCATATTAGTCTCCTACTACTTAGTTATTTCCTTTGCTTTTATTTTACTTTGCATCTTTATCACAAAAATACCAAAAATATTATCTTATCATATCTCACTCTCATAAGTGGGCGTGTAGGGATTGACAACCCCTTATCCCGTTGGTTGCGAGGATTTATTTGTTTTGTGCAGGTACGAGGGACTGGCGCGTAGCCTCCTACTAGATTGATACCTTGGTTCTCAAAAACTGAGGGAAATACTTACGCTACTTTGCTGCATCATCCCTTCCTCTTCGGGGAAAACCAACGCAGTGCTCAAGAGGTAGCAAGAAGGATTTCTGGCGCCGTTGCCGAGGAGGTTTACGCAAAAGTCAATACCCTTCACATACCCTTATCTCCCGCATTACATTATTTGCCATTTTCCTCTCGTTTTCCTCTCCCCCACTTCACCCTTGTCGTTTTATTCGCCCTCTCTCTCTATCCTCCATCTCTTTCTCCATTTGCCTCTTTTTCCCGTTGCTTGTTTGCTTGTGTTACCATGTGCCTTCCATTTGCTTGCATCTTTGCTTGCTAATAATCTATTGATATGGATCCACTTAAAGTGTTCTACTTGGATCATCTTCGATCCTTATGCGCTCGTGCTGAAACTCCAACTAGCCTAGTTGATGGGAAATCTTTAGATGAGCATGCTCATTTTGTGCATCATCGTTTTTTTAAAAAGGGAAGCTCTTATGGTATCATATAAATAGCTTGCTATGCTATGCTTGGAATCTTTGTGAAATTTGTGATTTTACTTGTTGCTCTAAGAACCCTAAAAACACCTCCCCTGCCTATGTGAATTCGATGATAATGAAATCTTATCTTCTTATGCAAAGGGTGTTTATAGTTACTATGATATCAAACAAATTGAAGAATTTGTCATTTTTAAGGGTGCTCATGAAGTTGCTTCTTTGATTGAAAAGTATGATTTTACTCTCAATAAATCTGAAAATTCCGTGATACTTAAATATTGCAATGAAAACTTTGCTCATACTGTCTATGTCCAAGAATTTATTGAAAGAATGACTCCTGCTTTGGATGAAATATCCCTTGATGAACATGATGCTTGCTATTCTTGTGGCCATGATGCCAATATTTATGAAGATGAATTTGCTATAGTTCCTTATGTTAAACATGAGATCGTTGCTATTGCACCCATACTTGATAGTTCCTTCAATGAAAAGCATGAATGCAATGATGTTATTAAAATTCTCTTAATGTCAATTGTGTTAATGATATGCAAAACCCTAAGCTTGGGGATGCTAGTTTTTCTATGACTACTATTTGTTGCAATGATCATGATTGGGGTGATTCTTCTTTTATCTTGAAAATTTATTTAAGCCCCATGATGAATATGAGATTAATAATAGTGTTTGCAATATTATTGAAACTGGGTTTGGAGAGGTCATGACTTTAGTTAATGTTAGTCCCACTATCTTGTAAGAGTGTCAACTTCGCATGCATGTGGATCATGTTGAAAATATTTTATGTGATAGCTATTTTGTTGAATTTGCTTATGATCCTACATATAATTATTATGAGAGAGGAAAATATGGTGATAGAAATTTTCATGTTACTAAATTACCTCTCGTTATGTTGAGATTGCTATTGTTTCTTTCCGCTTCCTTGCATATGCCAGTTTTTGCTTGCCTTGATAATTTGTTTGCTTATAAGATGCCTATGCATAGGAAGTATTTTAGACTTAAATGTGTTTGTCACATGTTTTATGATGCTCTCTTTGTTCTTTAATTCTTGTCTTTTCATGTGAGCATCGTTAAAATTGTCAATGCCTAGCTATAAGGCTTTAAAGAAAAGCGCTTGTTGGGAGACAACCCAATATTTATCCTTGCTTTTATTCAATAAATAATTTATCTAGACTATGTTTTGTTTGTGTTTTTGTGTGTTTAATTAGTGTTTGTGCCAAGTAGAACCGTTGGAAGACTTGGGGAAAGTCTTGTTACACTTTCTGTAAAAAACAGAAACTTTAGCGCTCACGAGAACTGCTGCCATTTTTATTTGGAAAGTGTTATTTAGTTAATTCTTTTTGCAGATGATTAATATATACATTCCTCACGTCAATAAGTTTGTTTTAGAATATTTGGGTTTGCAGATCTTGCTCTAGGTACAGATTACTACAGACTGTTCTGTTTTTGACAGATTCTGTTTTTCGTGTGTTGTTCGCTTATTTTGATGAATCTATGGCTAGTAAAATAGTTTATAATCCATAGAGAAGTTGGAATACAGTAGGTTTAACACCATTATAAATAAATAATGAGTTCATTACAGTACCTTGAAGTGGTCTTTTGTTTTCTTTCGCTAACAGAGCTCACGAGATTTTCTACTTTAAGTTTTGTGTTGTGAAGTTTTCAAGTTTTGGGTAAAGATTTGATCGATTATGGAACAAGGAGTGGAAAGAGCATAATATTGGGGATGCCCATGGCACCCCCAAGATAATCTAAGGACACCTAAAAGCCAAAGCTTGGGGATGCCCCGGAAGGCATCCCCTCTTTCGTCTACTTCTACCGGTAACTTTACTTGGAGCTATATTTTTATTCACCACATGTTTTGTGTTTTGCTTGGAGCGTCTTGTATTATTTGAGTCTTTACTTTTTTGTTTACCACAATCATCCTTGCTGTACACACATTTTTAGAGAGCCATACATGATTTGGAATTTGTTAGAATATTCTATGTGCTTCGCTTATATCTTTTGAGTTATATAGTTTTGCACTAGTACTTCACTTATATCTTTTAGAGCACGGTGGTGGATTTATTTTATAGAAACTATTGATCTCTCATGCTTCACTTAGATTATTTTGAGAGTCTGAAATAGCATGGTAATTTACTTAAATAATCCCAGTATGCTTGGTATTCTAGAATAATAAAAGAACTTCCTTATGAGTGTGTTGAATGCTATGAGAAGTTTGATACTTGATAATTGTTTTGAGATATGAAGATGGTGATAATAAAGTTATGCTAGTTGTGTAGTTGTGAATTTGAGAAATACTTGTGTTAAAGTTTGTGATTCACATACCATGCACGTATGGTGAACCGTCATGTGATGAAGTCGGAGCATGATTTATTTTTTTGATTGTCTTCCTTATGAGTGACAGTCGGGGACGAGCGATGGTCTTTTCCTACCAATCTATCCCCCTAGGAGCATGCACATAATACTTTGCTTTGATAACTTGTAGATTTTTGTTGAGTCCATGGATTATACGCACTTTTCTCACCCTTCCACCTTTGCTAGCCTCTCTAATACCGCGCACCTTTCGCCGGTATCATACACCCACCATATACCTTCATCAAAACAGCCACCATACCTACCTATTATGGCATTACCATGGCCATTCCGAGATAAATTGCCATGCAACTTTCCACCGTTCCGTTTATTATGACACACTCCATCATTGTCATATTGCTTAGCATGATCATGTAGTTAACATCATATTTGTGGCAAAGCCACCATTCGTAATTCTTTCATACGTGTCACTCTTGATTCATTGCATATCCCAGTACACCGCTGGAGGCATTCATATAGAGTCATATTTTGTTCTAAGTATCGAGTTGTAATTGTTGAGTTGTAAGAAAAATAAAAGTGTGATGATCATCATTATTAGAGCATTGTCCCAGTGAGGAAAGGATGATGGAGACTATGATTCCCCCACAAGTCGGGATGAGAATCCGGACGAAAAATAAAAAAGAAAGAAAGAAAGAAAAGAGGCCATAAAAAAAGAGAAAAGGTCCAACTAAAAATGGGAGAAAAAGAGAGAAGGGACAATGTTACTATCCTTTTACCACACTTGTGCTTCAAAGTAGCACCATGATATTCATGATAGAGAGTCTCCTATGTTATCACTTCCATATACTAGTGGGAATTTTTCATTATAGAACTTGGCTTGTATATTCCAATGATGGGCTTCCTCAAAATGCCCTAGGTCTTCATGAGCAAGCAAGTTGGATGCACACCCACTTAGTTTCTTTTGTTGGGCTTTGATATACTTATAGCTCTAGTGCATCCGTTGCATGGAATCCCTACTTACTCACATTGATATCTATTGATGGGCATCTCCATAGCTAG
Source organism: Triticum dicoccoides (assembly GCF_002162155.2). Classification (NCBI taxonomy): domain Eukaryota; kingdom Viridiplantae; phylum Streptophyta; class Magnoliopsida; order Poales; family Poaceae; genus Triticum; species Triticum dicoccoides. The sequence continues at coordinate 556,592,910 of NC_041388.1, read as the reverse complement.
TTGATACGCCTAGTTGATGTGATACTATCTTCTCCCTTTTTGTCTTCCCCACAACCACCATTCTATTCCACCTATAGTGCTATATCCATGGCTCACATTCATGTATTGCGTGAAGATTGAAAAAGATTGAGAACACCAAAAGTATGAAACAATTGCTTGGCTTGTCATCGGGGTTGTGCATGATTTAAATATTTTGTGCGTTAAGATGGAGCATAGCCAGACTATATGATTTTGTAGGGATAACTTTCTTTAGCCATGTTATTTTGAGAAGACATGATCGCTTTGTTAGCATGCTTGAAGTATCATTATTTTTATGTCAATATTAAAATTTTGTCTTGAATCTTTCGGATCTGAATATTCATACCACAATTAAGAAGAATTACAATAAAATTATGCCAAGTAGCACTCCGCATCAAAAATTCTATTTTTATCATTTACCTACTCGAGGACGAGCAGGAATTAAGCTTGGGGGTGCTTGATACGTCTCCAACGTATCTATAATTTTTTGATTACTCCATGCTATATTATCTACTGTTTTGGACATTATTGGGATTTATTATCCACTTTTATATTATTTTTAGGACTAACCTATTAACCGGAGGCCCAACCCAAAATTGATGTTTTTTGCCTGTTTTAGGGTTCTGAGGAAAAAGAATATCAAACGGAGTCCAAACGGAATGAAACCTTCGGGAACGTGATTTTCTTAATGAACAAGACCCGGGAGACTTGGACACTACATCAAGACACAAAAGTGGAGGCCACAAGGTAGGGGGCGCGCCTACCCCCAGGCGCGCCCTCCACCCTCGTGGGCCCCCTATTGCTCCACCGACGTATTCCTTCCTCCTATATATACCTACGTACCCCCAAATGATCAGATACGAAGCCAAAACCCTAATTCCACCGCCGTAACTTTCTGTATCCACGAGATCCCATCTTGGGGCCTGTTCCGGAGCTCCGCCGAAGGGGGCATCGATCACAGAGGGCTTCTACATCAACACCATAGCCCCTCCTATGAAGTGTGAGTAGTTCACCTCAGACCTACGGGTCCATAGTTAGTAGCTAGATGGCTTCTTCTCTCTTTTTGGATCTCAATACAATGTTCTCCCCCTCTCTTGTGGAGAACTATTCGATGTATCTTCTTTTTGCGGTGTGTTTGTTGAGACCGATGAATTGTGGGCTTATGATCAAGTCTATCTATGAACAATATTTGAATCTTCTCTGAATTATTTTATGTATCATTGGTTATCTTTGCAAGTCTCTTTCTTGCAATGGGAGAAGTGCTTAGCTTTGGGTTCAATCTTGCGGTGTCCTTTCCCAGTGACAGTAGGGGCAGCAAGGCACGTATTGTATTGTTGCCATCGAGGATAACAAGATGGGGTTTTCATCATATTGCATGAGTTTATCCCTGTACATCATGTCATCTTGCTTAAGGCGTTACTCTGTTTTCATTAACTTAATACTCTAGATGCATGCTGGATAGCGGTCGATGAGTGGAGTAATAGTAGTAGATGCAGGCAGGAGTCGGTCTACTTGTCTCAGACGTGATGCCTATATACATGATCATACCTAGATATTCTCATAACTATGCTCAATTCTATCAGTTGCTCAACAGTAATTTGTTCACCCACCGTAGAATACTTATGCTTTCGAGAGAAGCCATTAGTGAAACCTATGGCCCCCGGGTCTATCTGCATCATATTAGTCTCCTGCTACTTAGTTATTTCCTTTGCTTTTTACTTTGCTGTTATTTTACTTTGCATCTTTATCACAAAAATACCAAAAATATTATCTTATCATATCTATCAGATCTCACTCTCGTAAGTGGCCTTGTAGGGATTTACAACCCCTTATCGTGTTGGTTGCAAGGATTTATTTGTTTTGTGCAGGTATGAGGGACTAGCGTGTAGCCTCCTACTGGATTGATACCTTGGTTCTCAAAAACTGAGGGAAATACTTACGCTACTTTGCTGCATCATCCATTCCTCTTCGGGGAAAACTAACGCAGTGCTCAAGAGGTAGCACATTACTTGCTCGTTACAAATTACCTTGCTATCAAACTACGCTGCTACTTATAATTTCAGCACTTGCAGACATTACCTTGCTGAAAACCACTTATCATTTCCTTCTGCTCCTCGTTGGGTTCGACACTCTTACTTATCGAAAAGAGCTACAATTGATCCCCTATACTTATGGATCATCAAGGCTATTTTCTGGCGCCGTTGCCGGGGAGTGAAGCGCCTTTGGTAAGTGGAATTTGGTAAGGAAACATTTATATAGTGTGCTGAAATTTATTGTCACTTGTTACTATGGAAAACAATCCTTTGAGGGGTTTGTTCGGGGTATCTTTACCTCGACCGGAACCACAATTAGCTACCCCTTAACCGACTGCACCTACTGAAAATATTGAATATGAAATTACTTCGGTTATGATAGAACAACTGATAGCTAATCCTTATGCAGGAGATGGAACCGAACATCCTGATATGCATTTGATATATGTAGAATAAATTTGTGGATTGTTCAAGCTTGCAGGTTTACCCAGAGATGAAGTTATGAAAAAGGTTTTCCGCTTATCTTTGAAGGGAAAAGCATTGGCATGGTATAGGCTATGCGAGGATATTAGATCTTGGAATGGGAAGCGTTTGAAATTGGAGTTCCATCAAAAACATTATCCTATGCATCTAGTTCATCGTGATCGGAATTATATATATAATTTTTGGCCTCGTGAAGGTGAAAGTATCGCTCTATCTTGGGGGAGGCTTAAGTCAATGTTACATTCATGCCCCAATCATGAGCTCTTAGGAGAAATTATTATCCAAAACTTTTATGCTCGGCTTTCTCGTAATGATCAAACCATGCTCGATAATTCTTGTGCTGGATCTTTTATGAAGAAGACTATTGAATTCCGGTGGGATCTTTTGAAAAGAATTAAACGCAACTCTGAAGATTGGGAACTCGATGAAGGTAAAGAGTCAGGTATTAAACTTAACTATGATTGTATTAAATCTTTTATGGATACCAATGCTTTTCAAAAGTTTAGCACTAAATATGGACTTGACTCTGAGATAGTAGCCTCCTTTTGTGAATCATTTGCTACTCATGTTGATCTCCCTAAATAGAAGTGGTTTAAATATCACCCACCTATTAAAGAAGAAATCAAAGAACCGGTACCAGTTAAAGAAGAAACTATTATTTACAATGTTGATCCAGTTGTTCCTTCTGCTTATATTGAGAAACCATCTTTCCCTGTTAGGATAAAGGAACATGCTAAAGTTTCAACTGTGGTTAACAAATATTAGAACACCTAAACCTGATGAACAAATAAAAGTAGAACCTAGTATTGATATGGTTAAAGATCTCTTGGAAGAAAATGCAGATGGGCATGTTATTTACTTCTGTGAAGAAGCAGCTAGAATTGCCAAACCTGTTAAAAAGATAAACATAGACCTGTTGCTAGCATGCCCGTTGTCTTAGTTAAAATAGGAGATCAATGTTATCATGGTTTATGTGACATAGGTGCTAGTGTGAGTGTTATTCCTTACACATTATATCAAGAAATTATGAATGACATAACACCCGCAGAAATAGAAGACATAGATGTTACTATTAAACTTGCTAATAGAGACACTATATCACCAATTGGGATTGTTTGAGATGTTGAAGTCTTGTGTGGGAAAATAAAATACACTACTGATTTTCTTGTTCTTGGTTCCCCACAAGACGACTTTTGTCCCATTATCTTTGGTAGACCCTTCTTGAATACCGTTAATGCTAAAATAGATGCTAAGAAATAAATTGTCGGTGTTAGTTTTGGTGATGAGTCTCATGAGTTTAATTTTTCCAAGTTTAGTAGAAAGCTTCATGAAAAATAATTGTCTGGTAAGGATGAATTAATTGGTCTTGATTCTATTACCGTACCACCTACTGATCCTCTAGAACAATGTTTGCTAGACCATGAAAATGATTTACATATGCATAAAAGAATAAAATAGATAAGATTTTCTTTGAACAATGTCCTCTGCTTAAACACAACTTGCCTATTGAAACTCTAGGAGGTCCTCCTTCACCTAAAGGTGATCCTGTGTTTTAATTAAAACAATTGCCAGACACTTTGAAATATGCTTATCTTGATGAAAAGAGATATATCCTATTATTATTAGTGCTAACCTTCTAGAACATGAAGAAGAGAGATTATTGAAAGTTCTAAGGAAGCACCGAGCTGCTATTGGATATACTTTTGATGATTTAAAGGGCATTAGTCCCACTCTATGTCAGCACGAAATTAATATGGAACTTGACGCTAAACCCGTTGTTGATCACCAACGTCGGTTAAACATGAAGATGAAGGAAGTGGTAACAACGGAAATAAAACTTCTCGAAGCAGTTATAATCTATCCTATAGTTGATAGTAGATGGGTAAGTCTCGTTCATTGTGTCCCTAAGAAAGGAGGTATAACTATTGTTCCAAATGATAAGAATGAACTTATTCCACAAAGAATTGTTACAGGCTATAGAATGGTAATTGATTTTAGAAAATTGAACAAAGCAACTAGAAAAGATCATTACCCTCTGCCTTTTATTGATCAAATGCTTGAAAGATCATCTAAGCACACACATTTTTTCTTCCTTGATGGATCATCTAAGCACACACATGTTTCTCAACCTGATCAAGAAAAGACCACTTTTACTTGTCCCTTTGGAACCTATGCTTATAGACGTATGCCTTTCGGTTTATGTAATGCACCTGCTACTTTTCAAAGATTTATGACTACTATATTCTCTGACTTTTGTGAAAAGATTGTTGAGGTTTTCATGGACGACGTCTCTGTTTATGGGAAGTCTTTTGATGATTCTTCAAGCATTCTTGATTGAGTTTTGCAGAGATTCGAACAAACAAATCTTGTCTTGTATTGGAAGAAGTGCCACTTTATGGTTAATGAAGGCATTGTCTTGGGTCATAAATTTTTTGAAAGAGGTATTGAAGTGGACAAAGCAAAGGTTGATGCAATTGAGAAAATTCCATGTCCAAAAGATATAAAAGGTATTGGTAGTTTCTTAGGTCATGCTGGTTTCTATAGGAGATTTATCAAAGACTTTTCTAAAATTTCTAGGCCTCTTACGAATCTTTTGCAAAAGGATATTCCTTTTGTTTTTATGATGATTGTTTAGAAGCCTTTGAAACACTTAAGAAAGCCTTAATTTCTGCACCTATTGTTCAACCACCTGATTGGAACTTACCTTTTGAAATTATGTGTGATGCTAGTTATTATGTTGTTGGTGATGTTCTAGGACAAAGAGTTGATAAGAAACGGAATGTTATTCATTATGCTAATAAAACTCAAGATAGTGCTCAATGAAACTATGCTACTATTGAAAAGAATTCTTAGCGGTGATGTTTTCTTGTGATAAATTTAGATCTTACATTGTTGATTCAAAAGTAAATGTTCACACTGATCATACTGCTATTAAATATCTTATGGATAAGAAAGATGATAAACCTAGACTTATTTGATGGGTTCTCTTGTTACAAGAATTTGATTTACATATCATTGATAGAAAAGGAGCTGAGAACCCCATAGATGATAATTTATCTAGGCTTGAAAATGTGCCTGATGACCCACTACCATTTGATGATAGTTTTCCTTACGAGTAGTTAGCTGCAATAAATGTTGCTCATAGTACTCCTTGGTATGCTGACTATGCTAATTACATTGTTGATAAATATTTACCACCTAGCTTTACATACCAACAAAATAAAAAAATTCTTCTATGATTTAAGACATTACTTTTGGGATGACCCACATCTTTATAAAGAAGGAGTAGATGGTATTATTATACATTGTGTAGCTGATCATGAACAGGGACAAATCCTACAGAAATGTCACTCCGAAGCTTATGGAGGGCATCATGCTGGAGATAAAAGTGCTCACAAGGTATTGCAATCTGGATTTTATTGGCCTACTCTCTTCAAGGATGCTTGTAAGTTTGTCTTATCTTGTGATTCATGTCAAAGAATAGGTAATATCAGTAAGCGTCAAGAAATGCCTATGAACTATTCACTTGTTGTTGAACCATTTGATGTTTGGGGATTTGATTACATGGGACCATTTCCTTCCTCTAATGGGTATACACATATTTTGGTTGTTGATTATGTTACTAAATGGGTAGAAGCTATTCCAACCAGTAGTGTTGATCACAACACCTCTATTAAAATGCTTAAGGAAGTTATTTTCCCAAGGTTTGGAGTCCCTAGATATTTAATGACTGATGGTGGTTCACACTTTATTCATGGTGCTTTCTGTAAAATGCTTGCCAAGTATGATGTTAACCATAGAATTGCACCACCTTATCATCCTCCGTCTAGTGGTCAAGTTGAACTTAGTAATAGAGAAATAAAATTAATTTTGTGAAAGACTGTCAATAGCTCCAGGAAGAATTGGTCTAAGAAATTAGATGATGCACTTTCGGCATATAGAACAACATATAAAAATAATATGGGTATGTCTCCTTATAAAATGGTTTATGGAAATGCTTGTCATTTGCCTCTTGAGTTAGAACATAAAGCATATTGGGCCATCAAAGAGCTTAACTATGATTTCAAACTTGCTGGTGAAAAGAGGTTATTTGTTATTAGTTCTTTAGATGAATGGAGAACCCAAGCTTATGAAAATGCAAAATTATTCAAAGAAAAAGTTAAAAGATGGCATGGCAAAAGAATCCAAAAGCATGAGTTTAAAGTCGGGGAATATGTTCTTTTGTACAACTCTCGTTTTAGAGTCTTTGCTGGAAAAGTCCTCTCAAAGTGGGAAGACCCCTACGTTATTGAGGAGGTTTATCGGTCTGGAGCCATCAAAATAAATAATGCCGAAGGTACTAACCCCAAGGTTGTCAATGGGCAACGAATAAAACATTATATCTCAGGTACACCCATTAATGTTGAAAGTAATATTATCCAAACTTTGACACCGTAAGAACACATAAAAGAGTCCTTCTAGAACACTCCAAAATCGTGAAAATAAAGAGGTACGTGATACGGTAAGTAAACAGACTCCAAAAATCCGCAAAAATATTTTTTATCAGTTTCGGAATATTTAGAAAAATAGGAAAATAAGAAACTTTCAGGAAGCGTACCCTGGTGGGAACAAGACACCAGGGCGCGCCAGGCTTTCCTGACACGCCCAGGTGGGTTGTGCCTACCTGGGACACCTTTCGGACTCCATTTTTCTTCCGTTTTCTTGTTTCCCAAGATAAAAAAATCTATATATACTTCCCAAACCTGTTAATCATCGTATTGCGGAGAAATCCTCTGTTCTCTTTTCTTGCTATTTTTAATCAGATCTGTTGTGTCAAGCATCATGTCTTCTTCTTCCTCCAACAACGTGGAAGAGGATGCTTGGTTGATGAAGATTGAGCTGAAGAGAGAAGAGCCCGCAGAAGCCGCCAGGGGAGATGGGAGCAAGGAGGTTACCGTAGGTCAGCCTTCGGTCTTTGAACAAGCACTGCCAGCCGAGGAGGAAGAGGAAGATATCCTTAAACCTTACCTTGCTCACCTTACTCCTGCTGAGATTGAAGCCATTCGCATCATTGAAATAGTTCGCATACAAAATAAGTATCTCACTCATGAAAATATTCTGCATCAAGAGCATATCATCCACCTCCGGAGCGTCATCCGTCGATTGGAGAATCTCTTGATCCTTAAGGATAGGATCGCTTCATCACCACCACCATCATCTTCACCACCAAAGGAGAATTGAGTATCAGGTATTTGAACTCCCCTTGGCTTCCGCCAAGCTTGGAGAAGGTGCCTCGGTATCGTATCATCCCACTATCTTTTTGCCTTAGATGAATAAAAGTTTAGTTCGATCCTTTCTTCTTTGATAGTTTTCTTAGTGATCTATCCTTGTAATCGTGTGCAAGATATATAATAAAGTTTAGTTTGAGTTTTTGCTTTCTTTACTTTCATGTTGCAAATAAAAGAAAAGGAGAAAGGAAAAAAATAAAAGAAAGTAAATAAATCAAAAAGATCATATACTAATCTTATGGTAGGTGATGACACCACATAAGGAAAAGTATAAGTAGAAAATTTTATTAGAGATTGACAAACATAGCATTATTCAATGATGCAACTCATGAAAGAATTAATAAGGGAAGATAAGATTCACATATAAATATACTATCCTAGAAATCTTTTGTGATTGTGAGCCCTCATCAAAATATTATATGGCAAAATTGTTGACGTTGGACAAGGAAGACAACTTAATGGTTTATGTTTGTATGTATCCACATAGAAGTCATATTTACATAGATCCTTTAACATGTGGTGCTTGCCCCCTATCTTTGCTAGCTAAAAAATCCGCACTAAGTAGGGATACTACTTGTGCATCGAAAAACCCTTAAACCCAAATCTTATTTTCAAGAGTCCATCATACCTACCCAGGTATTGAGCAAGATCCCTCAAGTAAGTTGTCGTCGGTGCAAAAAAGGCAATAAAAATTGCTTCTAAAAGTGTGAGATCATTTAGTGTAAGAGAAAATTGAGTGTTACACGAACTTGTGATGGTGAAGAATAAAAGAGACAGACTGCATAATAAAGGTCGCTATCACAAGGGGCAATGCAATGTGACGTTCTTCTGCACTAAGGGGTTGAGCATACAAACAAATAAGCGCATGGCAACCTCTGCTTCCCTCTGTGAAGGGCCTATCTTTTACTTTTATGTAAAGAGTCAAAGTTTTCCTTCTATCCCTTTTTATTTTTCTCCTTTGGCAAGCATCATGTGATGAGGAAAGATCTAGGCACATATGTCTAGTTGAATATGTATAGCATAAGTTATTATTGTTGACATCACCCTTGAGGTGAATACGTTGGGAGGAGAAACTATAAGCCTCTATCTTTCTATGAGTCCGTTTGAAACGTTTTGCTCATGTGTACGCAGTGAGTGTTAGAAATCATAGAAGACTATATGATGGTTGAGTATGTGGACTTTCCGAAAGGCTTCGATACGTGACCCTTCCTGAAAAGATGATGAACTGTAGTTGCAAAGTTGACTAAGAACATAGTTTGTTGGTTTTTAATAGAGTTTTTTGCTTTATACTTCAATAGTGTGATGAATTATCACTTATTCATGAGAAGTATATGATAAAAGTTTTCTGATAAGAGTCTTATGTTTAAGTTTGCTATTATAATAATGAACATGATCCTTCTATGTCCGTATTTTGTTTTTATCGACACCTCTCTCTGTAAGCATGTGGACATCTTTTCGATTTCGGTTTTTGCTTGAGGACAAGCAAGGTTTAAGCTTCGGGGAGTTGATATGTCCATTTTGCATCATGTTTTCTTACTGTTATTTATGATGTTTTTATCCACAATAATGCTTTTTGGAGTAATTCTAATGTCATTTCTCTTATAATATGAAGGTATACACAAAGAGGGAGAATTCCGGCAGCTGGAAATCTGGACCTGGAAAAGCTAAGTCAGGCCACCTATTCTGCACAACTCCAAACAAGCTGAAACTTCACAGAGATTTTTTATCAAATATATGATGAATATTGGAGAAAATAACTACCAAAGGGGGCCCACCAGGTGGGCACAACCCACCTAGGCACGCCACGGAGCCCACGCGCGCCCTGGTGGGTTGTGCTCACCCAGGACCACCTCTGGTGCCCATCTTCTGGTAGTCATTTTGACCTAGAAAAAAATAAGTAGAGTACTTTCAGGACAGAGCGCCACTGTCTTGAGGCGGAACTTGGGCAAGAGCACTTTTGCCCTCCGACAAAGCGATTCCGCCGGCGGAACTTCCCTCCCGGAGGGGGAAATCATCGTCATCATCATCACCAACAACTCTCCCATCTTGGGGAGGGCAATCTCCATCAACATCTTCAACAACACCATCTCATTTCAAACCCTACTTCATCTCTTGTGTTCAATCTTGTTACCAGAACTATAGATTGGTGCTTGTGGGTGACTAGTAGTGTTGATTACATCTTGTAATTGATTACTATATGGTTTATTTGGTGGAAGATTATATGTTTAGATCCAATATGCTATTTAATACCACCATGATCTTGAGCATAACTATCATTTGTGAGTAGTTACTTTTGTTCTTGAGGTCATGGGGGAAATCATGTTGCAACTAATCATGTGAACTTGATATGTGTTTGATATTTTGATAGTATGTATGTTGTGATTCCCTTAGTGGTGTCATGTGCGAAGGAAATATGCCCTAGAGGCAATAATAAAGTTGTTATTTTATATTTCCTTATAACATGATAAATGTTTATTATTCATGCTAGAATTGTATTTACCGGAAACTTGATACATCTGTGGACACATAGACCAAACACCGTGTCCCTAGTAAGCATCTACTAGACTAGCTTGTTAATCAAAGATGGTTAAGTTTGCTAACCATAGACATGTGTTGTCATTTTATGAAGGGGGTCACATCATTAGGAGAATGATGTGATGGACAAGACCCATTCGTTAGCTTAGCATAATGATCATTCAGTTTTATTGCTATAGCTTTCTTCATGTCATATACATATTTGTTTGACTATGAGATTATGCAAACCCCGGATACCGGAGGAATACCTTGTGTGCTATCAAACGTCACAACGTAACTGGGTGATTATAAAGATGCTCTACAGGTATCTCCAAAGGTGTTTGCTGGGTTGGCATAGATCGAGATTAGGATTTGTCACTCCGAGTATCGGAGAGGTATCTCTGGGCCCTCTCGGTAATGCACATCATGATAAGCCTTGCAAGCAATGTGACTAATGATTTAGTTACAGGATGATGCATTACGGAACGAGTAAAGAGACCTGCCGGTAACGAGATTGAACTAGGTATGAAGCTACCGACGATGGAATCTGGGGCAAGTGACATACCGATGACAAAGGGAATGACGTATGTTGTCATTGCGGTTTGACCGATAAAGATCTTCATAGAATATGTAGGAACCAATATGAGCATCCAGGTTCCGTTGTTGGTTATTGATCAGAGATGTGTCTCGATCATGTCTGCATAGTTCTCGAACCCGTAAGGTCCGCACTCTTAACTTTTCGATGATGATTTTGTATTATATGAGTTATGTGATTTGGTGACCGAATGTTGTTCGGAGTCCCGGATAAAATCACGGACATGATGAGGAGTCTCGAAGTGGTTGAGAGGTAAAGATTCATATATAGGATGATAGTATTCGGACACCGGAAGTGTTCTGGAGGTACCGGGTACGTATCGGGTCACCGGAAGGGGCACCCCCCCCCCCGCAAAGATATGGGCCTTATCGGGCCAAGGGAAGGAGAGACCAGCCCCTAAGGGGCTAGTGCGCCCCCATATGGGCCGGCCTAAGTGGAGAAAGGAAAAGGGGAGGAGGAAAGGAAATAGAGAGAACAGGATTCCCCCTTCCTTTCCCCTCTCCCCTCTTTCCTTCCCCCCTTCGGAGATAAGGAAAGGGGGAGGTCGAATTGGAGGATGCCCCCAAGTAGGATTCCTCCTACTTGGGGCGCCCCATGGTTGTCCCCCTCCCCTCCCACCTATATATATGTGGGGAGGGGGAGTCTAGAACACACAACAAACATTGTTAGCCGTGTGTGGCTCCCTCTCCATAGTTTACACCTCCAATCATATTCACGTAGTGTTTAGGCAAAGCCCTGCGTGGATCACTTCACCATCACCGTCTGACGGTGTCCTAGACTAGGGGGTACTCACCACGTCGTCTCCCGACTAGTGGGTCGGGCCTAGGACGCCCATGATGATTCACTAATGGGCCACTTCGGGCAGCCCATGCTGAATACAAGGAGGATTCCACAAGACTCTGTGCACAAGACAAGGACTCCTCTAAACCCTAGGCCTATGGTGCATATATAAACCGAGGCCAGGCTAGTCAATAGAAAATCTAATTTTCATTAGAACAATCTCGTCGTAGATACATGTACTATGTACTACACTCCATATGAATACAATCAAAAGCAGGACGTAGGGTTTTACCTCCATCAAGAGGGCCCGAACCTGGGTAAAATCCTATGTCCATGTTACCATCGCTCCAAGACGCCTAGGTTAGGACCCCTACTATGAGATATGCCAGATATAGAACTGACATTGGTGCTTTCATTGAGAGCCTGCTGGCAGTCGCCACGGTGCGATGGGAATTCGGATCGTCTCATCGGAGCTGAGCTTCATGGTTGATGTCGACATCTTTGCCGCCGGCTCGACTGGTCACCTCGGCTGGAACGAGGACCGCACTCCATGTTAGATCATCAAGATCATAGGGATACTTTCATCATCATCAGCTCAAATCTCAACCGAGACAATGAAAAAGTCGTCCATGAAACCTAGGGGGCCATCGTCAACATTGCCCTCGTGCGATCGCACAGTTTTTTATGTACACCAGATTTGTTTTTGCTGCCACCGTCTCCTCAGAATTCTATTTGACGAACCCTTTGGTGGAATTGTGCGGAATTAAGTATGCAACAATCCTGTAAAATTTTGTCACCTTCCGATGAAGGAATCTCCGGCGATCTATGATATACCGGAGGCCTGTCGAGTCTCGACGGGAATCTGGATGAGTTTAGAGCGTGGTCTCCAGATTCTAGCTCGAAGATTATTTGAGAAATCCAACCGTTCATATTCTGCGGAATTTTCATATCTACCACCTCTCAAAATTTCAGCTCGATCCGACCGTTCAAACTCCGGGAACCTTCCGATTAGTGCATCACTTTTCGGATATGTTTTCTACGCGAATACGAATCCGACCTGAGTTCATCTTTCTTCATGAATGAGATGTTGGATAACCTTTCTGGAAGAATCTCTTTCTAGGGGATTGTGCATTGTTCTTAAACAGGTGCCCATAAAATTTTAAGCCTTTTTTAAGGTATTCTTCACTATCACGCTGGTGTCAAACTAGTCCAGCCACATTGCTCCACGGCTGCCGACCTGCATTAGACACGTTGTTGCTTTGTTGAGCCGAACTCAACTTCTTCGGATCATCATCTCGGCGAGCCGAACAAGAGTTCGGCTTCGTGAAGTATAAATCATCACCAGCATCGCCGCCCCATGGATTACACGGAGCGGGCGCATCGGCATCATCGCACGGTCACTTCATCAAGCCGACATTAACCGCGTCACAAGTCATGACCTGCATTAGCATGGCCGCATTGTTGCTTCTTCAAGCCGATGTCCATCACGCCGAACTGCTTCAACACCTCTGCTGACATGGCAGCTGCAACGTCTCCTTACCGACCCGCTCCGTCACCTCGGCTAGACCGGGGGCTTCACTATCTCTTCATCAACCTACTCCGAAGACTTCGGCTCACCAGCTGACCAACTTCGTCACGTTAGCTGGACCAGGGGCTTTACCTCGGCGAGCCAACCTTTGCCAACATCGCCGTGCTGTCGCTTCATCGCCCATCAGGCAGTGGGTGTGCGGATCGAACCCCAATTTTGGGAGTAACCTTTCTTCAAATTGCTACAACAGATAAATCAGGTGCTATTAATTCTTGTAATTTTTGTTGCTTGGGTTTACTTTTTTCGAGGAATTATTACTCTTGTTTGTTCCATCATCTGTACACAGGTCTATCAAGTGATGGCCGCATTAACGATGTTTGCGTGATGGTTCGGTCAATTTTCCGTCTGCAGTTCAGCGAATGCCTCATCAGGGACTCGGACCGCCCTGTGAATACAGACTTTGTCACACCAGCGCCCTGCACCGACATTGGCTTCGAAGCCAGGACACATCTCTTTAAAAAAATATTTTGCATAAATTAATTATGCGAGGTTTTCTTCTATATTTATATTATTATTTCTTGGACTGCACTATTTTACATGTGTAGGTAATCGACTTCAACTACGTCACGCGGTCACTTCGGCAAGCTGATGTCGTTGTCCCAATCGACTCGCATGATCACCTTATTGGTCGATTTGCCATACCGACATGTACGGTTGCCTCGAGGACTTCAGCATCGCTGAGAAAGCTCTACCTCATCGAGTGTTCGGCACATGGGCCATATTTCTTTTATTACTCACTTTGCATAAATTATTAATTATGCAACAAATTTTTATTTTATTTTATTATTATTACTATTATCTCCAGCTTGCACTATTTTCTGTGCACAGGTAAATGATCCAGATTGGGCAGCGCTGTCACCTCGGCGTACCGACGTACCATGTCACCTTGGCTGGACCGGGGCTTCGTCATCATATCATTAACCCACACCACAGACTTCAGCATCATACTGCCGGCCTGCTCCGTCGCCTCATTCGTACTGGACACTACTAGGAAAAGGCCTACTAGTGGCGCACCAGTTTTGCCTACTAATGGTGCACTACTAGTGCGCCACTAGTACCACTCCACTACTATTTTTTACTAATGGCGCACCACTGGTGCACCATTAGTATACCAGATACTAATGGCGCACCTGTAGTGCGCCATTAGTATGCCTAGAGGTGCGCCATTACTATCTGACTTAGTAATGGCGCACCACATAGAAGTGCGCCATTAGTAATAAAAAAATTCAATTTTTTTTAAATTTTTTAAAAAAAGATTCCAATTTTTTTATTTTTTTAATCTCGGGTCACTATGGCTTAATCTCGGGTCAATATGCTTAATCTCAGGTCAAATCGCACTCCGTGGTCAAACTTCCTGAAAGGTCACCCATCCTCACACTACTCCAGCCCAAGCACGCTCAACTTCATAGTTCTATCCAACCCCAACACCAGCTCACTTCACACGAACTTGTTGATATATCTAGCATATCAATCCTATTAAACCTTGTTGATGTTTAGGACTTTGTTCATGTTCATGAGTGTGATGAAATTTTGAAAAAATATTTCAAACTTCCGTTCATCTTACTTATCATATTTTGAAAAAAAAATCCCGAAAAAAAATCGAAACTAATTTTTTTCTGTTACTAGTGGCGCATGTAGCATACGGTGCACCACTAGTAAGTTTGAAATTTTTTGGATTTTTTTGCCTCCAGATCTTAAAAGCCCCGTAACTTTTTTCTGTTAGGTTTTTGAGGATTTTGAAAATGTTTAACGGGATTCCCCCTGTTAAATTTGGATGTAACTTTTCGAGTAGATGATTTTTCATATAGAAAACTTTTTAATCCGAGTTCGTATGCAAAAGTTATGCCCATTTTACAAATTCCAGAGAGATTTTGCAAATAAAGTCGAAATTCATATTTGTAAATTTTCCCAACAACTAGACCACATATCACATGGGAAACTTATTTTCTTTTAT
>NC_041388.1:556546014-556577270 GCF_002162155.2 Triticum dicoccoides | reverse complement strand
CGCCATTACTAGTTAAACTAGTAATGGCGCACCACTCCCACGGTGCGCCATTACTAGTTTTCAAAAAATATTAAAAAAATTGCAACAATTTTGAAAAAAATTACTAGTGACGCACCGTGGATGTGGTGCGCCATTACTAGTTAAACTAGTAATAGCGCACTATCCGCTGGTGCGCCATTACTAGTTTTGAAAAAAAAATAAAAAATTTTGAAAAAAAAATTGAATTTTTTTTACTAATGGCGAACTGATACGTCTCCAATGTATCTATAATTTTTGATTGCTCCTTGCTATATTATCTACGATTTTGGACTATATTGGGCTTTATTTTCCACTTTTATATTATTTTTGGGACTAACCTATTAACTGAAGGCCCAACCCAGAATTGATGTTTTTTTGCCTATTTCAGTGGTTCGAAGAAACGGAATATCAAACGGAGTCCAAACGGAATAAAATCTTCGGGAACGTGATTTTCTCACCGAACGTGATCCAGGGGACTTGGACCCGCTCCAAGGAACAAAAGAGGCGGTCACGAGGGTGGGGGGCGCGCCCCCCCTAGGGCGCACCTCCCTACCTCATGGGCCCCTCGTTGCTCCTCCGGCGTACTTCTTCCACCTATATATACACACGTACCCCCAAACGATTAGAACAGGAGCCAAAAACCTAATTCCACTGCCGCAACTTTCTGTATCCACGAGATCCCATCTTGGGGCCTATTCCGAAGCTCCGTCGGAAGAGGGCCGTCATCATGGAGGGCTTCTACATCATCCTAGCCTCTCCGATGAAGTGTGAGTAGTTTACCTCAGACCTTCGGGTCCATAGTTAGTAGCTAGATGGCTTCTTCTCTCTCTTTGAATCTCAATACAAAGTTCTCCCCCTCTCTTGTGGAGATCTATGCGATGTAATCTTGTTTTGCGGTGTGTTTGTTGAGATCGATGAATTGTGGGTTCATGATCAAGTCTATCTATGAATAATATTTGAATCTTCTCTGAATTCTTTTATGTATGATTGGTTATCTTTGCAAGTCTCTTCGAATTATCTGTTTGGTTTGGCCAACTAGATTGGTAGTTCTTGCCATGGGAGAAGTGCTTAGCTTTGGGTTCGATCTTGCGGTGTCCTTACACAGTGACAGAAGGGGCAGCAAGGCACATATTGTATCATTGCCATCGAGGATAACAAGATGGGGTTTATTTCATATTGCATGAATTTATCTCTCTACATCATGTCATCTTGCTTAAGGCATTACTCTGTTGTTAACTTAATACTCTAGATGCATGCTGGATAACGGTCGATGAGTGGAGTAATAGTAGTAGATGCAGAATCCTTTCGATCTACTTGTCACGGACGTGATGCCTATATACATGATCATGCCTAGATATTCTCATAACTATGCTCAATTCTGTCAATTGCTCAACAGTAATTTGTTCACCCACCGTAGAATACTTATGCTCTTGAGAGAAGCCACTAGTGAAACCTATGGCCCTTGGGTTCTCATCATATCAATCTCCATCACTTTAATCTTGCTTTGCGTTTTACTTTGCTTTTACTTTTTACTTTGCATCTTTATACCAAAAATATTATATCTATCAGATCTCACTCTTGTAAGTGACCGTGAAGGGATTGACAACCCCTAATCGCGTTGGTTGCGAGTAGCTATTGCTTTGTGCAGGGATGAGGGACTTGAGCGTGGGCTCCTACTGGATTGATACCTTGGTTCTCAAAAACTAAGGAAAATACTTACGCTACTCTGCTGCATCATCCCTTCCTCTTCGGGGAAAACCAACGCAAGCTCAACACGTAGCAAGAAGGATTTCTGGCGCCGTTGCCGGGGAGTCTACGCAAAAAGTCAACATACCAAGTACCCATCACAATCCCTATCTCTCACATTACATTATTTGCAATTTGCCTCTCGTTTTCCTCTCCCCCCAATTCACCCTTGCCATTTTATTCACCCTCTCTCTCTCTATCCTCCCTCTCTATTTGCCTGTTTTGCCCGCTTTCTTTTTGTTTGCTCGTGTGTTAGTTTGCTTGTTTGTCACTATGGCTCAACCAAGATTCGGTGATCTTCACCTTAAAAGGTTAGAGGAGATCGAAAACAACGTTAGGAAATTTATGGTTTTACAATTTGAGCATAATAATTTCTTTGGGAACGAGCTTAAAGAACAAAAAAGTTTTATGAGTTATATGAATAAAGAGCTTGATGATATGTCTAAGGAATTTGATGGCATAAGATCCCAAATTGCTCGTCTAGAAAAGATGACTGCTGAGATTTCGGATATGGAAGCCACCTTAGTTAATAAGATGGCCGCTAAACCGGATTCCTATGAAAATCAAGATGAAGATCAAGTTATTGATGTGTCCCCTATTAAATCTTTGTTTTGCAATATGAATCTTGATGAAACTGAATATGATCTTCCTTTACCTAGAAGGCGTTCTAAAAATTCTGAGTATTTAGATCTTAATGATGAAATTGATGAAAGTGGGATTGAAAGAAATAAAAATCTAGATGTTACTAAACCCACTATGTTGGATTTCAAGGAATTTAATTATGAAAGTTGCTCTTTAATTGATTGTATTTCCTTGTTGCAATCCGTGCTAAATTCTCCACATGCTTATAGTCAAAATAAAGCCTTCACCGAACATATTGTTGATGCCTTGATGCAATCTTATGAAGAAAAACTTGAGTTGAAAGTTTCTATCCCTAGAAAACTCTATGATGAGTGCAAATCAACTATTAAAATTAAAATTAAAGATCATGAGTTTTATGCTTTGTGTGATTTGGGTGCTAGTGTCTCTACTATTCCCAAGACTTTGTGTGATTTGCTAGATTTCCGTAATTTCGATGATTTCTCTCTAAACTTGCATCTTGAAGATTCCACTATTAAGAAACCTATGGGAAGGATTAATGATGTTCTTATTGTTGCAAATAGGAATTATGTGCCCGTAGATTTCATTGTTCTTGATATAGATTGCAATCCTTCTGGCCCTATTATTCTTGGTAGACCTTTCCTTAGAACGGTTGGTGCGATTATTGATATGAAGGAAGGGAATATTAGATTTCAATTCCCATTAAAAAAGGGCATGGAACACTTTCCAAAAAAGAAAATAAAATTACCATATGAAACTATCATGAGAGCCATTTATGGATTGCCTACCAAAGATGGCAATACCTAGATCTATCCTCGCTTTTATGCCTAGCTAGGGGCGTTAAACGATAGCGCTTGTTGGGAGGCAACACAATTTTTTTTCTTCCTTGATTTTTGCTCCTGCTTAGTAATAAATAAATTATTTATCCTCTGTTTTGGTTGTGTTTTTTGTGTTTAATTAGTGTTTCTGCCAAGTAGAACCGTTGGGAAGACTTGGGGAAAGTCTTGTTGAGCTTGCTGTAAAAAACAGAAACTTTAGCGCTCACGAGAACTACTGTAATTTTTATTTTAAGAGTGATATTTAGTTAATTCTTTCTTCATATGATTAATAGATAAATTCCTCACGTCCAGAAATTTATTTTAGAATTTTTGGGGTTCCAGATCTTGCGCTAGAAACAGATTACTACAGACTGTTCTGTTTTTGACAGATTCTGTTTTTCGTGTGTTGTTTGCTTATTTTGATGAATCTATGGATAGTAAAATAGTTTATAATCCATAGAGAAGTTGGAATACAGTAGGTTTAACACCAATATAAATAAATAATGAGTTCATTACATTACCTTGAAGTGGTCTTTTGTTTTCTTTCGCTAACGGAGCTCACGAGTTTTCTATTTTGAGTTTTGTGTTGTGAAGTTTTCAAGTTTTGGGTGAATTCTTTTGATGGATCATGGAACAAGGAGTGGCAAGAGCCTAAGCTTGGGGATGCCCATGGCACCCCCAAGATAATCCAAGGACACCAAAAAGTCAAAGCTTGGGGATGCCCCAGAAGGCATCCCCTCTTTCGTCCACTTCCATCGATAATTTACTTGGAGCTATATTTTTATTCACCAACATGATATGTGTTTTGCTTGGAGCGTCTTGTATTATTTGTGTCTTTATGTCTTAGTATGCCACAATCATACTTACTGTACACACCTTTTGAGAGAGCCATACATGAATTAAAATTTGATAGAATACTCTATGTGCTTCACTTATATCGTTTGAGCTAAGTAGTTTTGCTCTATGTGCTTCACTTATATCTTTTGAGCTAAGTAATTTTGCTCTATGTGCTTCACTTATATATTTTGAGCTAAGTACTTTGCTCTATGTGCTTCACTTATATCTTTTGAGCTAGATAATTTTGCTCTGTGTGCTTCACTTATATCTTTTGAGTGTTATAATTTTGCTCTATGTGCTTCACTTAGATCTTTTAGAGCACGGTGGTGGATTCGTTTTAAAGAAACTATTGATCTCTAATGCATCACTTAAATTATTTCGAGAGTCTCTTAATAGCATGGTAATTTTCTTAATAATAATATGCTTGGTAATCAAGATTTGTGAAACTTTCTTTTGGGTGTGTTGAATACTAAGAAAAGATTGAAGCATGATAATTGTTTTGAGATATGGAGGTGATAATATTGAAGTCATGCTAGTTGAGTAGTTGTGAATTTAAAGAATACTTGTGTTAAGGTTTGTTATTCCCGTAGCATGCACGTATGGTGAATCGTTATGTGATGAAGTCGGAGCATGATTTATTTATTGATTGTCTTCCTTATGAGTGGCGGTCGGGGACGAGCGATGGTCTTTTCCTACCAATCTATCCCCCTAGGAGCATGTGTGTAATACTTTTCTTTGATAACTTCTAGATTTTTGCAATAAGTATATGAGTTCTTTATGACTAATGTTGAGTCCATGGATTATATGCACTCTCACCCTTCCACCTTTGCTAGCCTCTCTAATATCGCGCACCTTTCGCCGGTATCATACACCTACCATATACCTTCCTCAAAACAGCCACCATACCTACCTATTATGGCATTTCCATAGCCATTCCGAGATATATTGCCATGCAACTTTCCACCATCTAGTTCATCATGACACATTCATCATTGTCATATTGCTTAGCATGATCATGTAGTTGACATAGTATTTGTGGCAAAGCCACCGTTCAGAATTTTTTCATACTTGTCACTCCTGATTCATTGCATATCCCGGTACACCGCCGGAGGCATCCATATAGAGTCATACTTTGTTTTACAATCGAGTTGTAATCATTGAGTTGTAAATAAATAAAAGTGTGATGATCATCATTCAATAGAGCATTGTCCCAATAAAAAAAGAGAGAGAAAGGCCAAAGAAAAAAAGAAGGCCCAAAAAAAGGGGCAATGCTTCTATCCTTTTTCCACACTTGTGCTTCAAAGTAGCACCATGATATAGCGAGTCTCATATATTGTGCTTCAAAGTAGCACCATGATCTTCATATAGAGAGTCTCATATGTTGTCACTTTCATATACTAGTGGGAATTTTACATTATATAACTTGGCTTGTATATTCCAATGATGGGCTTCCTCAAAAAATTGCCCTAGGTCTTCGTGAGCAAGAAAGTTGGATGCACACCCACTAGTTTCTTTTGTTGAGCTTTCATACATTTATAGCTCTAGTGCATCCGTTGCATGGCAATCCCTACACACTCACATTGATATCTATTGATGGGCATCTCCATAGCCCGTAGATACGCCTAGTTAATGTGAGACTATCTTCCCCTCCTTTTTGTCTTCTCCACAACCACCATTCTATTCCACCTATATGAAGGAAATATGCCCTAGAGGCAATAATAAAGCTATTATTTATTTCCTTATATCATGATAAATGTTTATTATTCATGCTAGAATTGTATTAACCGGAAACATAATACATGTGTGAATACATAGACAAACAGAGTGTCACTAGTATGCCTCTACTTGACTAGCTCGTTGATCAAAGATGGTTATGTTTCCTAACCATAGACATGAGTTGTCATTTGATTAACAAGATCACATCATTAGGAGAATGATGTGATTGACTTGACCCATTCCGTTAGAATAGCACTTGATCATTTAGTTTGTTGCTATTGCTTTCTTCATGACTTATACATGTTCCTATGACTATGAGATTATGCAACTCCCGTTTATCGGAGGAACACTTTGTGTGCCACCAAAGGTCACAACGTAACTGGGTGATTATAAAAGTGCTCTACAGGTGTCTCCGAAGGTACTTGTTGGGTTGGCGTATTTCGAGATTAGGATTTGTCACTCCGATTGTCGGAGAGGTATCTCTAGGCCCTCTCGGTAATGCACATCACTTAAGCCTTGCAAGCATTGCAACTAATGAGTTAGTTGCAGGATGATGTATTACGGAACGAGTAAAAAGACTTGCCAGTAATGAGATTGAACTAGGTATTGAGATACCGACGATCGAATCTCGGGCAAGTAACATACCGATGACAAAGGGAACAACGTATTTTGTTATGCGTCCGACCGATAAAGATCTTCGTAGAATATGTAGGAGCCAATATGGGCATCCAGGTCCCACTATTGGTTATTTACCAGAGAGGTGTCTCGGTCATGTCTACATAGTTCTCGAACTCGTAGGGTCCGCACGCTTAACGTTCATTGACGATATAGTACTATATGAGTTATGTATGTTGATGACCGAATGTTGTTAGGAGTCCGGGATGAGATCACGGACATGACAAGGAACTCCGGAATGGTCCGGAGATAAAGTTTGATATATGGGATAGTAGTGTTTGATCTCTGGAAGGCTTCCGGAATCCACCGGAAGGGGTTCCGGATGTTTCCCGAAATGTTTGGGCACGAGAACACTTTATCTGGGCCAAAGGGAAAAGCCCATGAGGCTTTTGGAAAGTGCAAAAGGAAGTTTTGCGGAGACCAGAGGGTAGACGCCAGGAACCCTGGCGTCTAGGGGGTAGACGTCGGGAACCCTGGCGTCTAGCCCTGGAGTCCGAGAAGGACTCTTGCCTTTCGGGTAAAACCGACTTTGAGGAGGCTTTCACTCCAAGTTTCGACCCCAGGGCTCAACATATACATAGAGGGGTAGGGCTAGCACCAAAGACACATCAAGAAACACCAAGCCGTGTGCCGGAAACCCCGTCCCCTCTAGTTTATCCTCTGTCATAGTTTTCGTAGTGCTTAGGTGAAGCCCTGCGGAGATTGTTCTTCACCAACACCGTCACCACGCCGTCGTGCTTCCGGAACTCATCTACTACTTCGCCCCTCTTGCTGGATCGAGAAGGTGAGGACGTCACCGAGCCGAACGTGTGCAGAACTCGGAGGTGTCGTGCTTTCGGTACTTGGATCGGTCGGACGTGAAGGCGTACGACTACATCAACCGCGTTGATATAACGCTTCCGCAAACGGTCTACGAGGGTACGTAGACAACACTCTCCCCTCTCGTTGCTATGCATCACCATGATCTTGCGTGTGCGTAGGAATTTTTTTTGAAATTACTATGTTCCCCAACAGTGGCATCTGAGCCTAGGTTTTATGTGTTGATGTTGTGCACGAGTAGAACACAAGTGAGTTATGGGCGATATAAGTCATACTGGTTACCAGCATGTCATACTTTGGTTCAGCGGTATTGTTAGATGTAGCGGCCCGGACCGACATTACGCATACGCTTACGCAAGACTAGTTGTACCGACGTGCTTTGCACACAGGTGGCTGGAGGGTGTCAGTTTCTCCAACTTTAGTTGAATCAAGTGTGGCTACGCCTGGTCCTTGCGAAGGTTAAAACAGCACCAACTTGACAAACTATCCTTGTGGTTTTGATGCGTAGGTAAGAACGGTTGTTGCTAAGCCCGTAGCAGCCACGTAAAACTTGCAACAACAAAGTAGAGGACGTCTAACTTGTTTTTGCAGGGCATGTTGTGATGTGATATGGTCAAGACATGATATAAGTTGTTGTATGAGATGATCATGTTTTGTAACCAAGTTATCGGCAACTGGCAGGAGCCATATGGTTGTCGCTTTATTGTATGCAATGCAATCGCACTGTAATGTTTTACTTTATCACTAAGCGGTAGCGATAGTCGTAGAAACATAAGATTGGCGAGACGACAACGATGCTACAATGGAGATCAAGGTGTCGTGCCGGTGACGATGGTGATCATGATGGTGCTTCGGAGATGGAGATCACAAGCACAAGAAGATGATGGCCATATCATATCACTTATATTGATTGCATGTGATGTTTATCTTTTATGCATCTTATCTTGCTTTGTTTGACGGTAGCATTAGAAGATGATCTCTCACTAAATCTCAAGATAAAAGTGTTCTCCCTGAGTATGCACCATTGCCAAAGTTCGTCGTGCCCAGACACCACATGATGATCGGGTGTGATAAGCTCTACGTCCATCTACAACAGGTGCAAGCCAGTTTTGCACACGCAGAATACTTAGGTTAAACTTGACGAGCCTAGCATATGCAGATATGGCCTCCGAACACTGAGACCGAAAGTTCGAGCGTGAATCATATAGTAGATATGATCAACATAGTGATGTTCACCATTAAAAACTACTCCATTTCACGTGATGATCGGTTATGGTTTAGTTGATATGGATCACGTGACTACTTAGAGGATTAGAGGGATGTCTATCTAAGTGGAAGTTCTTAAGTAATATGATTAATTGAACTTAAATTTATCATGAACTTAGTCCTGGTAGTATTAGCATATCTATGTTATAGATCAATAGCTCGCGTTTAGCTCCCCTGTTTTATTTTTGATATGTTCCTAGAGAAAACTAAGTTGAAAGATGTTAGTAGCAATGATGCGGATTGAATCCGTGATCTGAGGTTTATCCTCATTGCTGCATAGAAGAATTATGTCCTTAATGCACCTCTAGGTGACAAACCTATTGCAGGAGCATATACAGATGTTATGAATGTTTGGCTAGCTCAATATGATGACTACTTGATAGTTTAGTGCACCATGCTTAAACGGCTTAGAATTGGGACTTCAAAGACGTTTTGAACGTCATGGACCATATGAGATGTTCCAGGAGTTGAAGTTAATATTTCAAGCAAATATCCGAGTTGAGAGATATGAAGTCTCCAACAAGTTCTATAGCTAAAAGATGGAGGAGAATAGCTCAAGCAGTGAGCATGTGCTCAGATTATCTGGGTACTACAATCGCTTGAATCAAGTGGGAGTTAATCTTCCAGATAAAATAGTGATTGACAGAATTCTCTAGTCACCATCACCAAGTTAGTAGAACTTCGTGATGAACTATAATATGCAAGGGATGACGAAAACAATTCCCAAGCTCTTCGTGATGCAAAAAAATCGGCAAAGGTAGAAATCAAGAAAAACATCAAGTGTTGATGATTGACAAGACCACTAGTTTCAAGATAAAGGGTAAAGGGAAGAAGGGGATAATGTGGACCGAACCTCGTGGCGAGATCCGATCCGTTGTTGCGGCCCAACCTTTCACGACACTCCACCTTCAGCAGTAGTAACCTCTCGCCCGCGCACACGATTTACACGAAATAGAGGGATTGAACCTTACAGTTCAGCACGAGAAAACCAATATCGACGACGGCACTCACGCGCAAAACAATTTCCACGAAGAGAAATCGCAACAAAGAGGTTTTCTAAAGTTTCCTCCAAAACTTAGGGATTTTTAGACAGCTTCCCCCAAAACTCGATACGGGTGTCTACCCTAAAAACACATCGTGCTTATTATCAAAATATAACCTAACCTCACAAAATACAATCCATTGGCTTTATATTGCAGCCGCACACCCTACCTAACTTGGAAAGCAAGCCCTCACGTAAACGTAACACCTAGGCGTATCTAAACCGACTTGGTATATTTTAAGGAAAGTAAAACTACTTTAGCTCTCGTGCATGCATGCGACGGCTTGATTTATTCTTCTGTTGGTGGACCCCAGCCAACATCCTTCAAACTAAATAACTCCCAGATAAACTGGCTCCTTACGTTGATAGTTTCCTTGCCCGGCAGGAAAAGAAACAATAATCTTCTTGTTTTCATCTTCACGTAGCAAATCCTAAGGAAATACTCAAGATGAGTTGTGGACTCCTTGATGCCTCCTCCTGAACGTGTCTTGCTAAAATAGTTGAAGTATTTTTTTCCTAGATTTCCTCTTGAAGCATGCACGTCTAATCCATAAGCAGATGGCATCTCAAATTTAGCATGTCTCTCCTTTTTGCATATGCACATGCTCTCCAACACATCAGTGTGTACGGCCGTAGAACTTGGCCGAAGGTGCTCCACTGTATCTGCAATGTTTTTCCGGAGAACACAGGCTTCAGCCGAAACATCAACGACCTTGGTATTTATATTACAACGGCTCGTATCAGGGGAACTTCTAGAAGAACGGCAAACAAGTTGTTTCTCAAGTGAAGAAACCCAAGTATGGACCTAAGCCTGAAACTGAGTGCTTCTACTGCAAAGGGACTGGTCACTAGAAGCGGAACTACCCCAAGTATTTGGTGGATAGGAAGGATGGCAAAGTAAACAAAGATATATTTGATATACATGTTATTGATGTGTACTTTACTAGTGTTTATAGCAACCCCTTGGTATTTGATACTGGTTCAGTTACTAAAGAGTAGTAACTAGAAATGGGAGTTGCAAAATAAATAGAGACTAGTTAAGGGTGAAGTGACGATGTGTGTTGGAAGTGGTTCCAAGATTGATATGATCATCATCGCACACTCCCTATACTTTCGGGATTAGTGTTGAACCTAAATAAATGTTATTTGGTGTTTGCGTTGAGCATAAATATGATTGGATCATGTTTATTGCAATACAGTTATTCATGTAAGTTAGAGAATAATTGTTGTTCTATTTACATGAATAAAACCTTCTATGGTCATACACCCAATCAAAATGGTTTGTTGGATCTCGATCGTGGTGATACACATTTTCATAATATTGAAGCCAAAAATTGCAAAGCTAATAATGATAATGCGACTTATTTGTGGCACTGCCGTTTAGGTCATATTGGTGTAAAGCGCGTGAAGAAAATCCATGCTGATGGGCTTTTGAAATCACTAGATTATGAATCAGTTGATGCTTGCGAACCATGCCTCATGGGCAAGATGACTAAAACTCTGTTCTCCAGAACAATGGAGTGAGCAATAGATTTGTTGGAAATCATACATACTAATGTATGTGGTCCAATGAATATTGAGGCTCACGACAGGTATCATTATTTTCTGATCTTCACAGATGATTTGAGCAGATATGAGTATATCTACTTGATGAAACACAAGTCTAAAATATTTCAAAAGTTCAAAGAATTTCAGAGTGATGTGGAGAATCATCGTAACAAAAATAAAAGTTTCTATGATATGATCGCAGAAGTAAAATATTTGAGTTACGAGTTTGGCCTTCAGTTAAAACAATGTTAAATAGTTTCACTACTCACGCCACCTGGAACACCACAGTGTAATGGTGTGTCCGAAAGTCATAACCGTACTTTATTAGATATAGTGCGATCTATGATGTCTATTACCGATCTACCTCTATCGTTTTGGGGTTATGCATTAGAGACAACTACATTCACGTTAAATAGGGCACCATCTAAATCTGTTGAGACGACATCGTATGAACTGTGGTTTGGCGAGAAACCTAAGCTGTCGTTTCTTAAAGTTTGGGACTGCAATGCTTATGTGAAAAAGTTTCAACATGATAAGCTCGAACCCAAATCGGAGAAGTAAATCTTCATAGGATACCCAAAAGAAAATGTTGGGTACACCTTCTATCACAGATCCGAAGGCAAGTTATTCATTGCTGAGAATGGATCCTTTCTAGAGAAGGAGTTTCTCTCGAAAGAAGTGAGTGGGAGGAAAGTAGAACTTGATGAGGTAACTGTACCTGCTCCCTTATTGGAAAGTAGTTCATCACAGAAATCTGTTCCTGTGACTACTACACCGATTAGTGAGGAAGCTAATGATGATGATCATGTAACTTCGGATCAAGTTACTACCGAACCTCGTAGGTAAACCAGAGTGAGATCTGCACCAGAGTGGTATGGTAATCCTGTTCTAGAGGTCATGTTACTTGACCATGACGAGCCTACGAACTATGAGGAAGCGATGATGAGCCCAGATTCCGCGAAATGGCTTGATGCCATGAAATCTGAGATGAGATCCATGTATGAGAACAAAGTATGGACTTTGATTGAATTGCCCAATGATCGGCGAGCCATTGAGATTAAATGGATCTTCAAGAGGAAGATGGACGCTGATAGTAGTGTTACTATCTACAAAGATAGAATTGTCGCAAAAAGGTTTTCGACAAGTTCAAGGTGTTGACTACGATGAGAGTTTCTCACTCGTATTTATGCTTAAGTCTGTCCGAATCATGTTAGCAATTGCCGCATTTTATGAAATATGGCAAATGGATAAACAAAACTGCATTCCTTAATGGATTTATTAAAGAAGAGTTGTATATGATGCAACCAGAAGGTTTTGTGAATCCTAAAGGTACTAAAAAAATATGCAAGCTCCAGCGATCCATCTATGGACTGGTGCAAGCATCTCGGAGTTGGAATATATGCTTTGATAAGTTGATCAAAGCATATAGTTTTATACAGACTTGCGGTGAAGCCTGTATTTATAAGAAAGTGAGTGGGAGCACTACAGCATTTCTGATAAGTATATGCGAAAGACATATTGTTGATCAGAGATAATGTAGAATTATTCTGCAAAGCATAAAGGAATATTTGAAAGGAGTTTTTCAAAGAAAGACCTCGGTGAAGCTGCTTACATATTGAGCATCAAGATCTATAGAGATAGATCAAGATGCTTGATAAGTTTTTCAATGAGTACATACCTTGATAAGATTTTGAAGTAGTTCAAAATGGAACAGTCAAAGAAGAAGTTTTTGCCTGTGTTACAAGGTATGAAGTTGAGTAAGACTCAAAACCCGACCACGGCAGAAGATAGAGAGAGAATGAAAGTCATTCCCTATGCCTTAGCCATAGGTTCTATAAAGTATGCCATGCTATGTAACAAACCTATTGTATACCCTGCCCTGAGTTTGGCAAGGGAGTACAATAGTGATCTAGGAGTAGATCACTGGACATTGGTCAAAATTATCCTTAGTGGAATAAGGATATGTTTCTCGATTATGGAGGTAACAAAAGGTTCGTCGTAAAGGGTTACGTCGATGCAAGTTTTGACACTGATCCAGATGACTCTAAGTCTCAATCTGGATACATATTGAAAGTGGGAGCAATTATCTAGAGTAGCTCCATGCAGAGCATTGTTGACATAAAAATTTGCAAAATACTTACGGATCTAAATGTGGCAGACCCGTTGACTAAACTTCTCTCACAAGCAAAACATGATCACACCTCGGTACTCTTTGGGTGTTAATCACATAGCGATGTGAACTAGATTATTGACTCTAGTAAACCCTTTGGGTGTTGGTCACATGTCGATGTGAACTATGGGTGTTAATCACATGGTGATGTGAACTATTGATGTTAAATCACATGGCGATGTGAACTAGATTATTGACTCTAGTGCAAGTGGGAGATTATAGAAATATGCCCTAGAGGCAATAATAAAGCTATTATTTATTTCCTTATATCATGATAAATGTTTATTATTCATGCTAGAATTGTATTAACCGGAAACATAATACATGTGTGAATACATAGACAAACAGAGTGTCACTAGTATGCCTCTACTTGACTAGCTCGTTGATCAAAGATGGTTATGTTTCCTAACCATAGACATGAGTTGTCATTTGATTAACGGGATCACATCATTAGGAGAATGATGTGATTGACTTGACCCATTCCGTTAGCATAGCACTTGATCGTTTAGTTTGTTGCTATTGCTTTCTTCATGACTTATACATGTTCCTATGACTACGAGATTATGCAACTCCCGTTTACCGGAGGAACACTTTGTGTGCCACCAAACGTCACAATGTAACTGGGTGATTATAAAGGTGCTCTACAGGTGTATTCGAAGGTACTTGTTGGGTTGGCGTATTTCGAGATTAGGATTTGTCACTCCGATTGTCGGAGAGGTATCTCTGGGCCCTCTCGGTAATGCACATCACTTAAGCCTTGCAAGCATTGCAACTAATGAGTTAGTTGCAGGATGATGTATTACGGAACGAGTAAAGAGACTTGCCGGCAACGAGATTGAACTAGGTATTGAGATACCGACGATCGAATCTCGGGCAAGTAACATACCGATGAAAAAGGGAACAACGTATGTTGTTATGCGGTCTGACCGATAAAGATCTTCGTAGAATATGTAGGAGCCAATATGGGCATCCAGGTCCCGCTATAGGTTTTTGACCAGAGAGGTGTCTCGGTCATGTCTACATAGTTCTCGAACCCGTAGGGTCCGCACGCTTAACGTTCATTGACGATATAGTACTATATGAGTTATGTATGTTGATGACCGAATGTTGTTCGGAGTCCGGGATGAGATCACAGACATGATGAGGAACTCCGGAATGGTCCGGAGATAAAGTTTGATATATGGGATAGTAGTGTTTGATCTCCGGAAGGCTTCCAAAATTCACCGGAAGGGGTTTCGGATGTTTCCCGAAATGTTTGAGCACGAGAACACTTTATCTGGGCCAAAGGGGAAAGCCCACGAGGCTTTTGGAAAGTGCAAAAGGAAGTTTTGCGGAGACCAGAGGCTAGACGCCAGGAACCCTGGCGTCTAGGGGGTAGACGCCGGGAACCCTGGCGTCTAGCCCTCGAGTCCAAGAAGGACTCTTGCCTTTCGGGTAAAACCGACTTTGGGGAGGCTTTTACTCCAAGTTTCGACCCAAGGGCTCAACATATAAATAGAGGGGTAGGGTTAGCACCAAAGGCACATCAAGAAACACCAAGCCGTGTGCCGGCAACCCCGTCCCCTCTAGTTTATCCTTTGTCATAGTTTTCGTAGTGCTTAGGCGAAGCCCTGCGGAGATTGTTCTTCACCAACACCGTCACCACGCCGTCGTGCTTCCGGAACTCATCTACTACTTCACCCCTCTTGCTGGATCGAGAAGGTGAGGAAGTCACCGAGCCGAACGTGTGCAAAACTCGGAGGTGCCGTGCTTTCGGTACTTGGATCGGTCAGACGTGAAGACGTACAACTACATCAACCGCGTTGATATAATGCTTCCGCAAACGGTCTACAAGGGTACGTAGACAACACTCTCCCCTCTCATTGCTATGCATCACCATGATCTTGCGTGTGCGTAGGATTTTTTTTGAAATTACTACGTTCCCCAACAGTGGCATCCGAGCCTAGGTTTTATGTGTTGATGTTGTGCACGAGTAGAACACAAGTGAGTTGTGGGCGATATAAGTCATACTGCTTACCAGCATGTCATACTTTGGTTCGGTGGTATTGTTGCATGAAGCGGCCCGAACCGACATTACGCGTACGCTTACGCGAGACTGGTTGTACCGACATGCTTTGCACACAGGTGGCTGGCGGGTGTCAGTTTCTCCAACTTTAGTTGAATCGAGTGTGGCTACGCCCGGTCCTTGCGAAGGTTAAAACAGCACCAACTTGACAAACTATCGTTGTGGTTTTGATGCGTAGGTAAGAACGGTTCTTGCTAAGCCCGTAGCAGCCACGTAAAACTTGCAACAACAAAGTAGATGACGTCTAACTTGTTTTTGCAGGGCATGTTGTGATGTGATATGGTCAAGACGTGATATAAGTTGTTGTATGAGATGATCATGTTTTGTAACTGAGTTATCGGCAACTGGCAGGAGCCATATGGTTGTCGCTTTATTGTATGCAATGCAATCGCCCTGTAATGCTTTACTTTATCACTAAGCGGTAGCGATAGTCATAGAAGCATAAGATTGGCGAGACGACAACGATGCTACGATGGAGATCAAGGTGTCGCGCCGGTGACGATGGTGATCATGACAGATCACAAGCACAAGAAGATGATGGCCATATCATATCACTTATATTGATTGCATGTGATGTTTATCTTTTATGCATCTTATCTTTCTTTGTTTGACGGTAGCATTATAAGATGATCTCTCACTAAATTTCAAGATAAAAGTGTTCTCCCTGAGTATGCACCATTGCCAAAGTTCGTCGTGCCCAGACACCACGTGATGATCAGGTGTGATAAGCTCTACGTCCATCTACAACGGGTGCAAGCCAGTTTTGCACACGCAGAATACTTAGGTTAAACTTGACGAGCCTAGCATATGCAGATATGGCCTCGGAACACTGAGACCGAAAGTTCGAGCGTGAATCATATAGTAGATATGATCAACATAGTGATGTTCACCATTGAAAACTACTCCATTTCACGTGATGATCGGTTATGGTTTAGTTGATATGGATCATGTGATCACTTAGAGGATTAGAGGGATGTCTATCTAAGTGGGAGTTCTTAAGTAATATGATTAATTGAACTTAAATTTATCATGAACTTAGTCCTGGTTGTATTAGCATATCTATGTTATAGATCAATAGCTCGCGTTTAGCTCCCCTGTTTTATTTTTGATATGCTCCTAGAGAAAACTAAGTTGAAAGATGTTAGTAGCAATGATGCGGATTGGATCCGTGATCTGAGGTTTATCCTCATTGCTGCACAGAAGAATTATGTCCTTAATGCACCTCTAGGTGACAAACCTATTGCAGGAGCAGATGCAGATGTTATGAACATTTGGCTAGCTCAATATGATGACTACTTGATAGTTTAGTGCACCATGCTTAAATGGCTTAGAATCGGGACTTCAAAGACGTTTTGAACGTCATGGACCATATGAGATGTTCCAGGAGTTGAAGTTAATATTTCAAGCAAATACCCAAGTTGAGAGATATGAAGTCTCCAACAAGTTATATAGCTAAAAGATTGAGGAGAATAGCTCAAGCAGTGAGCATGTGCTCAGATTGTCTGGGTACTACAATCGCTTGAATCAAGTGGGAGTTAATCTTCCAGATAAAATAGTGATTGACAGAATTCTCTAGTCACCATCACCAAGTTAGTAGAACTTCGTGATGAACTATAATATGCAAGGGATGACGAAAACAATTCCCAAGCTCTTCGCGATGCAAAAAAATCGGCGAAGGTAGAAATCAAGAAAAACATCAAGTGTTGATGATTGACAAGACCACTAGTTTCAAGATAAAGGGTAAAGGGAAGAAGGGGAACTTCAAGAAGAACGGCAAACAAGTTGCTGCTCAAGTGAAGAAACCCAAGTATGGACCTAAGCCTGAAACTGAGTGCTTCTACTGCAAAGGGCTGGTCACTAGAAGCGGAACTACCCCAAGTATTTGGTGGATAGGAAGGATGGCAAAGTAAACAAAGATATATTTGATATACATGTTATTGATGTGTACCTTACTAGTGTTTATAGCAACCCCTTGGTATTTGATACTGGTTCAGTTGCTAAAGAGTAGTACCTCGAAATGGGAGTTGCAAAATAAACAGAGACTAGTTAAAGGTGAAGTGACGATGTGTGTTGGAAGTGGTTCCAAGATTGATATGATCATCATCGCACACTCCCTATACTTTCGGGATTAGTGTTGAACCTAAATAAATGTTATTTGGTGTTTGCGTTGAGCATAAATATGATTGGATCATGTTTATTGCAATACGGTTATTCATGTAAGTTAGAGAATAATTATTGTTCTGTTTACATGAATAAAACCTTCTATGGTCATACACCCAATGAAAATGGTTGGTTGGATCTCGATCGTGGTGATACACATTTTCATAATATTGAAGCCAAAAATTGCAACGTTAATAATGATAATGCGACTTATTTGTGGCACTGCCGTTTAGGTCATATTGGTGTAAAGTGCGTGAAGAAAATCCATGCTGATGGGATTTTGAAATCACTTGATTATGAATCAGTTGATGCTTGCGAACCATGCCTCATGGGCAACATGACTAAAACTCTGTTCTCCAGAACAATGGAGTGAGCAATAGATTTGTTGGAAATCATACATACTGATGTATGTGGTCCAATGAATATTGAGGCTCAAGACAGATATCATTATTTTCTGATCTTCACAGATGATTTGAGCAGATATGAGTATATCTACTTGATGAAACACAATTCTAAAATATTTCAAAAGTTCAAAGAATTTCAGAGTGATGTGGAGAATCATCGTAACAAAAATAAAAGTTTCTACGATATGATCGCAGAAGTAAAATATTTGAGTTACGAGTTTGGCCTTCAGTTAAAACAATGTTAAATAGTTTCACTACTCACGCCACCTGGAACACCAAGTGTAATGGTGTGTCCGAACGTCATAACCGTACTTTATTAGATATATGCGATCTATGATGTCTCTTACCGATCTACCACTACCGTTTTGGGGTTATGCATTAGAGACAACTACATTCACGTTAAATAGGGCACCATCTAAATCCATTGAGACGACACCGTATGAACTGTGGTTTGGCGAGAAACCTAAGCTGTCGTTTCTTAAAGTTTGGAACTGCAATGCTTATGTGAAAAAGTTTCTACATGATAAGCTCGAACCCAAATCGGAGAAGTAAATCTTCATAGGATACCCAAAAGAAAATGTTGGGTACACCTTCTATCACAGATCCGAAGGCAAGTTATACATTGCTGAGAATGGATCCTTTCTAGAGAAGGAGTTTCTCTCGAAAGAAGTGAGTGGGAGGAAAGTAGAACTTGATGAGGTAACTGTACCTGCTCCCTTATTGGAAAGTAGTTCATCACAGAAATCTGTTCCTGTGACTACTACACCGATTAGTGAGGAAGCTAATGATGATGATCATGTAACTTCGGATCAAGTTACTACCGAACCTCGTAGGTAAACCAGAGTGAGATCTGCACCAGAGTGGTACGGTAATCCTGTTCTAGAGGTCATGTTACTTGACCATGACGAGCCTACGAACTATGAGGAAGCGATGATGAGCCCAGATTCCGCGAAATGGCTTGATGCCATGAAATCTGAGATGAGATCCATGTATGAGAACAAAGTATGGACTTTGATTGAATTGCCCAATGATCGGCGAGCCATTGAGATTAAATGGATCTTCAAGAGGAAGATGGACGCTGATAGTAGTGTTACTATCTACAAAGATAGAATTGTCGCAAAAAGGTTTTCGACAAGTTCAAGGTGTTGACTACGATGAGAGTTTCTCACTCGTATTTATGCTTAAGTCTGTCCGAATCATGTTAGCAATTGCCGCATTTTATGAAATATGGCAAATGGATAAACAAAACTGCATTCCTTAATGGATTTATTAAAGAAGAGTTGTATATGATGCAACCAGAAGGTTTTGTGAATCCTAAAGGTACTAAAAAATATGCAAGCTCCAGCGATCCATCTATGGACTGGTGCAAGCATCTCGGAGTTGGAATATACGCTTTGATAAGTTGATCAAAGCATATAGTTTTATACAGACTTGCGGTGAAGCCTGTATTTACAAGAAAGTGAGTGGGAGCACTACAGCATTTCTGATAAGTATATGCGAAAGACATATTGTTGATCAGAGATAATGTAGAATTATTCTGCAAAGCATAAAGGAATATTTGAAAGGAGTTTTTCAAAGAAAGACCTCGGTGAAGCTGCTTACATATTGAGCATCAAGATCTATAGAGATAGATCAAGATGCTTGATAAGTTTTTCAATGAGTACATACCTTAACAAGATTTTGAAGTAGTTCAAAATGGAACAGTCAAAGAAGAAGTTTTTGCCTGTGTTACAAGGTGTGAAGTTGAGTAAGACTCAAAACCCGACCACGGCAGAAGATAGAGAGAGAATGAAAGTCATTCCCTATGCCTTAGCCATAGGTTCTATAAAGTATGCCATGCTGTGTACCAGACCTATTGTATACCCTGCCCTGAGTTTGGCAAGGGAGTACAATAGTTATCTAGGAGTAGATCACTGGACAATGGTATAGTAGTGTTTGATCGCCGGAAGGCTTCCGGAATTCACTGGAAGGGGTTCCGGATGTTTCCCGAAATGTTTGGGCACGAGAACACTTTGTCTGGGCCAAAGGGGAAAGCCCACGAGGCTTTTGGAAAGTGCAAAAGGAAGTTTTGCGGAGACCAGAGGCTAGACGCCAGGAAACCTGGCATCTAGGGGGTAGACGCCGGGAACCCTGGCGTCTAGCCCTGGAGTCCGAGAAGGACTCTTGCCTTTCGGGTAAAACCGACATTGGGGAGGCTTTTACTCCAAGTTTCGACCCAAGGGCTCAACATATAAATAGAGGGGTAGGGCTAGCACCAAAGACACATCAAGAAACACCAAGCCGTGTGCCGGCAACCCCGTCCCCTCTAGTTTATCCTCCGTCATAGTTTTCGTAGTGCTTAGGCGAAGCCCTGCGGAGATTGTTCTTAACCAACACCGTCACCACGCCGTCGTGCTGCCAGAACTCATCTACTACTTCGCCCCTCTTGCTGGATCGAGAACGCGAGGACGTCACCGAGTCGAACGTCTGCAGAACTCGGAGGTGCCGTGCTTTCGGTACTTGGGTCGGTCGGACGTGAAGACGTACGACTACATCAACCGCGTTGATATAACGCTTCCGCGAACGGTCTACGAGGGTACGTAGACAACACTCTCCCCTCTTGTTGCTATGCATCACCATGATCTTGCGTGTGCGTAGGAATTTTTTTGAAATTACTACGTTCCCCAACACTATAGTGCTATATCCATGGCTCACGATCATGTATTGCGTGAAGATTGAAAAAGTTTTGAAAAAGTTAGAGTACGAAACAATTGCTTGGCTTGTCATCGGGGTTGTGCGTGATTTAAATACTTTCTATGGTGAAGATGGAGCATAGCCAGACTATATGATTTTGTAGGGATAACTTTATTTGGCCATGTTATTTTGAGAAAACATAATTGCTTTGTTAGTATGCTTGAAGTATTATTAGTTTTTATATCAATATAAACTTTTGTCTTGAATCTTTCTAATCTGAATATTCATACCACAATTAAGAAGATTTGCATTGGAATTATGCCAAGTAGCACTCCGCATCAAAAATTCTCTTTTTATCATTTACCTACTCGAGGACGAGCTGGAAGTAAGCTTGGGGATGCCTGATACGTCTCCAACGTATCTATAATTTTTTATTGCTCCATGCTATATTATCTACTGTTTTGGACTATATTGGGCTTTATTTTCCACTTTTATATTATTTTTGTGACTAACTTATTAACCGGAGGCCCAACCCAGAATTGCTGTTTTTTTGCCTATTTCAGTGTTTCGAAGAAACGGAATATCAAACGGAGTCCAAACGGAATAAAATCTCCGGGAACGTGATTTTCTCACCGAACGTGATCCAGGAGACTTGGACCCTTCTCCAAGGAACAAAACAGGCGGTCACGAGGGTGGGGGGCGCCCCCCCCCCTAGGGCACGCCCCTGCCTCGTGGGCCCCTCATTGCTCCTCCGACGCACTTCTTCCTCCTATATATACACATGTACCACCGAAACATTCAGAACAGGAGCCAAGAACCTAATTCCACCGCCGCAACTTTCTGTATCCACGAGATCCCATCTTGGGGCCTGTTCCGGAGCTCCATCGGAAGAGGGCCGTCATCACGGAGGGCTTCTAAATCATCCTAGCCTCTCCGATGAAGTGTGAGTAGTTTACCTCAGAACTTCGGGTCCATAGTTAGTAGCTAGATGGCTTCTTCTCTGTCTTTGAATCTCAATACAAAGTTCTCCCCCTCTCTTGTGGAGATCTATTCGATGTAATCTTCTTTTTGCGGTGTGTTTGTTGAGATCGATGAATTGTGGGTTTATGATCAAGTCTATCTATGAATAATATTTGAATCTTCTCTGAATTCTTTTATGTATGATTGGTTATATTTGCAAGTCTCTTCGAATTATCCGTTTGGTTTGGCCAACTAGATTGGTAGTTCTTGCCATGGGAGAAGTGCTTAGCTTTGGGTTCGATCTTGCGGTGTCCTTACCAAGTGATAGAAGGGGCAGCAAGGCACGTATTGTATCGTTGCCATCGAGGATAACAAGATGGGGTTTATTTCATATTGCATGAATTTATCTCTCTACATCATGTCATCTTGCTTAAGGCGTTACTCTGTTTTTCACTTAATACTCTAGATGCATGCTGGATAGCGGTCGATGAGTGGAGTAATAGTAGTAGATGCAGAATCGTTTCGATCTACTTGTACGAACGTGATGCCTATATACATGATCATGCCTAGATATTCTCATAACTATGCTCAATTCTGTCAATTGCTCAACAGTAATTTGTTCACCCACCATAGAATACTTATGCTCTTGAGAGAAGCCACTAGTGAAACCTATGGCCCCTGGGTCTATTCTCATCATATCAATCTCCATCACTTTAATCTTGCTTTGCTTTCTTACTTTGCTTTTACTTTTTACTTTGCATCTTTATACCAAAAATATTATACTATCAGATCTCACTCTCGTAAGTGACCGTGAAGGGATTGACAACCCCTAATCGCGTTGGTTGCGAGTAGCTATCGCTTTGTGCAGGTACGAGGGACTTGAGCGTGGGCTCCTACTGTATTGATACCTTGGTTCGCAAAAACTGAGGGAAATACTTACGCTACTCTGCTGCATCATCCCTTCCTCTTCGGGGAAAACCAACGCAAGCTCAAGACGTAGCAGGGAATCTTGTTACTAGTTTAACTAGTAATGGCGCACTATCCCCTGGTGCGCCATTACTACTTTTGAAAAAAAAAATCTTGTTACTAATGGCGCACCGTGGATGTGATGCGCCATTAGTATTTGGACACTAATGGTGCACCAACACATGGTGCGCCATTAGTATATAGTAGTGGCGCACCACATGTCTGGTGCGCCATTAGTGTCAATTTCATCTATAGCCCTTTTCCTAGTAGTGGGAGGTTCCACCCTGCCACATTAGTCGTGCTATGTCGTCACTTCAAAGTGCTGAGCTCTTTGCTCCGCCACCCCGGGACCGGCTTGTGGGCTGGGACCTCGTCCCGCCATAAGCTCGGGTCGTGCATCGACACTGAGCACATTAACCAGCTAAGTCGTTTCCATGCTCAGTTTTTTTTAGTTCTTATTCGGTTCGACCAAACATTACATTTATGCTAAAATATATTTGTCAAAAACGAGGTTTGTTAAAAATCATCCTTTTTTGCCCGTGTTAACTGGGGCTCTTAAATTTATATGAGCCATTTTATAATAAGTATTCTTCTTCTAAGTCGTTGCAAAGTCTTTTTCTACCACTCCTTTCTCGACTCGAGTGTGCGGTCAATAGCCAGATAGCATGTTTTCTCTCTAATGCCGCTCGAGTTAAGTTCGCTTAACTGACTTAACGAGCAGTACTCCGCCTTTGGGATAGTAGGTTGTAGCCATAGGCTGACCCGCTGGAAGTCTTGAGATCGGATTTGTCATATTAATGCACGATAGAAGCACAAAAGTAAGACCAATTTTTGGATTAGCAGCAAATGACTCGATTTAGTTCAAGCGTAAAGTTTTTACTGAAGTTTTTTGATTTTCCAAGCCTATGGCACTTTTAAACTATTTGTGTGTTTCCAGCATAAGTCTCGCAGTGCAACACCGGACAACTTTAGAGATTCGGCAAAAACATTCTCGGATATTGCTATATATGCATTGGTTATGAGTTGTGTCTTCGGTTAATAGTTGGGTTGCCCGGCTCCTGTGGTTGCCTCCTACGTTCCGCTTTGTTCGGCTAGGTGTGCAAAGGGAGAACCACTGCGATTGTGCTTCCAGCTCGAATGGTTAAGCACCTTAGTGGAGAAAGCCGAAAATTGACTGTCACAATGGGCATAAACTGGTCAGCGATCCGATGACGATGTCAAACTATAGATCGATACTGATTACCCCATGTTAAATGATGGGCCTTTCATAACATTGGCCGAAGTGT
The DNA here is from genome assembly GCF_002162155.2 of Triticum dicoccoides. Taxonomy (NCBI): domain Eukaryota; kingdom Viridiplantae; phylum Streptophyta; class Magnoliopsida; order Poales; family Poaceae; genus Triticum; species Triticum dicoccoides. The sequence goes on along the minus strand of NC_041388.1, from coordinate 556,553,501 downwards.
TAATGGCTAGACTTCGGTCGGTGCCGAACACTAACCGGGGGCTCATAGCTAGCTTCCCCAGTTTAAAGCTCCTATGACTAAGTGAAAGTTGTAAACCCCGCATATCTGATTGCCTCGTTTCCGCTAACACTACCGCCATCGGGCACCGAGACGTCGGCTAAGGGTTGTTTTGTTATTGCGGAAACACCCTGCGTAGCATCTACAAGGGGCGGAAGCCGATGATGGGCCACTTTCAACTGATAAATGGTCGCAATGGAGTCAAAATAAACATATCATCGGCATTTGTATTTAATATACGAGGGCTGCCTTCTGTAATCATCATTATAAAGCCATAAATATGCATCTATTTGACTTAAAATTTTGGCCAATCTGGGTTGCCTGGCTCCTGTGCTTACCCCTATGTTCCCGATTGTTCGGCTAGGCGGTAAAGGGAGCACCTCTGTGATTGTTACTACCAGGTCATCCGAGTTAGTACCTCAGACTGGGTGAAGCCGAAAGCTAGCGATCTTAAAGGATATAATTGTTCGGCAATGACGGAAGTGAAAATTTAGCTTCGCTAAAAACCACATAGTTTGGGAACTTTCCCCAAACTAGATCCTCAATATTTTTCTCCCGCATTGATTGGAGGTGAGGTTTCATGATCATGGTCGGCATGACAACCCAAAGAAAGGAACCAATAGCGGGACTATTTTCTTTGGAAGATGTTTCTTACATTAAATAGTAGTATAACATTCTATCCGCATACCTTTGTTAGTAAAACCGTATGGACGGATTGCCTTGTTTGTCATAAATCTTTGCCCTCATAAAGGCTTTATAAAGTGGGACAAACACTCCCCGGCTACTGGCCGAAGAGGTTGAGGCCGATGGTCAATCAACAAAGTTTTGTACAGTGCAGATCCAAGCATTAATGATGTAGAGTACTTGGATATATAGAATTGTTACACATATTTTGTGATTTTACTCCAGACATCGATCCTTAATTCGGCCACTCATGCCCACATTAAGGCTCGGGGGCTACTGGGCTTCGGGATTATCATTTACTAATATTAAAGGGGCACATCGATCCCCTGATCCAGTATTGCCACCCGACCAGTGTCTCGGGGGCTACTGCATTGCCTAATCAATACAGAAAATTCAAAGTGCTTAGTGTTCGGCTTGATCGAACTATGGGCAAATGCATCTTCGGATAACAATAGGAACTATCGAGGACCTATCTGGCGTCAAGCTAATATATTACGGTGACTTTCGAGACCCTCTCTCAAGGGCCCGTCCGCCAATCACTATCTCCTCTAATGTGCATATCAGGTTTTAGGACGACACACACACTTTGAAGGCTACTGGCTATATATCTCGTCAGTAAATAAATTGCATCAATCGGAAATAAAATCTGCAAACAATCAGCCCAAGCCCGAGGTGGTGCATCAACTCAGAAGCAGTCCGACATAAAGCTCGGATGCAGGTGACTGGCTCTATAGAGGGCATTTTCGGCATTAAGCTTGGCTAAACTTCTTTAACTTTTTTGAGCCAAGGTGATCTATGACACCTCGAATATAGTCCGGCATTGGAGCTCGGATACTCTCCGGCATTGGAGCTCGGATGCAGACCGGCGTTGGAGCTCGGCTGCAAAAAGACACCTCAGATGCAGTCTGACATTAGAGCCTGGATACAATCCAGCCTTGGAGCTCGGACGCAAGAGGACACCGCCGCACGGGAACAACTTCAAACCCAAGGTGTGGCGTAAAAAATAACATGGCATTGCCGAAGGCCGAAAACTTAAAGGGGTTCCTTGGATACCCAACGTGTAAACTCTTCGGATTCACTTCGGCGATCCTCAAGATCGAAGATGGGAAGATTTGTTGAACCAGTTTTCAAGACCGACGACCGAAGATGAAGAATAGTTTGGAAGAATCGAGGAGCGTCCCCAACTTGAAGACCGGTTCAGGGGGCTACTGACGGTGTCCTAGACTACGGGGTACACACCACGTCGTCTCCCGACTAGTGGGTCGGGCCGAGGACCCCCATGATGATTCACTAATGGGCCACTTCGGGCAGCCCATGCCGAATACATGGAGGATTCCACAAGACTTGGCGCACAAGATAAGGACTCCTCTAAACCCTAGGCCTATGGTGCATATATAAACCAAGGCCAGGCTAGTCAATGGACAATCTAATATTCATTAGAACAATCTCGTGGTAGATACGTGTACTTTGTACTACACCCCATATGAATACAATCAAAAGAAGGATGTACGGTTTTACCTCCATCGAGAGGGCCCGAACCTAGGTAAAATCCCGTGTCCATGTTACCATCGCTCCAAGACGCCTAGCTTAGGACCCCCACTATGAGATATGTCGGATATAGAACCGACACCGTCACCCCGCCGTCGTGCTGACAGAACTCTCCCTCGACACTTTGCTGGATCAAGAGTTCGAGGGATGTCATCAAGCTGAACATGTGCAGAACTCGGAGGTGCCGTACGTTCGATACTTGCTCAGTTGAATCGAGAAGACGTTCGACTACATCAACCACGTTAAACTAATGCTTCCACTTTCGGTCTACGAGGGTACGTGGACACACCCTCCCCCTCTCGGTTCTATGCATCTCCTAGATAGATCTTGCGTGAGCGTAGGAATTTTTTTGAAATTGCATGCTACGTTCCCCAACAATGTGAACGTCGGCTACATGACACTTCACCATATTTGGGCCTAAGGGAAAGCATTGTGGAGTATCAATTAGATGATGGGTTGCGAGAGTGACAGAAGCTTAAACCCCAGCTTATGCGATATTTCGTAAGGGACCAATTGGATCCAACAGTTTAATGCTATGGTTAGAATTTATTCTTAATACTTTTATCATAGTTGCAGATGCTTGCGGGATTGTTAATCATAAGTAGGAGGTTTGTTCAAGTAAGTACAACACCTAAGCACCGGTCCACTCACATATCAAATTATCAAAGTAGAGAACACAAATCGAACCAACATGGTGAAAGTGACTAGATGAAATTCCCTTGTACCCTCAAGAACGCTTTGCTTATCATAAGAAACCATTTTGGCCTATCGTTTGCCTCAAAAAGATTAGGCTACCTTGCTGCACTTTTGTTACTACTATCATTACTTGCTCGTTACAAATTACCTTGCTATCAAGCTACTCTGCTACTTATAATTTCAGCACTTGCAGACATTACCTTGCTGAAAACCACTTGTCATTTCCTTCTGCTCCTCGTTGGGCTCGACACTCTTACTTATCTAAAAGAGCTACAATTGATCCCCTATACTTGTGGGTCATCGGTATGCTCCGAGACCAACACTGCTGCCGGGTATGACTACGCCTCAGACATCCAACCACTTGTCGTAGAGCTTCCAGACAAGCAAAACCCCCTTGATCATTCCGCTACTACCCATTCCATTCTCTCTCATACTTGCATTAGATTTTGCTACTATACTTGGTTGTCCTATTCTAATGCATAGCCTGCTTTTGTGACCTGCTCATTGTACCTTACCTGCTTATCCTAAACTGATTAGTATAGGTTGGTTAGTGATCCATAAGTGGCCCCTCACCTTGTCCATGTTGCCCCCATTGGATTACCAGATGACTCGATCAACGTGATCGACGTCCAGGGCCCGACACAACACATCACATCCCCTTAGTTGTACGACTCTGTATAGCTACTATCAAGTGCCGAGAGTGATACCTCATAACGCACTCCTGGCGATATCTCTGCAGTGTAGCTAATCGGTCGTGGTTATCGAGGGCGATTCCTCCTTCGCCACTCCTGATACAACTATGTCGTGCAACACCTCAAGTGTGAACCTCGAGGGCGATTCCTCCTTAGTCCACCTTGATGATTACATCAAGTGGAATCCATCGAGGGTGATTCCTTGAATTCCCCTTTGTTGTTTTGGACACATGGATACTTAACCTTACCACGGGACCATGATGACACCGGGTTGGCCTGAGGGGTACCCGCGAGTGATGTGAAGTCGGGTTGACCTGGAGGGTACCTGCGAGATAATTACAAGGCACAGTCGGGTAGGCAGACCTCCATGGAGTGGCTGGGCCTGGCCCTTGCCGCAAGTCCTCGATACGGGGCGATAGGAGTACTGATCGTCACCGTGCGCTCCCAAGCCACTAACGATATTGGGTATTTGATCTGATTTGGCCACTGGCCTATATGCACTAACCACCATGCAAGAACAGATATGAGCACTCGGCGTCATATGTATCAACCGAAGCTCTCTAGACGTTAGCAATTTAGCGGTGCGCGCCCGGGTGGCTCGCGTAAGCACCTACCTTGTATAAGGAGGTAACCATGACTAACACCGGCAGCGTTCGCAACACGCAGGATTGCAAAGGACGATTGGACCATGACCCCTTCGCATTTAGGATGTAGAACGGTGTGTTGGCCTCTTTGTTGAGCCTAGGTAGGGCTACGATGTGTTGATCTTCCGAGGCCGGGCATGACCCTGGAAAGTGTGTCTGACCAGAGTGATCGATCGTGTTGGGAAATGTGGTGCACCCTGCAGGGAAGTTAATCTATTCGAATACCCGTGTCCATGATAATAGGACGACTTGGAGTTGTATCTGAAGGAAGTATGCCCTAGAGGAAATAATAAAGTTGTTATTTTATATTTCCTTATTCGTGATAAATGTTTAGTATTTATGCTAGAATTGTATTAACCGGAAACTTGATACATGTGTGGATACATAGACATAACACCGTGTCCCTAGTAAGCCTCTACTAGACTAGCTCGTTAATCTAAGATGGTTAAGTTTCCTAACCATAGACATGTGTTGTCATTTGATGAACGGGATCACATCATTAGGAGAATGATGTGATGGACAAGACCCATACGTTAGCTTAGCGTATTGATCGTTCAGTTTTATTGCTATTGCTTTCTTCATGTCAAATACATATTCCTTCGACTATGAGATTATGCAACTCCCGGATACCGGAGGAATACCTTGTGTGCTATCAAACATCACAACATAACTGGGTGATTATAAAGATGCTCTACGGGTATCTCCGAAGGTGTTTGTTAGGTTGGCATAGATCGAGATTTGGATTTGACACTCCGAGTATCGGAGAGGTATCTCTGGGCCCTCTCGGTAATGCACATCATTAGAAGCCTTGCAACCAAAGTAACTAATGAGTTAGTTACAGGATGATGTATTATGGAACGAGTAAAGAGACTTGCCGGTAACGAGATTGAACTAGGTATGTGGATACCGACGATCGAATCTCGGGCAAGTAACGTACCGATGGACAAAGGGAATAACGTATGTTGTCATTACGGTTTGATCGATAAAGATCTTCGTAGAATATGTAGGAACCAATATGACCATCCAGGTTCCTCTGTTGGTTATTGACCGGAGAGGAGTCTTGGTCATGTCTACATAGTTCTCGAACCCGTAGGGTCCGCACGCTTAACGTTCGATGATGATTTGTATTATATGAATTATGTGATTTGGTGACCGAATGTTGTCCGGAGTCCCAGATGAGATCACGGACATGATGAGGAGTCTCAAAATGCCCGAGAGGTAAAGATTGATATATTGGATGATCGTATTCGGACACGAAGTTTTCCGGAATGTATCGGGTGCATATCGGGGGGAAGATATGGGCCATAGGAGGGAGGCACACCAGCCCACAAAGGGGTGGCGCACCCCCTACAGGGAAGGAGGCCGAATAAGACTAGGAGAGGGGGCAGCTCCCCCCCTTTCCTTCTCCCCCTCTCTCTCCTTCCCCCTTTCCCCCTCCGGTAAAAGGAAAGGGGGGGCGAGTCCAACTAGGATCCCAAGTAGGATTCCTCCTACTTGGGCGCACCTAGGGCCGGCCTCCTCCCCCTCCCTCCTTTATATACGTGGGGGCGTCTACAACAAACATTGTTAGCCATGTGCGGCGCCCCCCTCCACAGTTTACGCCTCCGGTCATATTCACGTAGTGCTTAGGCGAAGCCTTGTGCGGATCCCTTCACCATCACCGTCACCACGTCATCGTCCTGACGGAACTCTCCCATGACACTTTGCTGGATCAAGAGTTCGAGGGACGTCATCGAGCTGAACGTGTGCAGAACTTGAAGGTATCGTACATCTGGTGCTTGATCGGTCGGAATATGAAGAAGTTCGACTACATCAACCGCGTTAACAAACGCTTCCGCTTTCGGTCTACCAGGGTACGTGGACACACTATTCTCCTCTCCTTGCTATGCATCTCCTAGATAGATCTTGCGTGAGCATAGGAAATTTTTGAAATTGCATGCTACGTTCCCAACAGTATCACGATCTATACAACTAGAACTGAATACCGAGATGTGAAATGTATATATTGGCTCTGGGATTGCTTTCTCGCAGGGAGTCGAGAAAGGATCTCTGGGCTTTAATTCTACAACATGCTTGCTAATTATAATATGATATTATGTGCCCTTCTAAATGCTGCGATATGCTTGAAGATGCTAGTCTTTGATAGGCTAGGCTTTCCCCTTTATTATGGCATTCTGCAGTTCAGTCAATAGATACAACCCATTCCTTTAATACTAATGCATACTTAGTTTAGATCTGATATAAGACTTGCGAGTACTTTGGATGAGTACTCACCGGTTGCTTTGTTACCCCTTTTCCCCTATGCCTGGTTGTTGTGATCAGAAGACGGAGTTCAGGAGCCAGATGGCACCACCGACGACTACTACTACTACCCCGAGGCTGCCTACTATGTGGAGGCCGTCGATGACCAAGAGTAGTTAGGAGGCTCCCAGGCTGGAGGCCTTGCCTTTTCGATCGATGTTGCTTTTGTGCTAGCCTTCTTAAGGCAGATCTTGTTTAACTTATGTCTGTACTCAGATATTGTTGCTTCTGGTGACTCATTTGTATTATGATGCATTCGAGCCCTCGAGGTCCCTGGCTTGTAATATAAAGGTTGTATGACTTTAATTTGTGTCTAGAGTTGTGTTGTGATATATTCGCGTGAGTCCCTGGTCTTGATCGTACACATACACGTGTATGATTAGTGTACGATTGAATCGGGGGCATCACAAAGAGGCCATGGAGGGAGTGGTGCGGAGAGGAGAAAGGGGCCGTAGGAGGATGACTGTGGCTCTGACCGGGGCTGCAGTTTATATAGCGGTTGAATGACAATGGTGGGCAGCAAACAGACGGATGGGTGGCGCCGGAGTAGGTTCCTCGCGAACAACGTGTCATTAATATGGGCGGCAGATGGACGTACGGACGTCCATGGTGTCGTTTGAATGTGGAGCAATCGCGTGGACCAGGATGCGGTGCGGGCGGCGCTCTCTTGGCCGACACACCGCTTCAATGCCGACGCTAGTGAGATGTCGCGTCCGCTCTGGTGTACATGAATGCGACACTGACGCTCTAGAGCGGCGCTGATCGTTTCAGGAAGGAAGTGCGTGCGGGCGAGGGAGGGGGTTTGGGTGGGCCAGGACGGTCAGACGTGGGTGTGGCAGCGGTCCGGACGCCCGCAAAGGCCCCT